>NC_056522.1:111704257-111750173 GCF_019175285.1 Sceloporus undulatus | reverse complement strand
ATAATGGTTTTCCATTTCGAGTTTATAAACATCTTTAAAAGAAAAAAAAACCTTTATATCTCACACCTTGACTTGATTTCTGGTTTTCTGCACATTTCTTTACATAATAGTTAAAGTCATGCTTTAACACTATGATCTTACTGAATGAATCATTCCCAATCAATTAGCCCACAAACTGAACATGACTCAACAGTACGATGCGGCAGCTAACAAGGCCAATGCAATTTTACACTGCATCAATAGAAATATAGTGTCTAGATCAAGGGAAGTACAGTCAGCCCTTGCCTTACGCGGGGGATCCGTTCCGGACCCCCCTGTGTAAGGCGAATTCCGCCTATGCTCAAGCCCCATTAGAAACAATAGGGCTTGGGTGCGGCGGTGGGGTGGCGCATGGGACGCCATGGGCGTGCGTGTCCATTAATTTGAATGGGACATGCTGCCCCTTGTGCCCCGCACGCTCCCCACGGCTTGAGCTCATATGCACTGTAATAGTGCCATTATATTCTGCTCTGGTCAGGCCCCACCTGGAATATTGTGTCCAGTTCTGGGCACCACAATTTAAAAAGCACGTTGAGAAACTGGAGCGTGTCCAAAGGAGGGCATCTAAAATGGTGAAGGGTCTGGAAACCATATCTTATGAGGAATGACTGGGGATGTTTAGCCTGGAGAAGAGAAGGTTAAGAGGTGATATGATAGCCCCGTTTAAATACTTGAAGGGATGTCATATTGAGGAGGGAGCAAGCTTGTTTTCTGCTGCTCCAGAGACTAGGACTCGGAGCAATGGATGCAAGCTACAGGAAAAGAAATTCCATCTCAACATTAGGAGGAACTTCCTGACAGTAAGGGCTGTTCGACAGTGGAACAAACTCCCTCGGAGTGTAGTGGAGTCTCCTTCCTTAGAGGTCTTTGAACAGAGGCTGGATGGCCATCTGTCAGGGATGCTTTGATTTAGATTTCCTGCATGGCAGGGGGTTGGAGTGGATGGCCCTTGTGGTCTCTTCCAACTCTACGATTCTATGATTCTATGAACTACTGTTTCTTATAATCTAAGCAATTTACAATAATTCCTAAACATTAAATAAATACATTATTTGTATTTGACATCAAGAAGCTTCTAACTCCTGTTTAAAGTGTGTATGTGTGTGTGTGTGTGTGTGTGTGTGTGTGTATATATATATATATGAATATATATATATATATATATGTATATATATATATATATATATGAATATATATACTGTTTGATTGTTTTCATTTCATTCTTCTAAACATAAAACTCTTATCTTTTCCCAATTCTTTAAAAAATATAATACCAGGTCTTTCCATTAGTCAACAAACTTTGTCAAGGTGTTTTCTTTAATTAATGTAGGCACGTTACAGACCGCCATTTAGTACACGCTCTGCGTGTACTAGGGTTAGGAAGGGGCGTGCTAGGGTTAGGAAGGGTCTTACCTTCCTAACTGGCCCTGTCCCTAGTAGGTGCAGAGTGCGTAGTAAATGGCAGCGCCCGTCCACATGGCGCCCGCACAGCATCCGGACGTCGCGCGGCGGAAGTGACGCCGTGAGTGCGCGCCTCGCACCTCATGGCACCACTTCTGGGTGCCAAAAAGAAGCGTCATTTCGGTGCTTCTTTTTAGCTGCGCCAGGAAGCCTTGCGGTCTGGCCTCTGGGGCTTCTCGGCACAGCTAATGACAGTGGCGGCAGACCGCCCGCCTTTGGGCGGTCTTTAATGCGCCATAGTTAATTTATCCATGTACACCATATTGTACAGTCTTGTGAGTCAATCTTTTTGGGGGCCTCATTCCCACTACATTTTAAACTGGTTTGCAAATTGCAGATTAAATTATCCTGGTTAGCATTTGAACCGAATCGCTGAAGTGATTCGGAGAGGGGGGCCATATGGTATATCCATTTAACCCACGTCTTTTTGACGCTGATTTTTTGATAAATCGATTCTGCGCAAGTGTGAACCAGATGTGGAATGGAACTGATTTTGAGTATTGATTTCAAGAATCAAATTCACTAATCAATTCAGCATCAGTGTGAATGAGATGTAGATATGAATCGATTTACTATGACATGATAAAGGGTGGGAAAGTGGAAATTAACAATTTGAGTCCACCCACCCTTTGACTCTCGTATGGAAGTACATCAATGTGATTTCATTGATGTTCAGAGGGGAAAAAATCCTGCTGAAAATGCTTCAAATTGAACAAATTCATTTGCCAATGTGAACTACAAGTGGGTTATTTTGAGAGACTCCCACAGGAAGCAGTTTAAATTGAATCGATTCATTTGTCAATGTGAAGCACAAATGGGTTATTTTATTTTACAGCAAGAAAATGTAATCGGGGCAAATGTAGTGTGAACCATGCTCCATTGCCGAAGCAATCCATGGATTCGGACCGCAAAGCAATTTATTTGTAAGTGGGAATGCCTGGCTCTGAAATCTCAGAGAATGGGGTGCTGCTGAACTGTCAGCCTTAGCTGACATGCTTCTCTACATATCATATCCTGCAGCTCTTCCCAATTGGCAGGGACAGCCCCAATTAATGCTTTGTTATCCCACTTTCCCAGATGCTTTTAAAATATTCCAGTTTCTATTTCTTAATCCTACTTTTGTCCTTCAGCTTATTTCAGATGCTATGAACTCAGTTGATAGTGCAAAAGTATTTCGCAGTCAACTAATTCAGTGGAGCGGGGGGGGGGGGGAGAGGGGGTGCAATCTTACCCTTCTGGGTAGGCATAGCCAAAAGCAAACTGCTGCAGCCTCTCCTGGCTTGTGTGTTCTTGGAAACATCAAACACAAGCAATTTACCCCACTTTTTTGGCCAGACAAAGGGCAATCCATGGAATGTGAAGAGATATGAGGGCCACAAAAACTCATCCCCCTCCTACTTTATGCAGCATGCAAAGAAAGCTTTCTTTCTTGCCCTGATAAATATTACACATAATTGTGGCTCCAGCCAAGAATGATGGTCTTATTTATTAGTGATGGTAATTTACCAATGAACTGTTAACAAAACACCCTCTTCAAATACATTTAGCATGAAAGCGGCAGATACTCTGGCGGCTGCAGCTCCATTTTATTCCTCTCAGGAGGATAGTAGAGAAATATTTCTCATTTCAGCAGCTTTAGCTTTGGCCTTTCAATAATTTTTATTGCCTCAACTAATAGGTTAACAATTAGTTAAGAGAAACTACCCTACTAATGTCAAGTCATTCACAAGAGGGAAAAAAAAAGTTCAAGGAGAAAAGTATGAGGTCTTTAAAAAGATGGCTCATTTTCCTTCCAACAAAGAGCTTCGATTAGTTTTAAAGGCCACAGAGATATAAATGAACACAAACTATAAATCAGTGCTGGAAGTGGAGGGGCCGAATGCTGTCCATTTTGCATATATCTATCTAGAAAATGTCAGGTAGGCTGACTGGAAAGCTGAGAGAGAAGAGGAAGAATAAGGAGCGTATGTTTTCCACAGCTGCAGTGAAAAAGGAGAAAGCTTTGGGTGTTATTGACATTATACTGTACCACCAGCCAAAATATGCAGCAATACCTCAGCATATTCTACAGGAAATACAGCACATATACACACACACACATATAGTTATATGCATCTGAGGAAGTAGACTGAAGTCTATGAAAGATCTCTTTACATACTGATTCTACAGACTAACACAGCTATATCTTTGAATTCTAATGCATAGATTATACAAGGTCTTCTTCAAATCCATGCAAGTATTTATAAATCTATCTTTCTCTCCAGACCCTCCCTCAGTGGCTGCTCCCCAGCTGTGGAAACCCCTTCCAAGAGAAGGTTCCCATGCTGTTGAGTGCTGACAATTGACTGAAGGAGCTTTTAATGGGTGGGTGATACACATTTTCTTACTGATGTGCTTTCAAATTTAAGTTAATCCAATTACATTTAGATTTTATGGGCTGGTGTCATTTGGTGAGGGCTGAAGCCATATGTCTGAAGCCAAAATATGACTAAACCCATGCCCTGGTAATGTCTACTCAGAAGGAAATCCTGTTGAATCCCTTTGTAATCTTTAATGTGTTTCCTATTGCTAATAGTATACTGAACATTTGGATAATTTAAAAACAAAACAAAACAATTTTCACTCCTCTTTCCTTTTCTTTCCTTCCCTCTATCCCTCTTCCTCTCCCTTTCCCATCTCTCCCATTCTGTTTTTCACCCAGCTTCTTCTTCAGCTGATCACACACTTTGAGGTCTTTGGTAAGGCTGAAGTTTAAAGATACAGTTAGCTAAAGGCACATCTTCCTATCCCTGCCTATATTTGATCAGTTGATTGTAATAAATCTACTACCCCTGCCTGTATCTTTCTTTAAAAACAAATCTCTCAGAAGTAACTCCCACTGAGTTATTTGATGAAAACATACTTGATAGGGAGTAGGGTGCTTTGCAGCCAGCCACTTAATGCTGTACTTGCCGTAGACAGCAGCTTCTATCTGAAATTAACACAACATTCCTTACAAAATTTTAATATCCCTTATTAGCCTATAAAAAAACCAAGGTGTTTGAAGGACAAGTATATGTTGGCAAAGATGAGTGAGTGCAGATTAGTGAATAAAGGATGAGTGAAGAAAGATGCAAATTGGTGACAAACCTGAGCAGGTTGTGAACTGAGATCTCATTGTTTAGGATAGCTTTTTCTCAACTAGTGCGTTTTCGAGACATGCTTCCCACTATCCTTAGGCAACAATTGCATTATGTATTTTGTAGTCCATTTGGCAGAATCCAGTCTGGGACAATGAAACTTTAAAACAACAAAAAAGAGCAGTTTTGAAGGTACCAATATGGTTTATGATAGCGACAACCTCCATAATTCTCTGCAAACCCCACCATCTGTCCAGGGAACAAATGTCTCAAATAGCAAGTTAATTGAGAAGAAGGCAACCAATTAAACATATTCCTCTATTAGTATTTAGTATTGGTGGTAATTTCTAAAAGTTAACATCATTGCACTAATGTTCAAATCTAATTTTCCAAGTTCTTCATTTGAGTGGGCATTAATATTATTTAATTTATTTATACCTGGCAAGCATATGGAAGAATGCAACCTCTTGGCAATATTTGCCCATCAAAATGGCTTATTTAAACTTCTGTGTTTGTACATAGTAGACAGTGTGTGTGTGTGTGTGTGTGTGTGTGTACAGGAATTTTACAATAAGCATTTACTTAAAATACAGTTTATTAGACAGTTTATTAAAACATACATAAAACCAATTTCATCCATTATTAAAAAATACAGAATTAATTTGGCAATAGTAAAAGAAAGCACCGGCTTTGATGAAGGATCACAAATGTGAGAGAGTAGGTTCTTTTTTGAGTTATCAAAAACATACTCTCAGTACTCTGCATATTAAACCTACAGCTTCAGGTATTAAAACCAAATGAAAGTTAATCCAGGACAAATTCATCATCATTAAGGCCAGTAATACTGTACTCATCTTAATTTAGATGCAAACAGCAGCACCCATCACACAGAACAGTTAATATACAGTTACACATTAAAAACATGCGTATAAATAGTGACAGAGGATACACATGAAGGAATAAATTACAAATAATAATATTAATAAGGCTTTCTCTGAAGGAAGAAAACACATTTGGACATAATGCTGTTTAGTATACTGCAACATGTGTATTTTAAAACACTGCACATGGTTAAAAATGAATTACAACCAACTCACTCATACAGATCATGCTGAACTTAAGGTCTTTATTCACTTGTATTCATCTGTATTTGATATTTATAAGAATATTTACAGAGAGGTATGTGTATGCCAAATAGTAACAGTATATATAACCACACAGAGAGACCATACTACTGATGAAATAAGAATATGGCTAATATTCTTTTGCTCCCTAAATATGTTAGATAGCTGATCACTGGGAATGAAATATCCAGTTTCAGCATTACTAAACGCCACTTCTGAAGTATTCAGGTCAAAAAAGGGAGTTGACTGGTTCTCTTTATTGAAAGGGCTGCTCTTTGGCCACTGTTCTATCAGCTGCAGTAGTGGATTCCATTAGATATGGGTGAGTGAAGTCTGCTCAGCCTGAAAATGAATTTGCCTCCCTAGAGAAACCTAAGTTAAGTATAAAGATTATTTCAGGGGAACATTTAGTGTTCAGTGGAAGCAGAATTTGGAAATGTTCCTTTTTTTTGAGACTACAGCTCCCAGAATTCTCCAGCAAGCATAGTCAGCATCCTTCAGCTAGTATGGCTAGGGGTTTTGAGAGTTGTGGTCCAAAAAAGGAACCTTCCCAGGCTTCAGGAAGAACACACCAGTGGCCTGATATGTCTATTTCACATACCTGGACACACCATCCTGGTTCCAAATGCCTTCTGCCAAGACTGCAACCTGGTGAAGTTGGAGGAGAGGGACTCAGGGAGGCTGACCACAGAGCCTGGAAATGTTATCTTTTTAAATTGCAGCTTGCAGAATCCTACCTAGTATGGCCAGTAACTGGGAAATTCTGGGAGTTTTTGTTCACAAAATAACTTCCCCAAAATCTGGCTGCTAGTATTTTTTTTTCCAGTCTTGATCACAGCAACTGAACTAACAATCACGTGATTTCAAGTCAGTATTAATATCCTTCAGGGGCTCAATTCACTCTCACAATTTCAGACAGAAAAAAGTACTAGCAGCATAGTGGACAAAGCAATACTATTAGCACCTGGAATAAAACCACTTCACCTAACTAAGGCCCGTTCCGCACGAGTGTAAAGTGCATCCTGGGGACATACTAGGGTTAGGGAAAGTGCGTGCCTTACGCACACACCTAACCCTAGTACGTCCCCAGGACGTACAAAATGGCAGCCCCCATTCCACACAGGGGCTGCCATGACTATGTCACGACCGCACCGCCTCCAAATGGGGCGGCGTGGAAGTGACATAGTGGGGGTGCACGACGGCGCCTGGGGCGCCCTTTCCGCGGCCCTGGAAGGAGCTCCGTTTCAGAGATCCTTCCACAATTTGCATCACTGGCGCAGCCTCTACATGGCTGCTCCAGTGATGCAAATGAGAAAGGGGCCGAGTGTCCCCTTTCTCTGCGTCCCCGCCGCCGTCGGGTGTCCTTGGGGCATGAAGCCCCAAGGACACCCCTTTCCAGACTGCGGGGAAGCGGCCTTTTGCCGCTTCCCCGCGGCCTGGAAAGCGGTGGATCGGGGCCTCAGAGGCTGCCGCTGTGGCAGCTGAGGTCCCAATCTGGCGGGGAAAGGGCCAGTTACAGGCCGCCCCAAACGGGCGGTCTGTAATGCGCCTATGTATCCTTACCAGGGTTGCCAATCACCCTCGAAGGAAATCCCCCTGAAAATCCCCCAAACGCCCCCAGATTCCCCAGGGCATCTGGGTTGGGGTGGGACATCCTGTTCAGGGGTCGGGACTTTTAATATTTATTTATTGGAGTACTTATACCCTGCCCTTCAGCCTTAAAGGCTACCAGAGCAGCTTCTGGGTCAAGGGGCCACAAAGCACTATGGGAAGGCAAAAGGGGGCAGGGACCTCCGGGTCAACCATTTTTTGGGTGAGAAAGGCTTTTTCGGCCATTTTTGGGAGGTGGGAAGTGAAATAATTCCCCGTAATTGGAAAGGCTTTTAATTATCCAACGGGAAGGTTTAATTCCCCGGAAATTCCCCATAAATTTTTTATACCCGGAAATTACCTGGAAAGGCTGATCCTTACTTAGTTTTGATGTCACATGTACACACATCCATTCTAATACAATATTTCATACCTCCAGCTTAGCAGCTACTCACACATTAATGTTCAGAAACTGTTTTCTGTAAATGTGCAGCTTGCACATAGATAATACCCCATGAAATCAGTACCTGGAAGTCTCTTCCAGAGAGCTGCATGTAGATGATGTATTTGGTTAAAATATTTTCATATATTTGCAGCTGCTGCAGGATCTTTTTTGTGGATGCGAAGTAGGCTGGCCCTGAAGATACTGTCTTGAAGGATATTGAACTAGTGGCCCAGCTGCTCATACATCATTGCCACTGCTGATTCTAGATTTCCAGCCATTTTATCTCCATGTTCTTTTCACCTCTTGGAGCAGTTAAATAAATTAAACTCCTAACTATCAGCAATCTGCATATTTCTAGCAGGAATACAAAAAGAAGTGGAATAGAATGCACAGTTGTATGATAAGTGATGATTGTTCAACATGAGTGTCTTGGGTGTTTTTATTATCTAAGATTACAATGAAGAATTAATGTGTCTCAGAACTGTCTCCAAGGAAAAGATGCCTCTGTGTCACAATCAGCTGGTATCACATTTGGTGCTATAAATTATCTTTAATGTGTGGCCTTCTGCAAAATAGAAGCATACTTACAAAGACAAAAACACAGACCTGCAACCTTCTAATGCTTCCTTAGTAGCTCAGGGAAAAACAGCCCAAAGAAAGCGATACATTTTGTTGAATAAAATCCGTGAGAACCAACATCAAGTGTAAATGAATGGTCTAATTGTCTTGTCAAGCTTTCCACCCATTCACAGAAGGAACCTTTTTCATAAGTGGAATTCACTTTTATTGGCAGAAAGGTCTTCTGTGGGTAAACAAATAGCTTAAAAGATCTACCTATAACTTAAAGTCTCCTTGTAAGGGGTGCACCTAACCATGTTGTAGGATTGTCAAGGCACCAGTCCCCGAGATATCACATATGTCTGTTTAGTATAATGTCAAGTAGCCATATGCAGCATAAAATATAGAAGTTAACACCTGAACATCAACATGGATCAAAGCAGTTTGTTACTTCCAATGATAAAATGCTGCAAATATGGAATTGACACAACTGGACACTGACCTAACCGAAAAATCAAATGATATGTGCTTCAATTCCATTAATATTAAAGCAGTCTTTTGACTTTAAGAGAAGATGCAAAAGCTGAATATCAGGCACTGGAATGATGCATGAAATCTTTGCATTTTCTGTCCTTCACCTCTCTCCCCCTCCCTTTTCAATAATATCAGAAAAGATTTTTAATCTAAGACTGATAGAATTGCTCGTGTCCTGTGCTGATGTGAAGGATAAGCCTTATAAGTGTTGTGCCATCATGACCGAGAGAGGTGGGGAAAGTAACCTGTGTTGTGAAACCATTAAGAGGAAGTAAGAAGGCAATGGCATTGAGAGAGAGACTGCTAGGGAATACATTGGGGGGGAAGGCTGCTATCATTCACATGGTGGCTTGAACTTTTGTTTTGTTTTTAATGTTGCTACAATAGTCTGCTTTTAAAATGAAACCAGCTTCTTGGAGGAAAACACCTGTGTATAGACAATGAGGAAATCTGGTCAGATTGTGTAAAAAAGCTGAGATAGAATTTTCCACCAGAACTGTGAATCTAACCAGAAGACATCAAATGATACCATTTGATAAAAAAATAAAACCAAGATTATACATATTTTACAATTAGTCACAAATATTTTAGCTTTATGGGGCCATAATCCCACCATTATGACACATCTCCATTATAAAAGAAATGTCATTTATTTACATTTCAAATATACAAATTAACAATAAAGCCTTCCAATAAGCTATCATATAATTAATTCTCTTTCCAACAGATCTCATTCTCAAAGCTTCATCAGTGGAGGGACTTGACTTCATCAGATTTTGCTTCCTAAATATCTGTTTCCCTTTATTACTTAAGAATTATGTTTATTCACATGTGAGCTGTGCCAGGGTACTCCACTGAAATTCTAGAGGTTTTTTTTTCTTTAGAAGTACTATCACAGAATAGCTGACATTTAAATAAATGTGAGTTTTCAAGAGTTTGCTCATTTTGTCTAGGCTTAATGCTGGGCTGGTGAATACAACTTTGTGAACATTGCATGTTATGTTGAAAAATATTTGAACACGTTCTTCCTTAATGTGTTCAGCATGTAAAATCTCCTAAAAACCCTTGGTTGTATCTAAGCATATAATGAACAAATAAATAAATGTCCTAAAGTAGAATCCTCTTGGTGACTTACGCTGGTATAACCAGGGCTCACACCACTGTAAATAGTTTTATGGACAGTACACAAAAAGGTATCCAATACATCATTGTGAAGCACCTTTGAAACAGTGAAATTGTGAGCAGCAATTTCGAGCAAAGTGGCATGGGGAAAAATAGGGTTAATCAACACCCTCCCATCATGTCATTCCTTCACTTGATTTCCCCTTTGCCATTGGCTCCTACACATGAAAGGGTAATGGTGTTAGAAACCCACTATGTATCTTTGGGTGTAAGAGGTAGTTATTACCGTATCCCTCACCAGGAACCACATCCGACAGACCTCCTATATTGAGTGTATTTACCTGACCCTGAAGGCTAGGGACAGTCTAGGGATTCTGTTAGTGTATCGGCCACCCCATGCGCTAGCGGACTCTCTTAACGAGCTGACACAGCTGGTCGCGGAGCTGATGCTGGAGACGCCCAGGCTACTTGTCCTGGGTGACTTCAACATCTCCCTCACGGCCAGCTATGTTCCACCCGGTGCGGCTCGGGAATTCATGGAAACCATGGCGGCCATGGGCTTGTCCCAGCTCATACAGGGTCCTACACATTGTGCGGGTAATACTCTCGATTTGGTCTTCTGTTCGGATGTGGAAAATCCGTGGGTGGAAATAGCCAATATTTCCCCCCTGTCATGGACGGATCATTTCCTGGTAGAGGCGAAAATCAAGGTCTCTACCCAGATCCCCCCCGGGGGTGGCGGACCAGTTAGGATGGTCCACCCTCGAAGGCTGATGGAACCCAAAAGGTTCCAGGAAGCCTTAGAGGGGTCCATGGTTGGAAGCGACGGCGACTCTGTTGATGCCCTCACCGGTATCTGGAATACCGGTCTTTCAAGGGCTATATACAGTATCGCTCCTAAGCGCCCTCTCAGGCCCGCTTCCAAATGCAAGCCCTGGTATACGGAAGATCTCCGGGCAAGGAAGCGGGCACTGCGACGGCTAGAGTACCGTTGGCGGAAACACCTTTGCTTAGACGACAAGGCTCTCCTAGACCAACTGTTAGAGGACTACGGAGAGGCAATACGAGCAGCAAAGAATTCGTTCTATGGTGCTCGTATTGCGTCCGCAGAGTCACATCCGGCAGAGTTGTTCAGAGTGGTCAGGGAGCTAACTCAGCTCCCTCCCGCTCAGAACCAGATCCTTGAACCTACTAACGCCTGCTGTGACTTATTTAATGACTTTTTTGCGGATAAAACATCTCGGATAAGCGAAGGTCTGAACGCCGACATTTTAGCAGAACCTAAGGTAGAGGTGTCCGGAGCCTCCGTGGACTTTATTAAACTGGATCGGTTTGAGTCGGTGAGTACCGAGGATGTGGACAAGATCCTCGGAAGTGTTCGGAAGACAACCTGCTCTCTCGATCCCTGTCCCTCGTGGTTAGTGGCCCAGGGGGGATCGGCGGTAACAACTTTGTTACGCCAGATAGTTAATACATCTTTGAGGGATGGGCAATTTCCATCACAACTGAAATTGGCCATAGTAAAACCTATTCTAAAAAAGCCCTCCCTCGACCCCCTGGTTCATAATAATTATCGGCCTGTTTCGCTGCTACCATTTTTGGGGAAGGTGATCGAGAGGGCGGTTGCAATCCAGCTTCAGGCGGTCTTGGATGAAACGGATTATCTGGACCCATTTCAAACTGGCTTCCGGGCGAGTTACGGGGTTGAGACGGCCATGGTCGCCTTGGTCGATGATCTCCGTCTGAGCGTCGACAGGGGAAGCGTGTCCCTGTTGGTGCTCTTGGACATCTCAGCGGCTTTCGATACCATAGACCATGGTATCCTTCTGGGACGCCTGGCAGAGGTGGGAATCGGGGGCACTGCGCTCCAGTGGTTCCGGTCCTACCTCTCTGGGAGGTCCCAGATGGTGCAGCTGGGAGACGTGTGCTCCGACGAGAGGCCCCTTAAAACCGGGGTCCCTCAAGGGGCCATTCTGTCTCCCATGCTATTTAACATTTACATGAAACCGCTGGGAGAGATCATCCGGAGACATGGGGCGCAGGGTTATCAGTACGCTGATGACACCCAAATCATTTTCTCTATGTCTCCTACTGATGCAGTGACTGAGGATGGGGTCTCTCCTCTCGTGGCCTGTCTAGAGTCAGTAATGGGCTGGATGAGGGAAAACCGACTCAAATTGAATCCAGAGAAAACGGAGGTACTAGTTATAGGTTCCCCTGGTCCAGGAATGGCGGTGGTTCCACCTATCTTGAACGGGGTCACGCTCCCTGTGAAGGACTCCGTGCGCAGTCTGGGGGTGCTTCTTGACTCGTCGCTACACCTGACTGCTCAGGTGAACGCGACGGTCAAGAGCACCTGTTATCAGCTTTGGCTTATTCGCCAGCTGCGCCTATACCTGGCGCAGAGGGACCTAGAAACTGTTGTACATGCTCTGGTAACCTCGAGATTGGATTTCTGCAATGTACTCTACTTGGGGCAACCCTTATATCAAACTCGGAAGCTGCAAATGGTTCAGAACATAGCAGCCCAGCTCGTCACTGGTGCTCCCAGGACCAGCCATATAACACCGGCATTGAAAGATCTCCATTGGTTGCCTATCCGCTTCCGGGCCCAATACAGTGGTGCCTCGGGTTACGAAATTAATTCGTTCCGTGGCACCGTTTGTAACCCGAAAAGCCTTCGTAAGCCGAATTGCCATAGGCGCTAATGGGGAAAAGCCGCGATTCCGTGCGAAAAAGCCGAAAAAAGCACCAAAAGTTTTTTCGTAACCCGAAAAAACATTCGTAACCCGGAACAATGTTTTCCTATGGGATTTTTTCGTATCCCGAAAATTTCGTAACCTGGGTATTTCGTATCCCGAGGTACCACTGTATAAGGCGTTGGTTATTACCGATAAAGCCCTAAATGGCTTGGGTCCAGGTTACCTAAAGGATCGCCTCTCCCCGTACATTCCGCCTCGCACCCTCAGGACATCTGGGCAGCAGCTACTGAAGGTGCCTGGGGCTAGATTGTCCTCCACCACAAGGAGGACATTTTCCACGGCTGCCCCAGCCCTTTGGAACACGCTGCCCACTGAGCTCCGCTCGACTACCACCCTGGCCCAATTCAGGAAGGATTTGAAGACCTTCCTGTTCCAACAGGCATTCCCCGATTAAAAATCCTGTGGGCCTCCCTCCTCTTTCGTGGCCAAGAGGAAGGGCTTTGGGGCTTTTAGCCTGTGTTTTTTATTAATGTTTATATGTGATGTATTTTGGATTTTATTGTATGTATTGTTGTTTTAAATTTTATACTGTAAGCCGCCCTGATCGAAGGAAGGTGCAGGATATAAATAAAAACTTTATTTATTTATTATTATTAGCTTCCCAGTTCACTACATGATCATGAATAGTAGAATATTAATAATATATTGACTAAAAGAGTGTAAAATGTTCCGTTTTATCAGGTCAGATCATTTGCCAATTTAGCTGACTAGCTCAGTATTATCTACCATGACAGACAGACACTGCAGGGTCGCTTGAGGGGCCAATGGACTCCCTAACCTCTGCCTGTTGCCCACTCCTCTATAATAATAGTATGCACAACATTTCACTGGATAAGCAGTGTCTATCCCATTTGTGCACACTGCAGTGACAAAAGATGGCACTTTTAAATGCAAATAGAATACAGCAATAGCAGAACATTGAGTAGTACTACAAAAAAGAAATAAGAAAGAAACATTTATTGCACATTAATATGGTCTGATCATAACAAAAGGGCCCAGAAGACTACTTCACCCAAACTGAGTTCCTCTAGGTGTCGGTGTTCCCAGAATTTGTCCCAAATCTTTGGATGGCTCTCAGAGTACAAAAGCTACACATTAATGTTTGCACTACATTTAGCATGTTCTTAAAAAGCCTTTCCTCTTTTGTGCAACATTTCCTTTCTTTTCTTTAGCAGATATAGATATTGGGTTCATTAACATCAATCTGTTTGTGACAGAACATGAGTATGGGGAGAGAAATGCCTTCTCTGTGGTAATAAAGATATTATAATTCTTACAGAATGGGCTTGCCCAAGGGAAATCGAAGTATTAGTACTAACTCATTCTAAATGTAAGGACGCTGCCAATATTACTCAACCAGGCTTATGCACTCAGTGAAAAAGTATTACATCTGGGATAATTATGAATAAGTGAGTGTTGAAAATTGAACAACATATAAAAATCCACCACCAATCCTCTTTTTAAAAAATAAAATGGCTGGCTACCTAGTAAGCAGATTCTTTTACACATCCATACATCAGAAAAAACATCAAGAAGATAACGAGGAGTGAGAGAGTAATTGTGTGTGTGTGTATTAAAACCCAGGTGTATTGAACAATATATTAATAGCATTCTAATACAGCAAACAGAAGTGATCTTAAAACAGACTGTGGATCAAGAAACTATCAAAGTAAGTCAAAGTAAATCAAAGGTGGTCATTAATATCTCATTATGCTGCCATTCACACCACCTCTGGTCATTCTCACCATATAGGACCAAAACAGACTGGCAAAAACGCCAGCTTCAGGGTGGCATGGGGGAATGGTGTACACAACCTGATGCCACCCTCAAGCTGGCATCACGCCACCCCACTGACCACACAGCAGGCGTTGTCATGGAGTTTCTGCAATGCAGCGTTTTCACCAGAAAAATTCCAGATCAGGGTTGCAGCGTGAGGTTACTACAGCTCTGATCTGGTGCTCAAAGGAGTAGTGTAGAGCCTTCCCTTTATGGCCATCTGTTTTGGCCCATAGTCTATCTTTATTTCATCCTTTTGCCCTATGGCTGGGAAAACAAGTAATAATTATGTTAAACATTATTTGTTACCATAGCTTCCTTTTGTTTTTCAGTATCTTTTACTTAACACTATGTATTTCACAAAATACCTGTCCTAGGAAATGGGCAAACATTTTCTTTTTCAAAAAGAGAAAACAGGTCTCTACAGCTGGTTAACATCTTTTCCTATTCACTCATCATTCTGCAGAAACAGGCCTGAAATGCATTTCTAAATACTCAACTGATATTTTATTTAAGTGCAATGCTAGAAATTTGGAGGCTGGATGAAAATTCTTATTTGCTGGGGCAAGGCCTTTATTCGTCCACCTTGTAGCTATAGCCCCTATCTTCTATTTTTAAAAAAGTACTACTGTGGAAGATGAATAAAAGATGAATGCTTTTAGAATCCAGTGAAAGATACAATTAAAAATACCACATGTAAGGTACACACATGATTTATCTAAACTCTGAAGGAATTGTGAAGCCACTCCCTATTCAGCAACTGAAAACAGGGAACACTTAATAATTTTTTTCAGGCTGTTAATGTCAAGGGGGAAACAACATGCCAGTCCCTGTGTTCTAAAAAGCCACATTAAGTACACTTACACTCTCAGGGGATACAACCATATGGAGGAAGTAATGTATGATGGGATGCATTCTCAGATATATCCAGCTTCTAATCTAGTAGGTGAGTGGGTTAAAAATAGATAATCATAACCATGGGAGTCACAAGGAAACTGCAGTTTGTGCTAGGTTGACTATTACATCATGCATTCAGACAGTCACAAGCAAAGTCCAAGGCATGAAGATGCTTTGGATGTGTAGCTGCCCTGGAATACACTGACAAAATGGGGGTTATTGTGGAGTTTGCCCAGCTGCTATGAACCTACAGCCAACTTGCCACTAAATTTCAATTCACTGCAACTTCTTTGTAAGAGTATTCAGCTGCAGGTTAATTTTAAAACTGGAGTGGGGGCTACCCCCATCACTACTAAGCATGTTCTGACTGTTTTTGTTTATCTCTCTTTGGACAAAGAATAGAGCATGACTTTGCAATGTAGTGTGTACAGGAGAGATCCCAACATTGTCAGAGATATGTGGTGAGACCCCAGATTGGAAATTAAGAATTTATTGGGATTCGGAATGAAGAAATACAAGAGAGAGATAGGCAGCATTAAGAAAAAAGAAATCATCTTCTAAGTAATATACATCAGACCACCTAGAAGAGAAATCTAAAGTTTACTCACAAGTCGCAAGGGTCGTCATGTCTTTCATTAGCTGGGAAGTTTTCTGAGGAAATTCTCCCCACCTGCAACTAGCAAAGGTGACTGGGGACTCCTATGCTGGTGAGTTTAGGAATCTACTCTGGGTTTTGGCATGAATTTTAATTGAGTGTGAGTTTCAGCACTATGGATAGATCCTTTTAAAACCCGGGCTAAGTTCCAGAGCAGATCCTCTATCCACTGACACTGCCGCTTGGGATATATTAACAAAGGAAGTAGTTCCTTGAATGATCATGTGGGATTGGGCACACTGCCAGGGACAAAGTTTGACACTTTAGACTGGAATATCAAACATAGAATTACATAATTAGTCACCTTTCAATAACTCAAGAAAGGAGAGAGTACAATGTGAAAATATGGAGATATTTCCAATCTACTCTAGGAAGAGAGAACCATCAGGAAATATACTTGAAGAAGGGCAGGTAAATGGCTAGGTAATAGGTAAGCCAGGGACAATGCATTTTCAAGGAGATGGGCATTTGATTTGCATGGCATTCTCCATAACAATGTCATTAATAAACTTGGGCGGGGTACAGACGGCCCAAACAGGGTGGCCTGCTGGCACCTGGTTTTCCGCCAGAGGGAAGCCTCGCCAAAAGAACCCGCTTTTTGTGGGTTCTTTCAACGCCACGGTGGTGGCATAACGAGTGCACCACAGTGTGCCACTGGCGCACTCGTTACGCAAGTGCCGCACGGAACTTGCATAACAATGGCAGCGCCTGTCTGTATAGGGCGCTGCCATTTTGACGCCTTCGTCACGTACGAGGGGCAAGTGGCATCTTGAAGCGTCACCCCGAGGCACCCCAAGGCACCCCTTGCACGTGACGAAGGTGTCTTTTTTGGCCCGTTTGGACTGGGCCATAGTGGCTGCTTATTTAAGGACTGCATCAGCTGACTAAGAAATGGTTCAAAAGGAAGGCATAATATTTGCAACATCCTTTAATTCTTAAACAATATTAGCTAATTTTTTGGAGATGTTTTAGGCTGCCACTCCTAATTGATGATTTTGTGCATTTGAGCTATCAAAGGCATCAAAACTTAATAGGCTATTCAGGCACTGTGTAAGTAGTAGTTTACATCTATCCACATTAAATGTGCTGATATTATTTACTGATAACATCTATTTTTCTCTATAGTGTCCCTTTCCCACCCACAGCTCCACACCCTCCTTGAAAAAGAATACACATAGAATCATAGAATTGGAAGTGATCACAAGGGTCATCCAGCCCAACCCTCTGCCATGTGTAATAGCCAAGAGCCAAAAGAGAAGTTGCACAATGCAAAGTTACCTCTGTGCAGATATGCCATGGGTGCACTATGTCACCCACAAATTGGACTACACCACTGAGAGATCAGTCGCACAGTCTGCATCAGAGTGATGCAGATTTGCGTTTTTTAAGTAATGTAGACAAGCAATGGAGCCATAGATAACTGTTTTGCCTAAAACATATAAAATCAACTGGAATTCTTGATAAATTATTTTGTTATAAGGTAATGGACCTCATACAGTTCCTATTGTACACTGCTTCATAGGTCACCAGTCAAAGTGCACTAGGGGATGTACATGTGCAATGCCATGAAAAGTACAATCGACTGCACAATCTATCTGGATTCTACTTGCACAACCATAATCAACTCAAAAAGACAGCTGCTGGCAAAAGGGTACTTATGCAGTGTATTTCACCAACAGGATTCCAGTCAGTAAAATTAGGTACACTTAGGCGCGTTACAGACCTCCTGAAAGCGGCGGTCTTCCGCCACCATCATTAGCGGCACCAAGGAGCCCCAGTGGCCAAACTGCGAGGCTCCCCAGCGCCGCAAAAAAGAAGCGCCAAAATGGCGCTTCTTTCTGCGCCCTGGAAGTGGCGTAGCAAGTCGCTAGTCACATACTCGCAGCATCACTTCCACCGCGCGATGTGCGGATGCTAAGCGTCCGCGATGTCAAGATGGAAGCACCTGTGTAGAACAGGCGCCACCATCTTGTACGTCCTCAGGACGTACTAGGGTTAGGGGCGTGCATAAAGCACTTTACACCCGTTTGTAATGGGCCATAAAATGGTATTAAGACACTGTACTTGTGTTCTCACTAAATACAAAGTATCAGCATTTAAGTGTAAAATTTTTGTGGGAGCATCATCTTTTTTTCAGTTTGTTGGAGCTAGATTTTTTAAATTCAATTTAAATGTTATTCCTTTGCAATGTTCAGCTGATGCAATTGCTTGATCGGTACTAACAGCCACATTATTTCAATTAATAACCATCAAAATCCTATGCCAATCCTTCATATGTTCGTTATATCACTTAAGTATTTCTGGTATTAATGGAACCCCCTCATTAGTTCTATGACTTCCAATCACACAATAAATATGGGAGAGACCATCAATGGCAGCTGGAGGTTTGCATTAAAAGACCTATCTAAGGGAGTTAACCTTTCCACCGCTTGCAAGATGTTTAGCACCTCATTAGTTCCTTTAATGTTCACACCAAAACCTAGAGAGCATTTACTGGTGCATTGATACTGAATGTCCACTGGAGACCAGTGAGGCAAAGGGAAAAAAACATTCAAAACTCCATAGAGGAACACAGAAAGAAGTCTTTATCAGACAGTTTCAAAAGGAGGTGGGGAATGGCTGTTCTGTGCCTGTACATAGCATTTTTGTGATTGCTTCTCTTGCAACAAAGCACACTTGTTATTGCTACCAGTTACATTAGACATCATGGTATGCTGACGGACAGTGTGGAAATCAAAGATGTTTAAAAAAAGCCATTCAGTATCTAAACAGTATCATAATAAAGATCTAACTTATTGAAAATTAATGTTTCTATACCTATAAATGCTATGCATTTTCAAAGCAACAGGAGTCAAATTTTCCTTCATCAATGCTAAAGGGGATAATAAAATGACAAATTGATTTTCGAAAAGCCTGGGCTTTTGCTGTCTCTGAGGTGCATATGATGTAAATTAATCTGCAACAGAAGAAATGAATGTTTCACCTTTCACCAATACTGAAGGTCTTCAGGTTTGTTAAAGGACAGGATTCTGATGACCAAAACAGAAATTGCAGGAGATGAATATTTCCTGCAATTAATATGTCTTCCCCTCTCATAATGGCATTCCCTCTGAGTTGTGTTTCTCAACAGACTAACATAATCTGCCTGTATTTACCTTCCAATAACCAAATATACAACAAAACACACTAAATGCAAGATACAGAATTGTGGACAACCGTCTGCTCTGACAAATCAATGCCTTTCATCATTCATGGGGAAGCTCTTCTAAATGTGTGCTAAATGTGTCATCTTGTACAACCCCAATTTTCCCAGTTTTGTTTCTACAGATGCTGTCATAAGGCATGAATAAGGCAAGACATGTAGTCATAGCTCCATCTGATTGGATGAAATGGTCTGAAACCTGAAAATTTCTGGGGCATTACTTGGTAATTTCACTCCAGATAGACAATGAAGAAAGTTATACATCTAAGTAATTACTCTTCTTTTTTATCACCATATTTTTCTGTTGTTTACAGTGTGTAGACATAGCTTCACTATAGCTTCACTATAATAAATGTACTTAAAATGTTTTTAAAATAGACTGAGAGAAGCCTTTTAGGGTTTTTTTTTCCTAATTGGAGTTGGGTCTTAAAAGGAATTGGTTTTTCAACCACCACATTTTATGAAATAGTCTGCCTGGATTGCTTGGTTACATGCTTTGCTTGTCTGCTTAATAGGAAAAAAATTCTGCAAGTGAGGGCAACGGAGAAACAGAGGTTGATAAGAGCTTGACAATGCAGTCCTATGCAAGTCCACTCAAAAATATCCTTCCTTAAGTATAATGGGATTTACTCTTCTGTTAAATGAGAACAGAATTGCAGCCTAAATTGCTTAAAGGAGTTGGGTTGAATTCTGTGCACATCCAGAAATGTAAGAATAGTAAAAAGAGATGGGAGAAAGTCTCACAGAGTGACACAAAAATGACCCAGCACAGTAAGATGATGGGTTGGAAGAGTTCACAAAATCAAAATGCCATGAAAGCATGGGTAGCGAGATTCAGTCTGTGCAAACACTCCAATTCACTGATTAACTGATGATCCCTGAAAACATGGACTGGAAATTTTGCTCTGGACTATGTACCAGTGCCCGATCCCTGCAATAGAGAGAACAAAGATAAGCAGCCCAGATAGCCCAGCAAATTTAATATCTGTTTTAGCTACAGTATCACCAATATTACAACACCAAACCACTTTCCCCCTGGACTTCTCTCTTGAATTTTGTAGGAAATAGAAAGTTCATAACATTCTGAAATTTGCTCTAAGGAACAGCTTTTGATCTAGCAGACCTTTTTCATAAAAGAAAAGAGGCACATATAATTGCATCAGAGGGCATATCCATTTTTCTAAAATGTAACCTGATTGGCTACTATCTGAAGTATATGTGAAGAGATAGCATTACAAGAAATGTAATTTATAGAAGTCAGTCTGAAATAGTACCTAGTTTGGAAATTAATGGCTAGGATTTTCTGACTCTTCAGCATCCATTCATAAGAAATGGTTTGACACTTTTTTAAAACACAGCAGCATTTTAACAAATGCCTTTGACAAGGCGAGCAAGGGACTGGGAGAATTGTGGTAATTGATATATTGCTTCTAGCCCTTTCAGTTCCTAAATGTTACAATGTGCAACCAAGTGAGTCCTGATAGCAATAAAATCCATTAAACTCCATGTTTTTCTTACCCTCACTGTACAAGGACCAAGCCATCTTCTCTCTCTCTGACCATTCCAAAAACCATAACTGAAGATTACAAATAGCATAACAACTATGAAGAAGTCTGGAAAGAAATCAAAAGAGACTTAGAAAAATGGAGGAAGTTAAATTTATCCCTTATGGTTAGAATTGCAGTAATAAAAGCAAATGCTTTGCAAAGGCTTTTATTTCTCTTTCAGATTATTCCTGTTATAAGAAATGGAATAGCTTTTGTGGAATGGCAGAAAGAGATTTCCAGATTTGTCTGGCAGGTTCAGAAACCCAGAATAAAACGTAAAACATGGCAAGATACTTAGGAAAGGAAAGAGTCCCTAATGTCAAATTGTATTATTAGGTCTGTTGTTTTGTATGGCTGAAGGAATGGATATTGCTTAGATAGGTGTGATATTTGGAACTTGAAGGTTGTAATTTAAGATTTGGTTGGCATGGTTAGTTTTGTTATGAAAAGGGTACATGCTGAATTCAAAAATAGTTGTATGGTATTAGAAAGGCTCTCCTATGAATCTGGTATACGTATAACCAGAAACTTTCCTAAGTTATTTTTAGTCACCTTGCCACAGGAAGCCTTTTAAAAGAAAGAATGAGTTGAAAATTGGAGATGGTTGCTTTATGACAATCTTTTGTATCTTGAACAAGACAACTGGAAATTTAAGCCAAGAGAGAAGATTTCAAGGAAAATAAAGATCTTAATTGGATTGCTTATATGCAACTTAAAGATAGATTTAACCAAGACAAGAGAAGTGCAGCCATAGAGTTTAGATAAATGAGTTTTATTTAGAGGTGTGTAAAGATGATGACAATGCAATTTAAAAGTGTATAAATGGATTTTGAAATTAGAAACTGAAGATAGATCTGTAGTGTAGATGATAAGGTGGGCCCAAATTTTCAGGCACAATGGGGGAAAATATGGTCCAAAATAATAAAGATTTGTTCTGTGCAGTGTTTTAAAAGAAAATATGTATAAAATGCATACAGATGGTATCTAAGACTACTAATCTGTCCAAATATGTCTCAGAATATTTCAGACCAATGTTGGCGATGTCAAGATAAGGAATGCTTTTTTCCCATATGGGGTGGGAAAGTAAGAAGGCGAAAAGTTATTGGTCTCAGATTTATATGTTATTTCAAAAGATTTTAAAGGCAGATTTTAGAATGTTACCAGAAATATTTTTGTTAGGCGGTATGGAGAAAGATTTGGAGAGTAAATATGGATCACTTTCATATATACAACAGCAGCAAGAATATTGTTTGCTCGGACTTGGAATTGAAATGAAGCACTAACAATGGAAGAATGGATTGTCAAGGTTGATGTCTTGGCCCAAATGGCCAAATTAACATGATTTTTAAATGATAAACCAACTTGAGACTTTTTGAAAAACTTGAGACTGTTTATGGATTTTTTTTTGAGCAATAAGAAATCTTGCGATGTAATAATCTGTAGTTATGATTTTTTTGTAATTGCAGTAAAACTAGTTGGATCTGCAGTAGTCAAATAATACTTTTTAAAATGTGGAGTCGAAGGCTTTCATGGCTGGCATCCATAGTTTTTTGTGGGGTTTTCGGGCTATGTGGCCATGTTCATGGCGAAACGTCAGGAAGAAACTCTTATAGAACATGGCCTCATAGCCTGAAAACCCCACAAAAAAACAATACTTTTTTTTTTCTTTTTTACATTTCTCTTCATTACAGTCAGGGCTGGGGAGTCAAAGCGCTGTTGTGTATTAGTTAGTCTTTTCATTTTTGTGAATGTATATTACTTTGATTGTAAATTAGATTGTTCATGTTAAAAATTAATAAAAATAATATGTATATTAAAAATTAGAAACAGCATCAATAAATGCAATTACTGTATATGCATTTTTTTTAAAATGCAGGAGTTATAGAATCTGCCTGTCTTTTTATAGTTCAAGAAAGCTTTGTTCTTATTGTCAATTACTCTAAGTACAGATTGGTTTGGTGAGTAAAGAAGATATTGAAAGCAAGAGAAAATAAATCAGTGTTTGTGAGCATGAGTGGCTACATGCTCAAGATCACTAAATAAGCACTGGTTCTCCAAATAGACTTCAATCACCCCTTTTCCACATACATAAAATGATTCGCTTTCCTTCCGTTTCTGGTACATTGGTGTGGAGTGTTGTTTCATTTTGTCAGGATTCACAATAAGAATTAATTCATCTATAATAAATAGTAGTAGTGGTGCCATGGTGCTTATTTTCTTAGCACCTAAGGCAGCAGATAGCCCCACTAAACTCAATGGGACTTGGGGGCTCGCCAGACCAGCCATTAAGGCTGGCCTGGGGGCACAGTTGGGGTGTGGTGTCCACATGATCCATGCCCTGACTCTGCCCTCAGACCAGTGTGACACTCCACATGGCACATGGCACTCCTCTGGCGCTGCATCTACATGATGCAGCACCAAAGGAATGCAGAAAAGGGGCACGCCAATGTCTATGGCATCCTTTCTGGGGTGAAAAAGGAGCCACTTTTTGCTGTTCCTTTTGGAGCCACAAAAATGAGAGATTGGGGCCGCAGTGTACAGTTGCTGTGGCCCCAATCTGGCACAGACAGAGGTGGTTGCAGGCTACCCCTTAGGCAAGGTCTGTACAGCCCCTTATTCAAAAGTAAATAGGCATGGGATCGCACCTACGGTATCTGCTTAACACGGCAGCTAGGACCCTGGCACAAGTAGCAACCGGGAAAATTGAAAGCACATTGAGCATAATTGTAATGGATAGATAAGAAGAGAAATTGCAGAACTGTTGTAAACTCTAACTCATAAGATGAAAAAGACAAAAAGTCCTAAAGACTAAAAATTATGTCACAGCATGAGTTTTCATGGATTATAACCCATTTCATCAGCTGCAAGTCGGCTACAGTCTACAGAAATTGGGTGGTGTTATCAATCTGCAGCACATCCTACATTCAGAGTAAAAAAGGGATTTGATCCATCGAAGTCCTGCTTTTCTTAAGGGGAGCCAGAAAACTCCCATCAGGAAGACAATTCTACTTTGAAACTGTAGAAGACATTATCATCATAGAATTTTCAGGGCAAAACATTACAGTGATTTTAAACTGTGAACACATACGCATGCAGCACACACTAAAACTTAAGAAGACTCATAAGCTATACCATCTTTGATGTACAGGTAACCTGGCTTAAAAGCAGCAATTGTACTTAACTGTACAAAACATAGGAATGCAATTTGTCACCAAGTTTCTTCCTGAAGGAAGCCAATGAGGAATTTCAGCGATTCTCCTTACTGCAAAAAAGTCTTCAAAAACCACACAGTTATTACAAAATTTGCATGTCACTGTTTTGTGCAGAAAACAGCATTTTCTGCATGGTAAATATTTTAGTGTACAACTATTAATTCCTGCACAGAAAATGTTTTCCACAACATAAAAAGGCCATAATTTGTTATTTGTTCTGTGTAAAATTTACAGATGGCTGATTTGCGTAGGAAACAGCATTTTCTGCATGGATAATAACATATATTTTTTCTTTTTCCTAAATTTTATTTTTTTTTTCAACAAAAAGATACAAATAAGATAATAAAAAATGAAAAAAATTTACATAATTATACATAGAACAAATTACACCTGAAATATACACATAAGCATATACATAATAATTACATATAACAATAGAATAACAAAATATTACATTGAAATATTACATTGATTTTATACTTGGTGAAAAATTTATAAAATGAATCTGGGGAATTTATGGTTATCAAAGAACAATAATAATAATAAATGATGAAATGACTGACTATATCCAGATTGAATAAGGAACCAGACAAGGCTGTCTTCTTTTACCATTGCTATTTATCCTGGTCCTAGAAATTCTGTGTAGAAATATAAGAGATGAGATCACTATTACAGCGGTGAAAGTGAAGAAAGAAGAGATAAAGATGAAAGCATTTGTTGATGATATGGTCATTATACTAGAAGAAACATTAGAAAGTATAGATGTTATGATGCACAAGGTGATAGAATACAGGAAATTTGCTGGTTTTAAGATAAATATAGATAAATCAGAAATATTAACAAAAATATGACTACAGAAGAAAATGAGCAATTAAAGAGGAAAACTGGGTTTAAAATAGCGAAAAAAATAAAATATCAAAGGATCAATATAATAACTAAAAACCAACAATTATTTGGAAAATAATATTTCAATGTAGAAATATTAATTCCTGTGCAAGAAATTCTGTTTTCTGAGCAGAATACAGTCGGCCCTCGGTATCTGCAAGGAATCCATCCTGGACCTCCCCGTGGATACCAAAATCTGTGGATGCTCAAGTCCCATTGTCCCTAATGGCAGTGCAGCAGTAATTCCTTCCATATTCTCTCTCTCTCTCCCCTTCCTTCTTTTGTTTTGTTTTGTTCCCACCCACCCCCTTCTCTCCTTCCTTCCTTCTGCCTCAGGCTTGGCTTTGGGGGAAGTTTGGAGCAGGAGGCTGGAGACCCGTTGGCAGGCTCTGGGTCTTGGAGTCTACCCCCCCCCCCCCCCCCGCCCCCAGGCCCAACACCTAGGATGGAACCTCCAAGCTCTGAGTCTCAAGCCGCAACCCCAGCTCTCTCTGGCCGACAGGGCACCAGCCTCCATCTCTGAATTACCTCCAATGCCAAGCCCGGGACAGAAGCCTCGGGGGGGGGAGGGAGGGAGGATTTTAGTGCAGTTGTCCCCAATGGTGACGCAGCAGCATACATACATCACCATTGGAGACAACGTGGGCTTGCCATCCACAGATGCTCAAATCCGCGGATGGCAAGTCCACAGATACTGAGGTCCCACTGTATGCTGATTTCTATGCAAATCAACCATGTGCAAATTTTATGCAGAAGAAATTCTCAATTACAGCTTTTTTCTGCACAGAAAATATTCTGCACATGAATTATTATTTTGCATTGAAATATTATTTTCCATTCAGAAAATGTTGTTTTCTGCAGAAAACAACATTTTGTGCAGAGTAAGTCCTGCACTGCAAAGATTCTCATCAGTCCAGGATTCTTCTTGTCAGGGTTTCTCAATGCTCAAAAACATGTTTTCAATTATTTTTGTAACATTTTCAAATATTCTTTCTCTCCCTAGCAAAAATCTTGTTTCATGTGAATATGATCAACATTTGTTGTTAACTGCCCTCGAGTCAACCTCTGTGGGACATCTGAGGTACAGACTAATAAAACTTTCCATTTTTTGTGTGTGTCAGTAGTTTCATTCACACATGCATTCCGGTTAGATTGGACAGGCACTTGCAAGTGTAACCTGGTTAACATGTGCCCACAAAAATCGCTTGAGCATTTATCAAAATGGTATATCAAAAGAAGTTCCTAGCACTTGGTAAGAGCCGGTTTTTTCCTCACAACAGCTCCTTTTCATGCAGGAGGATCACACAATATAGGGGATTCATGCTAACAGAGTCCCAATTTGTGGATGTCTGTGCAGCAGTTATTTGTACCTGTTTCTCACTTGTATGTTTGTGGTGGAACATTCTCCAAGTACTGTATTCTGTTTTCATCTGCTTTAAAGCATCTGTTCCAGCAGCACAAGAAGGTTAAGAAGATCTATGGTGTTCTATGGGTCTATGCAGCACAGATGTGTAAAACTATTCATGATAATGATGCATAATCAGGAAAGGGCTTCAAATGTATATACATATCCATGAGAATGTTCACTCTACTACTGTACCCCAATACTCTGTAAAAATTTCAAGACATTTGGTATCAGGCTAACGTGACAAAAATAAGCATGGGAAGTTACAATTCAGAGCATGTTCTAACAATTCAGAGCATGTTATGACACAAACACCTGCTTGTTATGAAAGGTAGTTAACTGGACACAAATTTCAAAATAAGAGAAAAGCGAGATAATATACATCTCCTCAAATATTCCTCTTAAACTTCTAGCTGTCATTCTCCTCCAACCACAACTTTATTAGATGCAGAAAACCAAATTATTATTATATGGAATGGCAAATGTTATGTACTTCCATTTTATACCATAATATGTCTATTAAGAATTAACAAAATTTTCTGCTAGTATAACTATGGCTGGAAGATAAAATCTAGTTAAAAAAAACTATTTTTCTTCTAAATGTAATGTCATTCTGAAGCTACAATATAATAATTTTGTTTTCTTTCTTCATTCTGATCATCCTCTCATCTCACTTTTAAAAAATGTATTTCAAAATAGGACCATATTAAGAAGGGGAGAGATAGTCAGGATACTTCTTTCCAATTTTGTATGGTTTTTATCTACAGATTGTGGAAACAGATCTTATTATCTGTTGTGGTGGTATTCCCAAGAATGTTTTTGGGTGCCTGAAGAGCAGAATGCACAATCTGTGAATTAGGAAAGCTTGATTAGAGTACTAGCTGCAATTCCACAATTGATTGAAGGTGAAATATCTCTCAAGAGAAGTTGCTCTTTAGAGAGAAACAATTTCATTGCAGCTCAAGTGTGGTGTTTATTAGTGCCTTAAATGGAAAAAAACAAAGTGCTTGAGTTTGAACAAATCCCCTTTTCTCTTTGTCCATTGAAAGATTTCAAGGTTTCTAGGTACAGCAAACCATGGGTGTGTTTTGCCAGAGCCAATGTGGTATAGTAGTCTTAGCATTGGACTATGAACTCTTGGAGACTGGGGTTCAAATCTCCACTCAGCCAAGGAAACCCTATGGGTGATCTTGGGAAAGTATGGTTCTCTCAGCCTCAGGGGAAAGCATTGACAAACCCCCTCTGAACAAACCTTGCCAAGAAAACCCTGTGATAAGTTCCCTTATGGTCACCATAAGTCAGAAACTACTTGAAAGCACACAATACCACGGTTTTTCATATGACATAGCACAGAAAGTTTACTGGAAACACCTCTAGACCTCTTGTTTCTTATTTCATCATCCTGCTATTATTGTGCTAGCATCAAATAAATACATTCAGTATAGGCTTACTTAACCAAACAGCAGCAGCATTCAGGCCACTTAATGAGAAATGTGGCTACAAAAGGAACGTTATTAACATGAGGTTTCATTTAGACCTCCACAGATTTCATACATTGCCAACTGATGGCACTTGCCTTGGCCAAGGTCTCCTCCACTCCCCTGAGCTCACTTCAAATTTCAGAGAATATGATGGTGGAGGAGTTTTGTCTTACACTATGCTTTGGAACAAAGAAAGATTATGCAGACCCCAAAGCTCTTTATAACAGGTTGTCTTCAGCTCCTATACCTGTGAAATGAGAGGTCTTCCACCCTTTCTCTGCAGATACTAGAGGGCTTTGGGAAAGATTGCTGACAACCACAGAGTTACTAGCTACTAGGCTGAGCCCTTGTTTGAATAATTTGACACGAAAATGACACAACAAGTTCAAACATCATGGAGTGTGCAACCTTGATAGTCTAGATATTTAGTGGTAGCCTTTCTTTGGAATCCAGCTTGTGTGGGCAATAGCTAGACTGAGATCCTTAGCCATTTTCCTAATCTCTATATGAATGACCACGCTTTTGCAGAAGCCAATGGAAAGCAATTTCACCTTTGCTTTCAACCAGAGGAATGCTGCCTGCCCATCACATTACAAAACAGCTTGTTGCCCCTGGGTATTTTAAGATTACAAGTCTAGAAAATTTCATGCCTATCATTATGTTTGCTAGCACATCATGGTGCTAATGCAGAAAGTAGGAAATAATATGAAGGTCAGCACAATTGCTGGATTCAGGGACTGGATATCATGTGAATATGCACAAATCTGTGGTGTGTCTCCTATGTAGCTGCACATTAGCATTTGTGTGAACAGCAGTCCTACTATTGTAATCCCAGAATATTTTCTGTGACCATTCCAGGCAACTTGGAGAAATAAAGTTGGGCCTCTAATGTCAGGGGAATGCTGGTAACTGTTGGCAAAACAGAATTAGATTCTGAGTTGGTTCCCAAATGCGCGCACACCACCAGACTAGTTAGCAACTGACAATTTGCAGATGTAAGTCTTAATTGATTGTACCAAACAGCCCTGCACTGGAAATGATATGAAAGTCCTGCAACTGTGATAGCTCACAAAGACAATGCAGTGTGCTCACTGATTAATTAACAAACAGGCATATGTGAAACAGCCCAGAGAAAGGCTTCCTAAAGCCTTAAAAACCACTTTCCCTAAAAGTTGTGAAGTTCTTTTTGTTTTTGTTTCTGGTTTTCCACTTGTGATTACAAAAATAACAATAATAATATTAACAATAATACCAATATGAATAATACAAAATAATTATCCTTATAGATTTCTTGAAGAAATTAACACAGACCAACAAAACAGACAACACCACCCCCCTCTGTTGGATTAAAAAAAGGTAAAGATGTACCCTTATATAAAGATCAAGTTCTCAGTACAAAAAGAAGGAGAAACAGCTTGAACATAGACAGGTTTCTGTAAGGCAACACATTACCTTCTGTCTCCTTTCTCAAATTACATTGGGTTTGTCAGATATTTTTAGAAAATGTCAGAATTTAGTTTGCTTCAGTTTATCGATGTGATAACAGAGTTTCAGCGCTGGTCCCAACTTCAGGCCCAAATATTTCATGATCATATCACTTTTCAGTAGTAGCAAAGCATTGCCGTCAATCTCCTAATCAAAAAAGAAAGAAGAAATCAAAAACATGGACTAGCATTTTGAGATATGTTGCAAGGGAAATAAGCTTTTGCTGCCATGGGATCAAAAGAACTTTCATCACCTGAAGTCAGGGAGACTAACAACAATAAATTAAAAGTGTGTAAAAACCCCTATAGTTTAGCCTAAATACCTTGGAGGTATCAGATCCTGTCTGATCTTGGAAGCTATGAAAGGTCAGGCCTGGTTAATATTTGGATGGAGTACAGCACCTGATACTGCCAAGCAGCACCAGGTGCTATAAGCTATAGTTCAGAGGATGGCAATAGCAAACCATCTCTGAGTATTCCTTGCCTAAGAAAACTCTACAAAATCCTTGAGGTCACCATAAGTCAACAGGCAACTTGAAGACACATAAACAGAGACAAAGAATTAAAAGCAATCCAGCAGCAAAACACTAAAACAGCAGACCAAAATTATAAAAAAATACACAGCCATTAAAAATTATTTAACTGGACAGCATCTAGCAAGTTTAAACACTCAAGGCTTTAACCATTTGGTAAAAGTCCATTAAAGAAGGGGACAAGATAAACTGCCCTTCTGGAGCTTGGATAGGACTCTCTCTATATCTATATCTAGCTACACACACATACACACTCATCCTGATCCCAACTAAATATAGTTCTGGCTATGATGAGACAAATTGGAGAGCCTCTGCATTTTACAGGGAGCTGCATGTGTTTGAAAGAAACGTGTTCCATCAAATACATATATGTATATTTTTCACCTTTTTGGTGGCACATGCGTATTTTGTATTTCTGTATAACTAGAAACCCCAGAGGAAGCTGTACTGTTATGTATGGCTGTGTGGAAGCCTCTAATATATTACTGTAGGATGTGAAAGAAAGATTTAGTGAGTGTAAAGTAGCATGACAGTCACTGACCCACCACAGACTCCACTATTAAAGTGGAGTCCAATTATAGATCTTATCTGTATTAATAATTTTGACAATAGTTTATAACTGCTGCTGAAGCTTATGACCTATATGAGCTTCTCACACTTGGCTGAAAGACAGCAGAAGTATACAGCAGCTGGATATATTTCATGTTGCTTTCTTAAGATCTAATCCTGAGCACACTGACTGCCAAACTTAATATTTCAAGCTTAAGTGTTAAGCACTGTGAAAAGGTCCACCAACCAACACAAACAGGCACTAAATCAGAAAGCTGGCTTCACTGTGACTACTTAAAGTGCAACATACTGCTTAAAGTGTAACATTGCTGGTAATGGAATAGCAATGAAAGGATGGCTCTGCCAACCCAATTTCTTTGTTCTATTCTGCTGCTCCAAGGAGCTAAAGAATGACTTTGCCCAGCAGTGAAGTCACGGTGTTCAAGAAACACTGTAAAGGGCAGTAAGCTAATTGGAAGAAAGCTAGAATAATCAATACAAAGATGGTTCGGCTCCATGAAACAATATACGCTTTCAGTTATAATATCCATCATTGGAAGAGGCAGGATATAATTCTGAAAGAACAGGTTTAATTGGCCTCAACTCAAAAGCTTTACTCTTCCTTCGATATTCATTTTCCAGTTACAAATCAAAATTAAAGGGCCAGCTCATTGCATCATCAGGGTGTCAGGTTGGCTTTGCTGTGTTTTAGTTTTCCTTGATATTTATCTGCATTACTCACTGCTACCTTTCTAAATTTTTCTCCTGCTCTTTTCTAGGTCAGACTTTCCAGAAACTCTGGTCCTGTTTACATGGGCCTTTTAGTACGTCCTGACGACAAACTAGGGTTGCCCGGGAGCGTAGTTTTTAGACGCTCCCTAACCCTAGTACGTTGCCAGGACATCAAAATGGCAGTGTCCTGTCTACATGGGCGCCACCATTTTGATGTGATGGACGCCTAGCATCTGCACATCCTGGCGCGCTTGTGATGCTGCCCGTCTTTTAAGAGTTCTTTTTGCGCTGTGGGGAAGCCCTGCGGTCTGGAGGCTGCAGCTTTCCAGCGGAGCAAACTAGAGCGGTGGGAGACCGCCCGCTTTGGGTGGTCTGTATCCTGCCTCTGCTATACCTCCCTCAGGAAAAGAAATCCCATCTGGGAAATTTGGACCAGGTGCAGCTTGTCTTCTTTTTATATACAATCACCCAAGAGGAATGAAAAACTGCTTACTCAAAAATCATTCTCACAGACAGAAAGAGGAATGGTTTCAGTAACCATGTTGTTGATCTCATCCAGGGATAGGTGATTCTGCCAAGCTTGATTTTACCCAGTTCTTTATTTTCCAGCTTTATGTTCATTTTGTCCCTCATCCACATCAGTGTGCAATTTTTAAACAAACGTCTGCATGAAAATTCAGACATATTTCATGCACACTTATAATTCATCAGGGCCTTTATTTCCTCATCGGGACCCACAAATGAAAGCACAAGATCCATAAAATACTATTTTAAAACAGATTTAAAACCAATTCAAAAATCCAATTTTAAAAACCAAAGAACATACAGAATAGTTCAATTTTGAGTATCTGCTGGAACTTCAACAAGGATGGGGAATCCTCCTTGTTGTGTGTACAGCTATAGCTAGCAGTTTCTATGCCACTGGGATAACTGAATCTGCTCTGGGGTTAAGTCTGAATTTTGTTATCCCCACTGCACACATGATAGGTAGCTCCCAAAAGAGATTCACCATGCCACTGACATGGGAACTCCCAGCCACTACTGTCTGTGTATTCACCAACGTAACCTCTGTGTGATCTGTCTCTAAAGATGTCAGATCCCATACAGGGTCATATGGAAGGAGACCTTCTTTCGGATAGCCTATACATGAATTTTGTACACACATTTCCTAATACACCCAATCCATTTTTTCAATATATGTGGTTTTGTACATGATTCTCCCAAATATATGCATTTTTATTATTATTCAAAGCATTTATTTATTGTTTCTTAACTCACTAGGGTTCCCGAGGCAATGCACAATTTGTGTGCCCACTTTCCTCTAATATATGGATTTTTGTACTTATATGTTTGACAGGAAATACATATCGCTAAATTCATGTGTGTGTGTGTGTGAATACTGAAATGTAACTGCATTTTGGCTGATCCATGAAGTGAAAATTAGGTTAAGTTTGCATTCAAATGCAAACCAAACAAATTTATCTCCCTAGTCCGAGTGCACGTCCCTTGTTGTGTGATACAGTAAAAAGCACTGGGAAGCTAAGCTCATCATGATAATCACCCGAGTTTTCCGCTTGTTCAGTAATCCTGACATGTCATGGCCAAATTATAACTGCAAAAACAAGGATTTCAGGTGCTACATGGGAATGTCATTGGCATTCAGGGCTTCAAACTGAATTACGCACCTGCTCCTTAGAATCATTTAACTCACAGAAAGACACAGCTAAGGTTAATGGAGTAATCACTTGTCTCTCACCTCTGGGGTCTTCCTGCTAATCCAGTTTAGCTATGAAGGCTGAACAATTGCAGGGAAATGAGTAATTCAAAGGCATAATTGAGCTGAATTGTGTGATGGCCTTAATCAAGCATCAGACCTCTTGTATGTTTCCCTGTGAAGCTGACTGAATTATAAGCAGGAGGTTAGTTGGTGCTTCAGTAGGGGAAATTTAGAACCCATCTACCTTTCAATCCACACCTGCCATTCAGTGCTTGGAAATGTGGCCATGCTGACTGAAAGTTCAGATCTTAAAAATTAACAACTTCTATGTTCTACCACCATTATCAAGGACTCCAGTACTGAATCAAAAACAAGAGTATTAGATAGTGTCTGAAAAACCTAAGAAGAAGCCTGCTAAATCATAGAATAAGTCCACCTGTCTAGCATCCTCTTCTCCACAGCAGCCACTATGGTGCTTCAAAGAACTCATAAGAAGGCAAGTGCTGTTGTCACCCACTTCTGGGACAGCAAAGGTGACCAGCCAACTGGCAGTGAAAAAGAGCTTTCAGGCACATCCTGGACACCCTTGTGGCCAATCAGTGGCCATCTGAGTACTCACACTGGTGTAACCCCTGCTTATGCTAGTGTAAGGGATCAGGAGGATTCTGGCCTCTAGTTATTATGGAAGCAGAGATCATCCTTCCAATTCCTTCTTCAGGTTGCCCTAACTTTTTCTGAAACTTTTCCAACTCGCTGATAACATTTTTTTAAAGATAGTAAAACCAGAAACATACAGTTACCCAAAGTTGGCCAAATTTCTATAAAGACACTACACTAACTCCTTTCCAATTATTCCAAGTACTGTATCCTTTCTGTCACCCATTGGATTGATTTTTTTCATTGATTCCATTATTTCCTTGGATGGCCATCACCAGCTCAGACTCCCTTAATTTATATGTGATGTTTGGATTTCCCCCCATCATATATCACTTTACACTAATATACACTGAAGTTCAATTGCCATTTTTTTACCCATCTATCCAGTTTGGAGCAGAGATGGGAAAGTTACTTTTAAAAGGGTTAAGAGTTTAACTGTCAATGTCCTCAAGAGTTAACTAACTCATTACCAACCTGTCAACCCCTTGTCCATCTCTGGTCAGAAGAAATAGTTCTGAAGCTTTCAAACAGTACCGTTGGACTTTCACTATCCTGTATACTTAATTTCATCTGCACACCTGCCTACCACACTACTTACCTCAATGCCAAATTATGTATGAAAAAGTTAACAATGCCTGACTCCTAATACAGGTCTCTTTGTTTACATTATTCCATTGCAGAGGCTATCTGTATTTCTGTCATCACTAGGCTCCCACCTGTTACTTCAAAAGATCTGACACTTTACTTTTACTGTTACTTTAAAAGCTGTATTATCATTATTATTATTATTATTATTATTATTATTATTATTATAGTCTTCACATAGATATTTGTCATATGGAACAGAAAATAATAATTATATTAATAAACTTAACTTTCTACTCTTCAGATGTTGGTTCTATTGTTCTTCAACTATCTAATATCTAGTGTGTGCGTGTATACACACACTAGATATCTAAACTATAGATATAGGTATCAACTATATACTAGATATACTAATTTATAGTATGTTCTGCATATTAGATACACTATATACATGTAATAATAATAATAATAATAATAATAATAATAAAACAACTTTTATTTGTATACCGCCTTTCCTCCAGATCAAAGCGGTTCACATATCATAGCTATAACGTATTACAATACAATACAATACATCAATAATTTCAGACAGATTAAAAACTTTAAAAACAATATACCAAACAGTCACGCTATCAGTTTTGGCTAGGCATCCTGGTCTTATTGGGGTGTAATATCTCTATATAGAGTTGGAAGGATATGCTAACTGAAAAAGATGGGGTTTCAGTGCTTTTTTAAAGGCTTCCGATGTGGGGCTGAGTCTGATGGAGCTATTGCCATGTAGGCTCTCCGGTGAGTTGATGTCAGTCTCACTCTGGGGTGTTCGAGTAAATATTTCCCCGTTGTTCTGAGAGTGCGGGGTGGATTATGTAGGGAGAGGCGTTCCTTCAAGTAACTTGGGCCCAAGCCATATAGGGCTTTATAGGTAATGACCAACACTTTGTATTGCGCCCGGAAGCTAATTGGCAGCCAGAGGAGAGATTTTAGTACAGGTGTTATATGGTCGGATCTTGAAATTCCCGCGACCAATCTGGCTGCAGCATTTTGGACCAGTTGAAGCTTCTGAACCTGGAACAAAGGTAGCCCCATGTAGAGCGTATTACAGAAATCCAAGCAAGAGGTTACCAGTGCGTGTATTACTGTTTCAAGGTCCTTTCGGTCCAGACCGGGACGTAGTTGGCGTATCAGCTGAAGGTGGTACCAAGCACTCCTGGCCATCGCATCTACTTGAGATGACAACTGCAGAGATGAGTCCAGGAGTACTCCCAAACTGCGGACTTTATCCTTTAGGGGGAGTGTGACCCCATCAAGGATAGGATGACAAATTTCCCTGTCTGGACTTGGGGTATCTATCACGAGTACCTCTGTTTTCTCTGGATTCAGCTTGAGTTTGTTTTCCCTCACCCATTACTGACCTCAAGCAGGCATCCAGAGGGGAGGTGCTATCCTTAGTCACTGTATCAGTCGGAGCCATGGAGAGATAGATCTGGGTGTCATCAGCGTACTGATAACATCATGCTCCATGGTTCCGGATTATCTCTCCCAGCGGCTTCATGTAAATGTTAAATAGCATGGGTGACAGAATGGCGCCTTGAGGGATGCCAGATGTAAGCACTCTTTTCCGAAAGCAGCTGTACCCCAACCTCACCATCTGGAATCTTCCCGAGAGTAGGATCAGAACCAGTGGAGCACAGTGCCTCCAATACCTAACTCTCTCAGGCGTTCCAGAAGGATACCATGGTCGATGATATTGAAAGCCACAGAGATGTCCAAGAGCACCAACAGGGTTACACTTCCTCTGTCGATGCCCAGACGGAGATCATTGACTAAGGCGACCATGGCAGTCTCCACTCCGTGTCCCGCTCTGAAGCCAGTTTGAAATGGGTCCAGATAATCAGCTTCATCCAAGACTGCTTGGAGTTGAAAGGCGACTGCCCTCTCAATCACCTTGCCCAAGAATGGTAATAAGGAGACCGGTAATAAGGAGACATCAACAGGGGATCAAGGGAGGGTTTCTTTAGAAGTGGTATGACTATTGCCTGTTTTAAGGCCGATGGAAATTTACCCTCCCGAAGAGATGTGTTTACTATGAGATGTAATGCTATTTTTATAACATCTCCTCCCTGAACAGTCAGCCAAGAAGGGCAAGGGTCGAGAGGACAGGTCGTCCTTTTCACCCGACCAAGAAGCTTGTCCACATCCTTGGTATTGACAAACTCAAAACGATCCAGAATAACCTTGTTTCCAGAGTCACTGGATGCCTCTAATATAGGTTCTGTCAAAAAGTCAGCGTCAAGATCAGTCTTTATCTGAGAGATTTCATCGGCAAAAAAGTCATTAAAAGCATCACAACAGGCTGTAGTTGGCTCTAATAAAGGGTTCAGGGTGGCCAGGTGTTGGGTTAATTCCCTGACCACCCTGAACAACTCTGCTGGGCGAGACTGTGCCAATGCAATCCGTGCAGCACAGAATGAGTTCTTTGCTGCATCAATTGCCACTCCGTACGAACGTAACATCTTCTCATGGAGTGTCTTGTCAGATATGTTCTGATGTTTCCACCAGTGGCGCTCTAGTCGTTGTGCAGCCCGCTTTATCTGGCGAAGATCTTTAGTGTACCAGGGTCTTTTATTTGGAGTGGGATGGTAAGGACGCTCGGCAGCGATACTGTCTATTGCCCCGGTGAGGTTCATATTCCAATTCTCAACCAGGGTTTCGGCACAATCGCCATCGTTCCCGTGTGTGTGTGTATAAAATAAAAACTTTTAACAACTGTTGCTTTATGAGCCCAGGAGGAGAGCATTTTGCTCTACAGTTACACCTTTATAGCTATAGTTACATAACTATATAAATGACTACAGCTGCTGACTACAAAAGGCAGAAGAGAAGGGGGGGGTTAATGGAATTAATTTCACATTTGAACTAAATTCTAAGAAACATTTTTAAAATGTACAAAAGAAGAGGTGTGCTGGACTAGACCAAAGGCCTGCCTAGTCCTGCTTTTACTTTCTGAAGAATCCAAGCAGATGCTGATGGAAAGTTCACAAGCAGCATGGGGGGGATATGCCCCACCACTTGCACATGTTCCCCAACAACTGGTATTTAGATACTGCCACTAATCCTGGAGGTTATCTATAATCATCAGGATTTGTAGCCACTGAGAATCTTTACTTACTTACTCCCCCGTCCCTGAAATGGAGTGGTCTATTTTTTAGCTAGGTAAACACTGACATAGCAATGTTTGTGATGATTTTATAACATCAAGAAGACAATGCAGTGAAACCTTAAGCTCTTATTACAGGCCTGTGCAAACTCTGTCTCAGTGAGTCAAACCAGGCCCAGCCATGTAACATGATCTAAGAGGTGCTTCACACACCATCTGTTTTCACCAACCCAGGCAAACAGCAAAGCAGAACATTATCAGGACTTGTGGGACTGCCATCTTTTTCTGGTGGGCTTCATCTGGCTTGGGTGCATTACAAGTTCTACAGGTCTGGTTTGTCCCCCTGAAGATTAGACTTTGTTGTTCCCCTGAAGAATGGACTTATTTTGTTATGAACAACTTCCTTACATACGTGTTTTCTGAAGAGTTCCACGTGAGGTCCTAAAGCATGAGGATCAGCATCTTTTACGAACCAAACCACATCATCAACAGTCCATGTCAAAGGATTCTTGCTTGTGGGCCGAGCTGCATCCTGTCTTTCTGGTGAAGGACTTGAGGCTATAGATGTGAAAAGCCAAGGGAAGGGGTGGACACACAATGCATTACAAATAATAATAATAATAATAATAATAATAATAATAATAGAATCATAGAATTGTAGAGTTGGTAGGGCCATCCAGTCCAAGCCCCTGCCATGCAGGAAATCTCAATCAAAGCATAAATAAATAAATAAATAAATAAAACTTATTTATATCCCGCTTTTCTGTGGCAAGACAATCAAAGTGGTTACAACATGTTAAAATTCACATTTACAAATTTATGTCCCAAATCCCCCCCCTTAAAACAGGATTAAACAAATTACAATTAAAACATCTATTAAAAACACAATAAAATACAGCAAGGACAGAGCGGTGGGCTGATACATGATGCGGGGGGCAGTCATTCTGTGGCCAGGCACTTTTATTGGCATCAAGCCAATAGTTTATTTATATTTTCCCGCCTCTCCCAGATGGATTGAGGCGGGATTAAAGTCCACTAAAATACATACATCAATACTTAAAATACATATAAAAGCATATCAATAAAATTAATAACAATTAATCTTAAAACTTACTCTTCAGATAGTGGCAATGCAATACAGTTATACACTAGTCAGAGGGTGTTTCTTACATAAGGTCAGGAGAGTAAGCTCGCTGGAAGAGATCCGTCTTAAGTGCCTTCTTAAACACCTCCAAGGAGATAATGAGACGGATCTCTTCCAGAAAACCATTCCACAATTTCAGAACAGCTGCTGTGAAGGCTTTCTGTAAAACCAAGTATTTGTTAACACTTAACTTAGTCCATGCTCACAGTGTCACCATTTAACAAAAGTATTCTGCATCAGTAATGTTTGTTAATGACAGACAAGTTAAAGAGAGAAAGGATGTGAGTGTCAAGCTCAGTGAACTGTATACAGCAAGTTCTATTCCAGTTTCCAGTCTTGCGCCTCTCCCTTGCCCCAGAAGAAACACTGCCACAGTCCTGTGTTTGAAAACCTTGCCAGGATGTGTTTGTGTGGAGCCTGAACAAATAACTGAAGTTGGACAGAAAGGAGTAGAAGGCTCTAACCCAGCCTTCCCCAAGCAACTGCCTCTAGTCAGCACCGTATCCCCAGCCAACCAATGGACACTTTGGGCTGGGGATGATGTTGGTTCTAGTCTCAACAGACAGATGTTGGGGTAACAACAGAAAATAGAAAAATCCAAGGTAATGTGTAATACTAAGAAGGCAGTGCTGTAGCATTTCAAGGACAGAGAATTTGACTTGATACGGGAAAGAGCTCTGAGTATTTGTGCATAACTTTTTGAACTATGAACTTTGGGAGATGGTAGGGGTTACATCACCATGGAGATATGTATCTCTGTGGCCTCTAAGCAGAGATCAGTAGCTTTTAAATAAGCTCATACCATTGATTTTCCTGTTTCCTAGCCTGTTCCTATCCATTTCCCCCTCACTTAGAATTAAGTCTCACTACATTTAATGGCTCTTACACCCAAATAAGTATGCATGCCGAACACAGCCACTTTGTTCTACTATGTTTACTATCTCAAAAAATTATTTTTTGAGAAATAAAGGAACATTTTTAGAAATAATAAATATGTAAAATAATAAATACATAAAATTGGAGTGGAGGCCAGCCATTTTGTATTTCACTGATTAGCAGGAGATGTGATCCTTAACTGGTGAGCTGTGCTTTTAAAAATATTAAGTCCCTGGTTTCCAGCTGTAGAAAAGAAAAATCCGCCAGTTGCCATTCTCTTAATGGAATAACCCCTCCTGTCAGAACTACAGGCAGCTGAGACAGTGGCTCAGCTGAACACCATCTTCTCATCTGGAATTAAAAGCATGAAAATGGTCAATACACAATAATAATAATAATAAATAATGCTGCTCTACTTGTATACCGCTTTTCCATGGAAGATCAAAGCAGTTTCCAACAAACAAGAAAGCCAAAAAGTTAGCTGGCAAGTTAGGAAAGCAAATGAGAACTTAAGGAGACTCTTTCTCTCCAAGTACTGATAGGGTACATGCTACTTCACATGTTTTTTCCCTCCTACAGGGACCTATAACACTACACAGTTCTAGCACTACGATCACATTTTAACTGTCATGGCTGCATCCTATGGAATCTTGGGGCTTGTAGTTCTGTGAGGCCCTCGAGCGTTCTGGCTAGGAACTCTAAATATTCGTCTCTCACCTGTAAATCTCATACACTCCAAAATTTCACAGATGAAAACTGGGACGCATCTGGTCAAGCAACATCAGTGTGTGGTCAAGGTGGCAGAAGTTATTAATGAGGAAGAGCATACAAGCTAGGAGAGATTGCAGCAGTTTACTTTTGCCTGAGCCTATTGGGAAGGGCAAGATTCCACTCCTCCTCTCCTCTCCTCTCTGCCTGTTGGGTTAATTGAATATAAACTACTTTTTACACTTTACAACAATTGAAGTACATGGAGGAAATAGGGAGAAAGTAGGAGGACGAGAGAGAAACTGGGCCATTTTAAAAGTTGCTGAACAGTGGGAGAACAGTGGATTAACCAGGACTGTCTCTATCAAATTGGGATAGTAGGAGGCGATGAAATCTCAGAATTCCAGGATGTTTGCTATGGCAGTTAATGTGGGATCATAGCGTGTGTAGTGTGAAATGGTCCAAGAAGTGTAATGGGGAAAAACATCGGGGCATGAACTTCTGGTGCTGCTTTATTCTATGTACCTGAAAGCTGAAGCTTTTACCTTAATGGCAAAGGCAGTATTTCAGTTTTGTGGCCCTTTGTGCACCCACTTCTCCCTACATTAATACTATGTGATGAAGAGAAAGCCCTCATTACACATGAGACAGTCCTTAACTCCCTTTGCAGTACAAGGATGCTTTCTTGTTGATGTCCAACTAATCACTGCCTTTTACAAAGCAGCATCCCCCAAGAATTCCTATTTGGCTACTAAAACTGCACCAAGATGAATGTTGTGCATGTGACTTTTTAATGGCATCAAGCCTAAGATGATTTAAGGTCACGTCAGCCCCCTTCAACATTAAATCAAGGCAATAAAGTGCATTGGGATGAAAGTGCATTTATGTTTTTTATTCTTAGTCTCAGTAGAATTATAAATCTCCACTGCTATCTCTGCACCTTGTTCCCTTCCTGAACTCTATCCCCTTTGTTTGCTCCTCTCCACATTCAAAGTGCTATGTTATGTTAGAATAAATGATGCCTGTTTTGTGTTTACTTCTGTTTCTGGTATGGGTGTATATGTGAGAGAGTCTGCATGGAGAACAGGAGGTGAATGAGCTCAGACGAGATGGCATCATGTAAAATAAAGCTACAGTTTATGTGGTGCTGTTGAATCATGCAGGGTCAGCTCTGATGTAAAAGGGAATGAGCATTTTCTATGACAAACATTCTCTACATACAGTATTCATGGTATATAGGTTGCCATGAGCATAAGCATATGAGTAAATGTAATTGGTTTAATGAAACACCTGTATGCCATGATATACCACCAAAAAAATAGTTGGAGTTGGAGTAGAGTACACTGACCAAAAATCTGGCTTCCTGTATTTCATGACCACATATTATGTGCCAGTGTATTATATTTGCTGCAATAACTGGTTAGAATCCTGTGCCAGTCCCGGCTAGAGTAGACCCACTGAATCACTTGTTTAATGGTGAGTCAACACATAGATAAATCCAACTGAATCAATTGCATTTTTCTGTTCAGGACTAACAGGATTCATGCCAAATGATGTTAATCAGTTTTATTTTTGCATTTATAAAGTATCAACTGCAATGAGGTACAACATTTGGTGTGCAGACCTGGGCTGATGAATATCTTTATTGAGGTCTGATGTGAAATACAAAGGTGTCACTGCAGAATGAATAGATAACTGTACTGAGAATAAAGGAGTGGCTTTAAGTCTTCTCATTAGAAGGCTATTATTGGTACTGCAGACATAGAACCAGGCTGTTCTGCAGGATCCCTGAAGAATAAATGCCCATTTCAATGGCTAAAATGCCATCTGGAATCTCTGGCATGTAGCTATAAAATAAAAATAAAATTTTAAAGCAAGTACCACTCTGTGATCTTTAGGTATTCTAAGTACATGTGAAAATCCAGTCCACCTGTTAATAAGAAAAAAGAGCTATAAAGAGCCATCACTTGAATGTGCTCAGCTTTTTTTTAACCATATCAGTTCTGCTATCATCTTCCTTGCCTTTTTTCCTTCCATTATTGATTACTAATATCCAGATCAAGGGCATCTTGTCAAAAGTAGGTTGCCTGCTCTCCACTGAACTTACAAACAGCAATTTCAGTACTACTTAATAAATAAATAAAACTTTTATTTGTATCCCGCTTTTCTGTGACGAGACAATTAAAGCGGCTCACAACACATTAAAATTCACATTTACAAAATTATGTCCCAAATTCCGCCCCTTAAAACAGGATTAAACATGTTACAATTAAAATATCTATTAAAAACACAATTAAAAATACAATGAGGAGAGAGCAGTGGGCTGATACATGATGTGGGGGGCCGTCATTCTGTGGCTGGGCACTTTTATTCAGGAAAGGCCTGCCGGAAGAGATCCGTCTTGACAGCTTTTTTAAAGCTGTCTAAGCTGGCAATTTGACGGATCTCGGCCAGCAGGCCGTTCCATAGTTTGGGAGCAATTGTAGAGACGGTCCTCTGGGAGGTAGCAGTTTGGTTTTTAAAGGCTGCAATAGATTCCTCCCAGAGGACCTGAGGGTGCAGGGCGGATTATGGGGGAGCAGGCGATCCCTCAAATAAGTTGGGCCCAAGCCATGTAGGGCTTTAAAGGTTATAACCAACACCTTGTACTGTGCCTGGAAACTAATAGATAAACTTCAGATAAACTCTAGTTTCTTTAGATAAATTTCTACATGCAAAGTCTTTCAGATATATGAGAATGTATAAGACAGCACAGTTGTCAATGCAGTGAACAGTAGGAGCAAATATGGGTTTATCAAGAACAAATCCTGCCAAATAATCTTATATCTTATTTCAATCAGGTCACTAGTTTAGTAAGGTAAAGGTAGTCCCTTGACATGAATGTGTAGTCGTAAATGACTGTATGGGGTGGTGCTCGAGATGTTTCTAAGACAAGCTTTGTCCAAGGACTGCTCTGGTAGTCATGTGGCCAGCATGACTGCACCGAGGCCCAGTCTGTCGAGCCCCAATGTTACCTTCCCACTTAACTGGTACCTATCTATCTACTTGCATTTGCATGCTTTTGAACTGCTAGGTTGACAGAAGCTGGTGACAGGAGCTCACCTAGGACTAGTGTCAGGAGCTCATCTCATCAAGCAGCACTCGCGCCTCAAACTGCCAACCTTCTGATCTTCCGATCATCAGAATTGTTGTCTTAAATGGTGGGAATATTGTGGAAGTAATTTATCTGGATTTCAGCACAGTATTTGATAAGGTCCCCATAAAGTTTTGATTAGCACACCGATTAAATATGGAATATATGGGAACATTGTCAGATGGAAACTAGATGGAAAACCATGCTCAAAGAGATGACAACAATAGTTGTGCTTCAAAGTGGAAGGAGATTTTGAATGGAATACCTCAGGGTTCTATCCTAGGGCCATTACACCTCAATATTTTTATAAATGACTTTGATGACAGGGTGAAGGGGATCCTTATCAAGTTTATGGATGACAGAAAACTGGGAGATGTGGGTAATACGGTGGAAAATAGAAACCTAGATAAACTGTAAAATAACCAAAATTGATAAAATGAAATCCAGTAGAGACAAATGCAACATTCTACATTTAGACCACAAAAAACAAATGCACAAGTATAGGATGGGGGATACATAACTCAGTAGTACTACACATGAAACAAAATGTAAAAATATTTTTAAAATGCAGAAATGTGGGTCTAAGCCAAGCATTCCCAGACAATATTAACATACAGAGATGGTTATCAGAGGCATGCTGTCAGATACATTGGACCCACCACTATAAATACAATATAATTTTAACTTTGAATGGAGCTGTTGCACCATTGGTTGATTCCCCAGTTCTTCACACATAGTAAATGCAACTCTTTTATTAACTTTTAGTTTGTTTTTTTATATATATTTTCTTACTGGAGGAACCCTACTGGTATATAAATCCTGCACTTACATACCTGAAATTATTCACACCAGGGATTAAATACATTAATAACGATCTCATCTCTCACATGTCAAAAGTATCCTGGGGCATTATGTCATCAGAATTAATCAAGATGATAAAGAATGCACAGATTACAAAGAGAGAGGAGTGTTCTATACCAATAATTATCCTTAAAGATCATAATTTAGATAAAATCCAATTTCCTGGCTTTGGCAGGTGGCAAGAAAAAAATGTAAATGAACCATGGGTTGCTTAGAAATTCAGGAAGAATTTCAGAGAGATAGCAAACCTTTTTATCTCTTCTTGAACAATGACTGTGGATGGTCATGTAGCATCTGGGAATGGTTTGGAATTTAGGTAAAACACTATAATGCTGTTACTTAACTGGACTGGCTAGCTGAGCAGATAGCTCATACCATCTCAGAATTGAACAGAACAAGTGAAACTAAAGAGGAAGTCCCCCAAGTAATAGTATTTGCACTTTTTCAAAAGAATGATCTAATATTATAGGATTTTGTTGTCCTTGTTTTTATTGAAAACAATGGTACTTATAGGCAGAATGAATAGGCAAGTCTCCTATCAAGGCTGCAGTCTTACCTGGAAGAAAATCTCACTGAACTCAATGAGGCTTACTGCTCAGTAGGCATGTCTTGGTTTATTTGTATATTGAGTTATACAAAACCAACAGTGTATATATGACTGTGCAATAGAGTATTAATAGGCTCTTTCCACCACAATTATACATATAATCTAAACTATTCTCATTTTTTAAAGGTTTATTAAAATGTTTTGGAACTGCTCATCATCAGGTAAGATGCCAGGATGGTATAGGAACACAATTAAAATTATATGTAGTAGATTTTTTTTAAAAAAAAAGGATCAAAGGAGATTCACACTGGATTAGAGAGGAATCTGAAGTGGCTGTGGTAACTGGGGAATTCAGGGAAACATTTCCTAACTCTTTAATGCATATCTAAGAGCAGTCAATTGAGCAAAGCAATCTGAGTGCCTTGTGAAAGCTCCCACAAAGGCCTTGTAGTCCAAAACAACAACAACAACAAAACAACCCCAGAATCTGCATGTAGGCCAAAGGTAAAGTCTGACATGTTGAGGCTGCCATTCTACCCAAAGTAAGCTTTTCTTCTTAAAATACTGTATTGTGAGGGTTTTGAGAGAACGATTTCTGCAACTAGATGATAAAACAGCTTCAGAAGCCTAATTTGACATAGGTTTTTGCTGCTTTCCTAAGGACAGTCAGTATAACTAAGCACTTCATGTAGAAATTAATTTTATGCAAGTCCCTCTATCTGGGATAGTTTTATTCAGATTAATTTTATTTTACTCAGTCTACTCGTAATATTTTCATGCAAATCACTTTTTGAACATTATCTTCTTCCCAGCCACTATTTCAGAAATCCAAAGTTATTGTGGCTGGAAAGAAGGTGATATTCAGAGAGTGACTTGCAGGACAATATTTGATCATATTAAATAAAATAAAGAAACAGTTTCTAGTTCAGAGATAGGGCATCCATAGGTCAAAATTCTCACCATCCCTCACTAAAAACTGGAAATGATTTCTTAGAAATGAATGTGTTAGCCCTGATTTGTCACCAAAAAACCCATAAAGACACAATAAAAATAAGGCAAACAAAAATTGATTCAAAGATATAGCCGCCTTAGTTTGTAGAATTGATGTGTGCCATATGAGAATAAACAAATAAGACTGATGTGATATGTAAACATGGCAGGAAGCTCACCTCAGCCAAATTGATTATGTGGTATAGAAGATTTTTATTCTCAAATACATCCAACAAATTAGAAATATTAGGTGTTCTGTACACCAGTTAATAAATCTGAACAATAAACATTAATGACTTTAAAATGACCCAAAGAATGAGTTTTTTGGAGGTCACAGCAATGCCCAAATGGTGTTAATAGATGTGGAGTGGTAAATCCACTGATACATCCCAAAGCCTATAGGACACACAGATTCCCTTTCCACCCTTT
>NC_056522.1:111576017-111704247 GCF_019175285.1 Sceloporus undulatus | reverse complement strand
TTCCTCAGCAGAGTTGTGTGTGGGTGAAGGGTTACTCCAAAGTCAGCAATTGCAAGTAATTTGGAGGGAGGGTTGCCATGCCAACTCCAGGCTGTCATGCCTGAATCTGGGATATCCCAGAGGGTTTGGATCCAGTGAATCCAAAACTGCTGGTGATTCATTCAACCCCATTCTTAAAATGCTCCTTTTTAGGAGGGTCCTTAAAATGCTTCTTTTTAGGATGGTCCACCAGCTAATGATAGTAATCCTTTGGTGGTCTACCATCCTTTGGTGGATGAGGTCTGCTAGGATAATCTCCCCACTCCATCCTCCCAATGCACCAGCAGAATCTTTTTACTGGTAAGAGACACTTTTGCCTTAACCGTACTCTCTCAGAGCTAGCTAAACCAAACAGCTAGCTCTGGGGCGGAGTAGGGTATGGGGTAGGACTGTATTTGTAACTCTGCCTCTAAAAGGAAAAGAAATGTAGACGTGACACTTAACTGATTAGAAGATGAGGATGATGCATTTTAAGATTAGTTAGTATAGATCAGGCAATATTGATCTCTTTCATGAAGACAGAGCAAGCACTTTGCCAGAATAAATGAATCCAAGGCCAGTTCGGGAATTACCCAATACATTCAAGACATTATTGAGGGCTGGGGGTTATAAACGAATGTCAAGGTGCTAGAAATTAAACCATGTAATTTTTGTTTTAAAAAATGAGATGCAACAAAACAAAACAAAACCCACAGTCATCTGAAGAGTAATTCACATATTTTTCATATTTATATATATTATATATTATTATTTTTATCGGGATTCTGTCACGGACCTAAGGCAGTGGTAGAAAACATATTCAAAACTGTTGTTTGTTTGTTTTTAGTTCACACATTATGATTCAATTTCTTTTCCCACCCTTCAATAATAAGTTCAAGTAATTTTTTTTAAAAAAATTGTTAATTAGCAACTACTTTTGATACTAGTTTTTGAGCCTTTTAGAATTCATGCTTGAAAATTCCCTTCCCTTTAATAAGGAATAAGAACCTCTGGTGGACTTTTGAATAAACATGATCAGATTGCCTCGTTAAATGCTTACATCAAGCTGTGATGTTATCAACACAGACCATAAGTCAGCTACTAGGGCCTGTCAGTTGTTCTGTTTTACATTCCTACAGGTAGACCATATAAGCCTAGTGAGCTGCATTGGGTTTTTGTGTGATCTGATTTTAAAAAGTAACATCATGGTTGGTGTTTAACAAAGAACAGACGTATACACCTTGTTATGGGCCCACTGGAATTTTCTGCACCAGGTACTTTATGGGAGAACCACAAGAGCAAACCAAAATGCCAAATGGCAATTCCTAAGAATTCTCCTGTCATACATGTGATGATGGTAGGAGAGTTCTTTAAAATTGACATTTGGGAGATTTGCTGCAGTGGTATCAACAGCACCAAACTACACTAGTCTAGTGTTAACTAGACTGCATAGTTTCTAAGTGAATATGCAGACAGGTATATGTGTAGGATTCAAAGAGATCATAAATGGGGAATCTGTGTCCTGCCAGATGTTGCTGAACTCCAACTTCCATCAATCCCAATGAGAATTGTTAATGGTCAGGAAAAATAGAAGTGGAAGTCCAACTCTGGAGACCTGTAGTTTCCTCACTTCTGATGCATACAGTGATTCCATGCAGGTCAAGATCAGGGCTTTCTTCCACCACCCCAGTCCTATTTATATGAATTCCCTGTAAACACAAGTATTGTAAGTCCTTCCCCTAGAACCAAACCATAAGAATTATTAAATGGAACTCAGCATAATCTTAACTTCATTAGAGGAAATGAAATATAATTGGAGAATGATTGTTTACCACTTCTGTTTCCTTCCAGATAGGTTCCATTTCGGGTTGGGCTTGATGTCTGGTGCCTCAGGCCAGCAGTTGATGGTCCTCCAGAAGCTATCTGACCAGAACGATGACCACAGGAAGAAGATGATCCCCCACCATGGCGTCCATCTCCAGAACTCTGCCTCATAGAATACACAGATCCCATACAATTGAAGGCAGAATCAGAGGGATCTACACTATAGTGTTTTGTAGTCACTGGATCAACCAAGTAATCTTCTGGTATAACTGTTTCTGTTCAGAAGGAAAGAATTTCAGGGGTTAATAAATGAAAGCCACTGATTTTTTTACCAAAGCTAAACTAGAGTTGTTTTTTAAAAAAAACTTTTCAGTTTTCACTTTCTTTTAAATATGAGCCAGATAGCTTAAACCCATTTACAAACTCAAGTATGAACAAAAGGGAAAGAACTGTACCATGTGAGTTTACCTTATCAGTGAGGATTTATAATAGAAAATGAATCTGAATTTCTGAGACAGCAGTTTTCTAATTCTAAAATCAATTAATAATAAAGAAAAGTCAACTTAACTCAAGGATGTTAGTTGACTGTAGTGTTTGGTATGTTTCTCTATACCTAGAGAAAGTATATTATGAAAGAAGTATGTAGACTGAGATGATTGTTGGGACACAGATTTTTTTTATTATTATTAATGGCATGATATGAGTCACCAGGTAGGTAGCACACTACCTGGCCATTAAGCTCCCTGTTTTCCTTTACTGCCAAAGGAAAACAAGAGGGAAATACACATACTCTTCTTCTTCTTCTTCTCAAATATCACCATCCCACCTTTTTCCCAGTTCAGGTCTCAAGTTGGCTTACAGCAATTAAAAACAAACATGCAATTTGCTGATTAAAAACTCATACCAGCCAATGAGAAGCACAAATAAGCAAAAAATGGATTTTGACTGGCATACACACACACACATACACATGCACACACACTTCTCTATATGTATAACCCTATTCCACTGTCTTAAAGCATGTTACTGTTTACTTAACATGCAAAAAAGGAGAATGTAAGTCCTATCTTCTCTGTTGTCACTTTGCTGACATGAAAAGTGATGAGGCTGAAGAACAAAGCCTCCTCTCTGTGGAGGCTGTATAGCTCACATGAAGAATTTTCATGAGCAGAAATCATGTTCAGAAATCATCATTTTTCACATGAGCAAAGCACAACAAGCAAAGTCAGGGCTAGCATGCTCTTCTTTTTAATGTGGTGAATAAAGAGACTTAAGAATACCCGATTATGGCTAATATCTATCTATTTTCTGGGTATGTGGGCTCCTTCCTTCTGTAATGTACTGTGTTCCACAGCAGAATGTACACCGACTGTTATTCAGAAAGGATACTTTGGCCTGTTACAGACTGCCAAAATAAAGCTGCTTCAGGTCTCTTTGGAGGTATGCTATTTAAATGATGCATGGGTCCTAAGAGTCTGGAGGTCGCGCCAAAGCCACACTCCATTCCTAAGCACTGGAGTGCAGCTTTGGTGCAGCTTCCAGATTCTTAGGATGCATGCATCATTTAAACAGCATACCTTCAAAGAGACCCGAAGCAGCTTTATTTTGGCAGTCTGTAACAGGCCTTTGTCAATCCTGAAGAGAATCACTTTATTTTGATGGTGTATCATGGATTTGTTTATTTATTTAAAGTATTTCTGTATTGGGCTCCTGTATTCTATAAGGGCTCCTGAGGTGACAAAAAATAAAGACCATTGAAAACAATACAAGTATCCACCACACATCTAGGAAACACCTTCCACATAGCTTATACTTTTATTTTTAACATCTTTTTTGGGCAGCATTACACTCCTTGAGACTATCCCAGTTCAATTCCTCATTAATACTCCCTAGGGCAATCTCCGTCTTTCCTTTCCCTTCCCTCTTTGCATCTTTCATTTTTTGGCACATTTCTCACTGGCACTGTTCATATTATTTCATCCTGAAATCACCCCATGACCCTATCTCTGTACCTTTTTAAGTGCTATAATATTTTTCTTATAATGGGATGACCAGATGTGACCCATCTATTTTCAGCACCATGATCTCATGGCCACCTGGTCTTGCTCCCTGTTTTAGTTATGCTATTGGTTTATTTGACTGTATGACCTGCTTCCTAGGCACCACACTGAGTACTGTAGATCCAATCAGTCCTTAGTTGAAAGACTACCTAAATATTTAATAACTATAATTATTTGGTACATAATGCTGGGATAGATTTCATGTCCATCCCAGCATCAGGTCTTTACTCACCCTAGGACAGACAACTCATTAAAACTGTTATCAAAAATAATTTAGAAAAAGAACTGATTGAAACAAAAATAACTTTCCTCCAGACCAACAAATCTTAGCTCCAGATAATCTTTGTTGTGATCAAAAACAGTATGACTGAGGCTTTAAGAAAAAATGTTGGTGATATAAATATTCCAGGGTTCTCTTTATTTGACTTGGTAGCCTGTTACTAGATGTGTAGGAACTCTAGTTTGGCAATTAAAAAAAATAAGGGTCCTGAGATGGCACAGCTCCTGATCATCTCCCTTATATTGCAGAACACAGTTCTTCTGGATAAGTTCTGCCATACAATTCATCACAGATGTTATGTAAGAACTGATTGTGTAGTTTCAGATCACCAGTAATGTCTATAAAATTATATTTGTGACACCTTTGGTGCAGAAAGTAATTTACCTGACATACAATGAGGGAAGGGAAATAAGCATAGAATAGTATATGTAAGGGAGACATGTCCAACAAACGTGTGCTTGCAAGGTCTTCCACGGCTGCTCTCAGATTCCACCTGAAATCATCTCTTTTGTCATATAAGCAAGGCCCCCTGTATCTGATCACATATGGCTGTATTAGTTCCAGGGCCACAGGAATGTCAGCAACCTAAGGACAACACATGAATGAAAGAAGGCCTCTCCTTTCCATCATGTGCTCTGGATTGCCATCCAATCCTGTGGGAAAATTAGCTACTCCTTCCATTGTACCACCCTATATAGCTGCTTACATCGTCAAGAATACATAGCAGAGTCCCCCATGCATGGTGGTCTTACATTCCTATCTGCAGTGTGAGTAACCATAGCCTGATCTCTCTCTCACACACACACACACCTCTTCCAGTGTATCTGAATGGTGGAAATTGAATCTGTTGCATGACTGTGTACAATATTAAAAATAAACATAGTGAATATATGCTGGAAGCAACAACAACAACAACAACAACAAAACCCTCAAACCATCACGTGGCTGAATAATAACAAAATTTCTAAGTCTGGTTTAAAATCTACCAGACATTATCCCAGTGTAGCTCTATGAAGACACTAGAGAGCTGTCATGAATTGAAGTAAATAAATGTCCGTTTTTACTTTGTGCAAAGTAGCTATTTACAAATAACATATTATGCTAATGTAATGTCCCCTTCACTGAATCACTGTCAAACAGTGTCTGAATGGGGGGGGAGGGGTACAGAGGCGACAATACCACAACCCCACTTTGGACTCAAACTCAGCTGTCAAAAAAGAATGAAAAATCCATGTATACCATCATCGCATTCCATTTCATTTCAAATGCTTCAGACAACATAATGACCTCCTCTCCGCAAACCTTTTTAGATCAGGCAAATAGTTTTCTATTAAATTTTGCTGTGGTTCAGTGGATTGCATGGATCTCCCATTCCCCCTTTAAATCTGACCTTAATATTTTATTTATTGTTTATGGGATAATGTTCATGGCAGAAGAATATATGAGGCAATAAATGGCTTGTGCAGGTAATTAAATGCTGAAGCAAAGCCGGGACTACTGATAACCATAAAAGCCATTTATTTTGACTGTACTCCAAAGCTATGTGCTGCAGTTATTATAGGAGGAAAGGCAAGATTGAGTTCTGCCACAGGACTAAATAAGGGAAAGAATAACACAGGGCATTTGTTGTGTTTGAGGGACTGATCTAGTGTTACTTCCCCTCCTCTGCCTCTTCAGAAGATCCTTTTGAAGTCAGGCAACAGACACAATAGCCATTCTATGAATTTTCATAAAGTCCTTGGTGGGGTTTTTAAATTAATAACTTTTTAAGACCAAACAAAATTGTAAATGTCATTACAGTCCTTCGTTCTCCAAGCACTTTTTTCACTCAGCTTGTACCACGAAGTGTTGATATTTGGCAGATCTGAAGGTGGCAGCACATTTAGACATTTTTCCCCCATAAAATCATCAAGCAACAAAATGAAAGCACATTTTCCTCATTATAAAATGAAGTTGCTTTCTTTCTTTCTTTCTTTCTTTCTTTCTTTCTTTCTTTCTTTCTCTTTCTTTCTTTATGTCAACTAAAAGGATACATAAAAGCATAACAATTATAATAATTGTAGAGAGTTAAGCAGTAGTGTGGATTACAGAGCTTAGAAATATTGACTATTTTTCTGGATAACAACTCCAAAAATGTCGCAGCCAGCATGGTCACTACTAATGTGGGATTCTGGGATTTATTATCCAAATAACTCTGTAATGCATATATAACGCCAACCAATTGAGCAAAGTAATCTGAGTGCCATGCCCCACGACCCCAACCAAATCCCACAAATGCAGTTAACAGCTTTATAGCATAAAGGGAACCCAAATGGGTTTCCCAACCTAGTGAATGCATCATAACTTAAGTATGGAATGGCATACAGAGAGGGCCAGAATGTCCACTAAAGCTTAGGTCTCAGCTTTGTGTTGGAGAAGAGAGTTAAAATCTAAATGTGTAGCAAGTCTTACAAAACACATTTCTTAAGGCCAAACCAGAACCCAAATGGGGGAGACATGGTCAACTTTTCCACTTCTGTGTTCTTTAAAGCTACTGTGAGGAATTCCAGTTTCAACCCCAGTTAGTAGCACAATGTGAATTATATTGATATCTTCCCCTGTCTAAATTCCTTCCTTTGGTCTTTAAATGCAGTATTTCAGTAGGAAGAAAATATAGCCAAGAGTCAGATAGCCACATTCTTCTCCCCACATTGTGGGGCTAAAAGCAACTGTAGAGATTGACTTAGCTCTGAAGAACAGCTGGTTCACCTCCCCTTATGGATTTTTTATAGTAAAAAGGATATTTGGGACAGGAGATATAGAGCTTCTGCATTGCATGCAATTCAGCTCTTTACAAGGGAAGTTATTCTGGGATATGGCATGCAACTTCCATCACCACTGATGATGCACACAGACTTGTGTGATATAAACTTTTAATGGGAAATAAGGTCAGTTTTGCAGGGTATCCACAGCTATATAGTTCACCCGCTGTTAAAACTTACCTGATTCCATGCGTCCATTTTCGTATTCTTCAGGGTTTTCAGAAGTACTGTATTGTGGGAAAGGCTGATTGCTGAAAAGATTGTCGCACAATAAGCTACGGCAAAGCTTTTTGAGGAACCGCAAAACATAACCAATACTGTTTACAACTGGCAGGCTCAATAGGTGTTGTTTCCCATCAAAAGAAGCAGAAACTAGACAAAAAAAATTGCAGGAATTAGAGATATTGTTCAACATAAACAACAGTGCCATTCTAAAACAAATTTAGGTTGTCTTAATGGGGTGCTGTCCAATGGGGTGAGAATGATGATGCTTTTGAACATCCACTAAATGAATACATGAACCATGATACAGTAGTACAAATACACAGTAAAGGGGGTGAACATGCTCCCACCCAATTTTGTAGCATTTGGAGCTCACAGAAACCGCCAGCATCACACATACACAAACACACACTCAAACTCTTTCCATTTAAAAGGGAGAGAATCACATGCATGGAAGCCTCCAGGAGGCTCAATTTTCTTTTAGAATGAGGTTTGTCCACCTTGTTTTGCTTGAAAATAAAGGTAGGATTTTTTTAATGGAGGGAATAATCAAGTGTCTCTTGCTAAGGGTGGTTACAGCAACAGTTGTCTCTAGGAAGCATATTTGCACCTGGAATCACCAAACTCCAGCTCTAAATATTTCACAGAAAGAGTTAACCCTGGATTTCTCTTCCAGAATCACAGTGTGGATCATTTCCAAGGACACATACAAACTTTGCGATTAATTCCTCTCTCTGTGCTGAGTTAAATCAAATCATCAGAGCCTGAGAAAAACAGTACTCTGGACATGGCTTCCTGCCAATCTGGTACAAAGGATGAATTCACAAAAGCACATTGGGGGTATTTTAAACCACCAACCCCAATCTACACTGACCCCAATGTATGCTATTGCTGTTTACACAAGTTACAAAATATCATGAGGCTGCTAACTGCCTTTTTCCTTAGCTTTTTTAAAATGAATAGATTAAATAGATTTAAAACAATAGACAAATCAGATTGATCGACACTAGTTCACACTTGTAGTGGGGGAAAATACAATGGATTGGGGAAATACTGTAGAAGCATCTTAAAGTATATAGTGATGAACAAGATCTTCATTCCATGTTCAAAAGCTAAGTGCACAAGTATCTTAATCTTTTCATGAACCTTTCATCAACACTGTCAATGGGACAGGATCCTCCACAGAATGGGCACAGAGCCCATTCAGCTCCACTAATACTTGTTGATCCCCCCCAGACTCTGCTTTCTGAATTTCCTGCCTCATTCTACCTAATGGTAAGCCTGGCATTGGGGGAAATGGGCCCAAAATTGGCAATATCAGTTGGTATGTCATATACGTTCAACTGTCTGGGCCCTAATCTGAATAGGAACCAACTAGTACTCAAACAGTGCAGTTATAACCTATTGCTTGTACTCTTGTACATCTGTTGTTGTTGTTGCTGTGTGCCTTCAAGTCATTTACTGACTTATGAACCTATCATAGGGTTTTCTTGGCAAGCTTTGTTCAGAGGTGGTTTGGCATTGCCTTCCACTGAGGATGAGAGCACGTCACTTGCCCAAGGTCACCCAATGGGTTTTCATGGCCAAGTTGGGAATCGAACCCTGGTCTTCAGAGTTGTAGTCCAACACTCAAACCACTGCACCATTCTGGCTCTCACTGTAGGTCTATAAAAACCTATTATGTCTTTTAAAATTGGTTGGAAGTTGTTGTTGTAGTTGAATCAACATCTCTTAGACCAGGGTTAGTAGTGGAGAGTTTTGTGCTTTATACTTTTGACAAAGAAAAACTGTGATCTCAGTAATATGCTTATTGGTGTTTCAGCTTAAATATAATGAATCTAAAGCATGAACCCATAAGGCTGTCATCTCATTTAAATTAATAGGAATTCAGTCATGCCCATATAAGAAAAAAATGAACCTTATTGGACACAACTGCTTGGCATGTTTTCAGGACTTAGCTCAAATAATTTCTTGAACATGTGCAGCCTTTTGTTTCTTTGAATAAGGATGCAAACTGGGAACAGAGTGCCTTGGGGGAGGGAGTTAATATGGAAATAGGATATAATTAAATGTTGCACAGCAGGAAAAAAAAACCTTAGGGTTACTGAGCACACAGACTCCCAGTGATGCCATAGAAATAGTATCACCACTGCAACAGGAACAGATTTCTCCAGATCTATCTTCAGTAGAAAATACAGATCTTTAAGAGCATTTGTTCTTCACTTTCATTTTAACAAGATTAAAAATTAGCATCCTTTATTTCCAAGTAATTTTGTAATTATGGACTACATTTTGTGGCTCAGTTTTTTAAAAGAAAATCTGTAAAGACATAGGTGACCATAACTCTATTTCAGATATTACAGAATAACCATGTGACAAGGGATGAGCCCCCCCCTTGCACACGTCCTTCATTCTCTTCATGTAGAGAGTGGCTTTCTGAAGGGGAGAGCCTTCACTATGGATGGAGGCTCTGAGGATGATCCAGAATGCAGAAAAATCACCTTTCTGGATCACGTGGAAAGCTTCCCTAGATAAAGAAAAATCTCTTCTTAAGAAAGCCACTCTCCCATGACCTGAGCTATGGATAGTCACATGAAAATATTGGGTTGGCATTCTCCCTTTTCTCACTTGTTTGTTCCTTTTTTGTTGTTGTTGCTCATACAGGATTAGAAATACATAAGAAAATTAAGGGTATTATCCTAGCCTATTACATAATATTTTGATTCTTTAACTGGAATGTGATCTCAGCCACAGGGGTTAAGAGATTTTAGTAGGTGTATTGTTCCAGCCATCTCAAAGAAGTGAGAACTTCAAAATGAGAAAAAGTAATATGGTGCCTTAAAGATTTGCAGATACAGTATATTATGAGAAAATCTTTTTATGGATTACTCCACTTTATCAAATACAGCATATGTGAACATGTTCTCAAATACATAACATTGGTGGTAGGTAGGGGTACACCAGGATACAGAGGAGAAAATGTTAACAATGAGATGAAACAGAAATGAAATGGCCAGGTGGGAGAGGGAATACAACCCATGTTCATGTTCAAGTATATGCACAATAAGAGGCATGTCTGTTCAGAACTGCATTAACTGATATTTGTTATTCACATGTCAAAACAAGAAGAAGTCTGGAGAGGGGCTAGACAGGGCCAGAGAGTATCTTGAGAAATATAGCCCATTACTCAAACCAGCAGCCACTTGCCCAGGTTGCCCAGCAGCCACTCCAGACTCTGAATGAAAGACACCTAGCGCTGCAGATTCTGGATCAGGCACAGCTACTGGGTGAGCAACATTCAGACTCTCAACAGAAGACATTCCTCTCCACAATAGCTGCTGAGTGGGGCAGTGGTATGGCCTCCAGAGGGTCCATTCAGAGTCTGGTGTGGCTGCTGGGTGAGTGAGAAAAAGAGGCAATGCCCTTTCTTGCTCACCCACTAGCCATACCAGTCCCACCAGGTGTATCACCTACCGGGTGTCACCCAGCACAGTCTGCACACACTCTAGTGACACCTCTGCTAGGGGAAGCCGCAGCAGTTTGCTTTTGCCTGATCTTACTCCCCCCCCCCCCCCATTACATTAACTGAGCAGCTTTGCCAGTTTCTGAGGAATTCCCTGGAATCAGGGGGATTTAATTAATTTCTTTCTGGGGATTTTGACTGTCTATTCTGGTAAATATTGGGGAATTCTGGGGATTTTGGATTTGGGTAAAACATTCTGGGGAATATCTTTGAGGCTTGTTGGCAACACTGTAACTTAGTACAAAGTACTTTTGAAATCTGAAATCAGTTTGCTGCAACTGGTGTAAGCTGAAGATGAAAGAGGAAAGTGGAAGAGAAAGAGAAAGTAGAACATTTTTGATGCAGTTGGAAAAGTGGAATGGCAAAGGATTCTTCAGAACCATCCCTACCAAATCAGAAAAGATGGAGAGTATGTCATTTTCAAGTCCCATGGCCTTTTTCCTGTTCAAAACAGAGACTTGGCACAAAAGACTTTCCCACTTTTTTACCTGACACAATTTCACCTCCATAGCCCTGCTTGACAAGTGAGAAGACTGTCTTTTGCTGGTGTGCACAGTCAATGCAGGCCTGGACTGCTTGTTGTAGCACCATGGAAGGCCTTTCAGGTCCAAAGTGGTCTGGGAGTTGCTGCACTTTCTTCCGTTCAAGGTATGGCCCCACATTTGCTTGCTTGTTGACGTAAATGCAGACTGCAGACAGGAAAAAAAAATATTGTTGTTACCAAAATAAGTCCTCTAAAAGGCTTCACAAAAGTAAATCCCTTTCCTGCATCAACCTAGAAAACAGCAAACAAAAATGACATGTGTCAGCACTGCTGACATGTAGCTCCCAGCCAATGATTTGTAACAGAATATAGCTCTTGTCAGGAAAAGGGGAACTAAATAAACTTAGCAATATGCATTTTCAATGAAACAACGACCAGAGTGAAATTTTCTGATGGTGAATTTGGGGGGCAGTCTAAAATATATCTTTGTTTTCAGAATGCCAGTATATTGTTCCAAGTTTCATGCAACTAATATGGAAAGGAGGAGAGAATCACAAGACTACATTTTACAGTTGCTCAGTTTTAAAAAGGATAATTCTAGGAATCCATACTGCTAAGAGATTATTAAAATGAAGCACTTAAGAAAAAGTGAAGACTGAACTCCTGTTGAGTAAGAACCCTTTTAATCTTGTTGTTATTTGTTAGCCCATCTTGGATGCTTCTTTATACAGTGGTACCTCGGGATACGAAATACCCAGGTTACGAAATTTTCGGGATACGAAAAAATCCCATAGGGAATTATTGTTTCGGGTTACGAATGTTTTTTCGGGTTACGAAAAAACTTTTGGTGCTTTTTTCGGCTTTTTCGCACGGAATCGCGGCTTTTCCCCATTAGCGCCTATGGCAATTCGGCTTACGAAGGCTTTTCGGGTTACGAAAGCGGCCGCGTTACGAATTAATTTCGTAACCCGAGGCACCACTGTACTTCACAGTAGACTATGTAAGAGATTTTGCTTTTGTCTGTCTTATATTCTATATTCTCCGTGCTTAAACTGTCTACAGAGGACACTGCTAAAAGGAAAGAAGTACATCAGTCTAGCTTTTGCATATTGATGCACAATTAATGAAATGGTTTGTAGCACCATTGTCCTAACCATTTTACATATCAGAACACTTCTTTTTCTTTTAAATAAATAAATGGAGGGATAATGGAGATTCCAGCATTTCTGTGACTTGTCAGTGGGTGGGTGTGTTTGCTTATCACAGACATGGTCTAAATCAGTCTAATATAAGACACATTATTATTGCTGGCTGCAAGCGTGCCAGACTTGTCATCACTCAGAACATATAGCATTACCCTGCGACAGAAATCAGATAGGTGACAAAAGAAATTATAACAGAGTGAAGAACGTGGATGATGGCTGTGCAATGTTCAGGATAATATACTGTTAGTATCACCATAATGAAAATCTAGTGCTTGAAGTGTTAGCAGCCGCTCAAGCTGAACAATAAAAAGACTCATAGCAATCTATTCTGAGTAAATAGGACTATAATGGCAATAATAGTTAGCATTACATAGCACTTTAAGCTATCAAAAGGCCATACAAACAAACAGGAGAAAACCATTACAAGCATGAACGAGGAACACAAACAGCATTACAAAGGTCTGATGACAATTTTTTAAATACAAAATGGCACAGACTTTATTCCCAGAACATGGTGTTTCCTAATTCAGACCTAGAATGTGACTTGTTTATTTGTGGAAAGGAGAGTAAAAAAGAAAACTGGATAGATTGCCACAAAAAAAATGGAAAGCTGCCTTTATCAACAAAAACAATAAAACTTTGCATTTTAAAAGGAAATCTGCCAGATTGTTTTGTAACATTGCATAGGGAACCTGATGACAGAGAAATCCCCCAAATAAATGTGCATGTGCACACACAAATACACAGACTTCATTATGATGTCTTATTGAGTACACATACCTGTGAGGGCTTGTGGAGCTGCTGAATTGGGTATTGTAGCTGCATCCTGTGGGATTGAACTAATATCAGGTTCTGGTGTGCTTCTTGGTGGGGAGATTGCTAAAGGAGTCATTAGAACACGAGATTTCAGCTGGAAGACAAAACCAATTTAAGTAATGAAAATACATACAGGATCTGTTCTTTCATATCACATCTATGAACTCCCACACTTTAGCAAATTTCTATACTATCACAGTTTTTATAGACCTATTAATGCTTCAGAAGAAAAAAGCCACATGACTTGCAGTATGCATTGCCATTTTATGCTGTAAGAAGCAAAATATTATGCAATTCATGAAATAGTTATTTACATCCTAGAAGGCACTATCCATATATAGCTTATTAAGAATGTACTTTGGAAAGTGTTATTTCTTAAAAAACAAACAAACAAAAAAAAACAACCACCACCACCACCCCCCCCCCAAATCCATGAATATTTGGATTCCGGGTTCTTTCAGTGTTATCAATGACGCTAGTCGAGAGGTATCTATCTTGAAATGAACCATTTAATCTTTAAAATTGTATCTACATTTACACCATTTAGCTACAAGCAAAATGGAGCCCTTAGGTATAAGAGCCAAACTCTTCTGGATCGGCAGGCATAATTATGCTGCTGACACTATTGGCATAGGCACAGCAAGACCAAAAAGAAAAGAAAATGACAAGCTCAGCAGCACAAGGAAAAAGGAGAAAGATGGCAATGGGAAAAAGGCTGCAATCCAACCCTTATTTCTTCAATGCATTCCATGATCTCTGGAGATAGGAGTCCTCAGAGTGCCAAGGTCTTTGGGAAAGAGGGCTTGGGGAATTACCTATTCCTGGCAATTGTGAATCACCTCCACCTTTCATAGCACCTTTGGTCTGATACACATACTCAATCTCTCTCTCTCTCTCTCTCTCTCTCTCACACCACACACACACAAAGGCTAAGTTACTTTTTCTTAGACTTTATGTCCCAGAAACCCTCAGCCACATATCCAATGGTCATACGAGCTACTAGATACTAGTCCCCCAAAGTGAGTTTATACTGATGTTATTGTTCCAAGAAAGCCATTCAGGACAGGGCAGGGTATAACAAAACAAACTTATACTTGAGTACAGAAGCCCCAAGCATTGGTTCATCTGAGCAGACATGACATCAAAGGCATGAAGCTGCACGACCAAACACGCACAATACAAAAATGAACAAAAGCCAACAGGTGGGTAAATATTGTGATATTTTTAAATAAAAAATGGATTCTTCTTCATTTAAGTCTAATTTTATTTAAATGTGATGTTTTTTTAAAAAAAAATTAAGGCATTTCCTCCCATTTAAAATATCAGTTAAAAACCATCTAACAGGTTTAAAAGCCAAAACAAGATGTTATCACACAATCCTTATAGGGCTACTATTCCACATAACCTGAGCTCGCCCTGGCATTCTGGGATGGCAGTTAAAGGAGGGGTATTTAGAACTTCCTGCCTGAGAATTCTAAATACACCTCCTTAAAACTGCAAATCCCAGAATGCAACAGGAGGCAGCTAGAGCAGTTAAAGTGGAATAGTAGCACTATAAGAGTATAGTGTGATAAACATCCATCATTGCATACCTGAAACTCACAAACATCAGAAATACCTAGATGGAGCTATTTTTACATTCTTGTAAAAACAAATTAATGACTGTCACATTCACACACTAAGTTATCTACAATCAAATATGAAAAAACAGGAAAACCTGTATTTGTTTCACTCTATGAATAAAAATGACAGCTAGAGAGCTAAGGATGAGGGCATACTGTAGAGGTTTCAAGGGCAATGTCCTTTTCTTATTGCTGAAATTTTAAAAAATTGAAAATGCAAACATTTTTTAAAGCAATCAGAATGGTGTCATGGGCTTAGCAGTGTAGCTACTGGCCTTTGGGTTTCAAAGAATTTTCAAAGAAACAACAACCAGTGTGAAATTTTCTGATGGTGAATTGGGGCGGGGGGGGCACTAGCATTTACATCCATATAGCATGGATATATCCTTCGCTGTCTGCCATCCTCCCCTGAAAAATTGTCCCTTGTACAAAGCACATAATAATAATAATAATAATAATAATAATAATAATAATAATAATAATAATAATAATAAGGTATTTATCTTTTCCCACCTCTCCCAGGTGGATCAAGGTGGTGTTACAACCCAACAATAACAATAAGATACAAGAATAAAACATATAATTTTCAAGCATTAAAACAGTTAAAAACAGCACAGTCAAACAATTATAAGATATAATATTCTGATCCTGAATAGAAGAGTGAATGATGTCTTTACAGAAGATTGGGTGAACTGCCCTCTTGAAACCCTCCAAAGATGTAATAAGACAGATCTCTTCCGGGAGGTTGTTCCATAGTTTAGGAGCCACTGGTGAAAACATGGATGTTACATAAATATGCACATGTATTTTAAATACATGTCCCCTTTTCACCTCCTTCTAAACAGGTTTCTGCAATAAATGGCATTTTCAAATAGCAGATATGTGTTCATTTTGCAAGACATGAAAATGCCATGGTTTGCAATGAAATTTCAGCATTATCACTGCTTTGCAATTCCAGATTTCACTGGCAGATTTCACTTTTTCCTAACTAATTTTGTATCAGGTGCCCCATGGTCTCTGAGATGCTGGCTGTGAGGGCCACATGCAGCTGCTGGCTGCACTTTCTTCAACCTAATTTATTTATTTATTTTATCATAATTTAAATCAATCCATCCTACTTACTGTTGGAGGTAAATGATCATAGGGAAGAAACAGTGAGTAGCTGTTTTTAAATTTACAACAGTCAAGAGTGGACAAGATACCTGAGCCCATCAGACTACCTTTCAGTCACTTGCAGCACTGCTTTTTATCCAGACCTTGGCAGCTAGCTGGATTTTATGTTAACAGGAATGCTGCTACTTTTTAGTGATCATTAAAAGCATTAACCTGCTTTTATATTTTAATTGTACTGAGGGTTTGTCTGATCATCCTGAGTGCTGGTGTTTGACAGAGAGGTGGGATGTACTGTACAGTTAATAAATAGGCTATGAAAAGTCCCTGTTCTGTCAGCATGGCTCTCTTTGACATATTCAGGAGCCAGTCCCAAGAATTGGCAATTGTGGAATACCCTCCTGATTTGGTAGGGACAGTCCCAATTAATCCTCTATCATCCAACTTTTTCAGCTGCTTTCAAAATGTCCCAGTTTCTCTTCCCTCCTCCTACTTTCCCCTTTTGTCTTCAGCCTACTTCAGTTGCTGCAAATTGAAAAAGTAGTTTGCACTTAATTCAGCAAGAGAAGAAAGGAGGGTGTGGAATCCTATTCTTCCCAGCAGGATCAGGCAAAAGCAAACTGCTACTGCCTTTCTTAGCTTCTGTATCCTTACTCATTCATAAATTATGCCATCTTAACCACACTATAATGTTATTTGGACATGTATCTTCATTGTCATCTGTGAAGTGTTGGAGGATGTGTTGTGGCTCTCCTGGGATTTGGGTTTTGCAACTGCCATTATCTTCAAATATCTGGGGAAAATCTTTCACGCTACTGGTAGCAGGAGTGCATGGGGACTATGCTGCTGTTAATGCACAGAGGAGCTCAACAGCCATCCTCAAATTTCTTATGACAACTATATACCTGCACTCAAACTCTTCAAAGCCAGATTAGTTGCACAACTGCTTTATGGATCCCAGCTGGGACCCTTCCCCAATAAGGCACCATTAGAGCTTGTCCAATCCAAATGTCTAAGATCAGCATTTCATGGTCCAAAGTGTGTCTCTAATGCAGTTCTGAGATTGAAGTCAGGCTTTATGAAAATGGGGTCCAGAGTGTAGGTACTCAGCTACTGGCTCAGACTATCCTTCTTTCCCACCAGCCTTGCTCCACTTACCCTGACTGATTAATTCCAGTCTATGTGAAAACATAAGATGCCAGCCGCAGATGCTGGCGAAACGCCAGGAAGAAACTCTTCTAGAACATGGCCACATAGCCCGAAAAACCCACAAAAAAAACTATGTATGCCGGCCATGAAAGCCTTTGACTTCACAGATGGTGATTATTAAAATTTCTTCACTGGGCTTCTTTCCAGATATTTGCTCAGCATGGGATATTAAAATGCTAAAGCAACCATCAAACAATGACTGATAGATATAGAGTGACAGCTACACCTAGCTAGCACCCCAACGTTTATTGTTAATGACTCCAGCAGATACTTGGCATCACCTATGGCATATTTAGCAAAACTCAAAGTAGCTAAACACCAGAGACTCTTTACTTTGGTATGATGCCATGCCCTCCCCTCAGCTGAAGGCTGATATAAGAAGATCCCCTTCTCAGAGAGATTATGTCCCTCTGACCCTGGCCAAATAGAGACAACAGAGCACTTATTACTCCAGTGGTCATACTGCAGGGACATCCACCTCAGCCTTGTCTCACCTTTATTGTATAAACATCAAGGACATACCAGTCAATTTTACACTTCTTTGCTGCTTTTCGACATCAATCTGGATATATCGTATATACTTGACTATAAGTTGACCCCATGTATAAGTTGAGGGCATGTTTTACAACCAAAATTATGGATTTTGATATGATGCATGGATAAGTCGAGGATAAAATCTAAGAGCATGTAACAAAGGATCTAAAGGATGATGCAAAGGAAAACAATGCCAAAGAACGTACAAAATTCTAGCAGGCATAACTGTGCTCAAAATAAAGGCTGACTGGATAAGAGAATAGAGGAGGGGGCAGTGATTCCAGGACAGATTATAAATTTGCCTTTCACAGGGGATGGTTCCTTTTTAAAAAAATAAGAGTTAAAGTACAATATTTACAGTACCTATATTGAACCGTGGATAAGTCGACTCAGGTTTTTTGGATCAATTTTTGACTAAAATTTCTAGACTTATACATGAGTATATAATGTTGCCAGATTCTGTGCAGCTGTGGTTAAAATCTCTCAGGTGATGACTTCTGCAGTAAACTTGTATGAATTTTGCCCTGCCACACTGGATTTTAACCTGTGTTTTACCTAGTTTTTACCATTACCTTCTTTTATTTTGTATCCCCTTTTTACCTGTGCTGGTCTATGACCGTAATAAAAATGATTCTGATTCTGCTATAATCTCCTATTGTCTATGCTGTCTAGAACTGATGAGAATTATAGGCCAAAAGCATCTGGAAAACTACAGTGTCTACACCATTCAGAATGGTATGCAAAACCCTTAATGTCATTTCTGGAAAATCAGGGTATAACTATTGGGGGGAGGCAAACTGATAGCATTACCCCCCTCCAATAAGAATATAGTCCCCACAAATGAAATTTTCCTTCAGTTCTGAAATTTCTAGCATTGCAGAGAGTGTGACATTGAAAATCATTCACATCTAGGACTGTTTGCATTCACTTGGTAACTTTGCTTCTTTTTCTTTGGATGCCTAAATGGTATTTCTAAATGCCCAGCTGACATTTTAAGTTATTTCGATGAAGACTGAAAGAAAATTTTCCAGGGTATGGCAGAATTCTTATTTGATGAGGGCAATGCCCCTGTTTTGCTCCTGCCCAAGTGTCATTCTTCCTGGCAATAAAAGCGAATAATTCGGTAATCTAATGTCAATTAATTATTTCATAGTTCATGTGAGATATTTGATCTCCTTTCGTCTCAGGTTAAAAGCTACATCACAGCATTGACTGAACTTCTAACACTTGTGACAGTCCATTTCACATTCAGCTCAAAATGTCCAAAAAGCAACAATTCCCCTTTCCCATATATGGCAAAAGGCAAAAATAATGATGCTGCAGAAGAAATACACACAGAGAGATGAATGACTTATTTAAAATGAAATGTGTCCATCCACAGGTTCTCTCATACACCAGACTGGACATTAACAGAAGAATAATCTCTGAACACTATACTAAACAGGGAATAACCACAGACAACATAAATTCAAATGGTTTGAATGTGACGGGTCTTGACAGTTCAGGGTGAAACACTATTCTGTGTCCAAGAACACCAAAACAAAGCTTGTAAAATAGTAATACTGTTTTAGTCAGTGTTTTGGCTCTGCCAAAGATTACAGTGCACACTAAAATAAACCACGAGAGCTTCAAAAGGACCCTGGTAAAAGCAACTAGCTACTTATATGCACACTAAATGAGCCATAGTGGTTATCTATAATTCTATATCCTTCCCAATCGATCTCAGATTACCGTATATAATCTCCTATGTTCCCCTGGCCATAGGTCAAAAAGTGTGCTATAAAAAGACACAAATGTATCTTCCATTCTCTTTCTTTCCATTCATATCTAATACTAAACTGTGCTCCAAGGAGATCTTACGGCTCCATGGGCACTTCCCAGGTGTTCTGTGGCCGCTCCAGAAGAATTAAATTAAAGATTAAGAATATATCCTTATATATACTCCTAAACACCATTAACTTGTAAGGCATAAGCTAGACCTCTTATGGGCTCCACCAGAGAAGTAAGGGCTCTGTGAGTCAAAAAGGTTGGGAACCCCTGGTTTACAGTAATGTATACAAGCTTGGGGCTTCTCACCCCTCTGCTCTCCTGCAAAGAGACCTGGAAGTTTTGACAGTTTAGGAAAGCAGAAGAAAAAGAGGAAGACTTCAGTAAAGGTGGATTGACTCAATAAGGGAAACCACAGCCCTGAGTTTGCAAGACCTGAATGGGGCGGTTAATGACTGGTCCTCTGAGGGGGGGGGGGGTGGTCTCTCATTCACAGGGTCAACATGTCAACTGGATAACAAATAATATAGCAAATGATGAGCTTTTAATGGTGTGCCATGCACTTTTATGATTTTTAAATAGTCCTTTAATGAATTTTAAATGTTTTAAACGTACAGATTGTTTAGCTGCTTTTTAAATAATAACTTTCATATTTATATATATTTATTGATTTTTGGGTACAGTTTCTAATTATTATTGTTTTTAATAAGTTGTAAGCCATCTTGAGTCCCATTACTGGGGAAAAGGCAGAATATAAATGTTGTTGCAGCACGAATCCTATATTGTTTTCTGTATAATGCAACTTTACATATACAATACTTAGCTACATAGCAAGAGATGCTAAGAAACTGTGTTAGTGAATTAGAAAGGTGCTTAACAGGGCAGTGGCAAGAGTTTCCTAATGCACACTGGACTCTCTACCAATGCACATTGAGACTTCCTAGCCAGTATCTTGATGCACAAGGGGACCAATGCTCCTCAGTCCTGTTGTGCATAGGTCCCAATGTACATCAGTCACTTTTCCAGCTCTCCTATATAATACCATAATGGCAGCCCACTGCTGGAGAAGGACATTACAGAACTGCCAAATTCTAACTCCTGCATGTATAAGTCCACTTATGAAGACACAACTCCCATATAGGATTCTGGCCATCATCATCATCATCATCGAAGAGGCAATTATACAACTGGAAGCAAATGTGAAAAGGATTGCTGAACAAATTTATTATGTCATGATCCTGGCAGACATACTCACACTACAGGGGAAATTGCTGTTGGAGAAAGAACTCTGTATTTTTATTTAAGTAAATGTCTGGAACATAAATTTGCAAAATGAAGTGAATTAACTATTTTCTTCTAAATTGAGACAGCATAATCCTAAACATGAGAGCTGATGGCGCTTAACAACTGTCAAGCTAAGTTATTTCACTAAGGTAGCTGCAGATGAATGCTGGAGATGTTAGTGTGTGTGTGTGTATGGGAAGTTGCAGTGACATGCTCTCAGCCTCAGGAAAAGGCAATGACAAACCCCCTTTGAACAAATCTTGCCAAGAAAACCCCATGATAGGGTCTCATAAGTCAGAAATGACTTGAAGGCACACCACTTGTTTTTCACTTAAGAGGACTAGTTATGGCAAGATGTGTTCACCAAAATGCAGGTGAGCACTGGCCAACCTATAGAAATGTCTCCTGATTTAGGTATTTTGTCTCTGTTTATATGTACTAATGAGTCTCTATTGAATAAGGACATGGTTAGTTTTGGATGCCTAGTGGTAGGATTGATTCTTGGGCAAAACTGGAAATGTCTCATCCATTTCACAGTAGGACGACAAACTTTGGTCCTTCTGGAAAAGCATAATTTATAGATACAATCTTTAAGAAATGAATATAGATAAAATGGTAGGTTTTATGTAATATACCTATCTATTTCATATGCAACAGAAACTCAGATGAGTTTCACATCCAATCTCTCATGCTGATCTCTAGGAAACTATGATATATTAAAATTACAAAGCTTTGGAATTTAATATTAGGTGCTACCTATTGTGTTTTTCTGAAAGGACTTGTAAATGCTTTATTACATGTCATCTGATGTTATTGGGCTGCTTTATGTTTCTTTGTAGTAATTTAAAATTATGTATTTTAAAGTGGGAGAAGCCTCACACATGTAATGATAAAATATGCTTCACTATTATATTTGAATAGCCAGTATCAGTTTCCACATATCACGAGTCTTTGTCAACTCCTCTTCTGAAGCAATTCATCTTTGCTAGGATGGTTACGCTGCATCCCAAAGAATTCTATGGTATCTTTAATTTCCATGAAAGTCAAGCTAGATATTAAACGGAATGGATCTTTCCTCCAATTAATCCATTTTCTCCCCAAAGACATTTCCTCAAAGTTACATGCCTCAGTAATCAGGCTTGTAAATTAAGCCAATTTTTGTTTTCCAATGACAAGTCCCACATCAAAGCATGCTAAATGCAATATACATAGGTGGGAAAAACAATATAAAATGAGAAATTGATATCTTTTACTCTTTGGCAAACTTCTTCTGCAAAAAGGAAAAAAATGCACTAAACATATTCACCATAAGTAGTTTTCAGTTTCTCCTACCTGTTCTTCCCCTTTGCTGAAGCCTCCACCACCACTGCTAGACTGAACAGCAGTCTGTGCAAGCTGAAAGCAACCAGCAATCCTTTCCTTAATGTTAACAGAACCATTTGCTATTATTCCATCTCTTATCAGTCTTCTCTCTCCCACACTGCATCCCAGTACCTGTGTTCAAATGAAGTGGTGTCTGCTGGGTCCCTTATCAAGGGAGCCCTGGTGGCGCAGTTAAATGTATCAGTTAAATGCTGATACTGCAGCCACAACATTGTGAGTTTGATCCCAGAGGGCTCCATGTTGCCATTCTGCTGGGGGGGGATTGTTCTCATAATGGGGCTCAGGCAGTGGCAAGTAGCATCGAGCAAATGATTAGCCAAAGTGATTTCTTCTAATACATTGGTTCTTTCTGGACAAAAATATAAGCTGGTAATCAACTAGAACCCCAGCTTATTGGTTACCAGCATCATGCTGGTGTATACTTAGAATCATAGAGTTGGAAGAGACCTCAAGGTCCATTCAGTCCAACCCCATTCTGCCATGCAGGAAGACACAATCAAAGCACCCCCAACAGATGGCCCTGCAGCCTCTGTTTAAAAACCTCCAAAGAAGGAGACTACACAGCTCTCCAGGGCAGCATATTCCATTATCGACCTGCTCTTACTGTAAGGAAATTCTTCCTAACGTTGTGTGGAATATCTTTTCCTGTAGTTTGCATCCATTACTCCAGATCCTGGAGCTGCAGAAAACAAACTAGATCCATCTTCAGTATGACATCCTTTCAAATACTTAAGCAGGGCTATCATCTCTTAAGCTTCACTTCTCCAAGCTAAACATACCTACCATGTATACTTGACTATAAGTCGATCTCATGTATAAGTCAAGGGCAAGTTTTGGGGCCAAGGTTATGTATTTTGGTATGACCCACAGATAAGTCAAAGATAAAACCTCAAGTCTCCTCAGGTCCATGGTGGCTTTTCAGTGTTTCCCCAGCAGTGGGCCAGGGACGTAGCTAGGATTTTAGGAAGGGGGGGTTCCAGACTAAGTGCCACCATTATAATGGGGCTTGAGTGTGGCAGCGCAGCAGCATACACCATTCATTTTTCTAATGGAAGGGGGGTGGGTCCGGACCCCAAGAACCCCCCCCCCTTGGCTACGTCCCTGAGTGGGCAGAGACTGTTTCTTTGCCACAGGAAGGAAGCACCAAAGAGCCACAGTTGCAGCAATTTTTTCCTTAGAGTGCGGTTAAAAAGTCACAGGCACCCTCTGTCCCTTCAATCCTGCCAAGAAACTTACTTTTACAGTAGACTCTCCCTGGAATGGAAGCTCTTTACTGCTGGCCCATCTGCAGTTGTCTGCAGCAGCCATCTTATCTTCTCACAGAGGGTGAGAAGGAGGCGGGGGTGAAGAGTCAGTTGAGGGAGAGCCAAAAATAAAAGGAGTTAGAGCAAGGAGGGAAAATGTGTGCATGCATGCTAGGCTAGGGAAAGTGGGGAGGAAGGGGTGTGTGTGTGACTGGATTAGCTGTTGCTCCCATAGAAATAAAAATTGCCCTGCACTCTCTCTGCTTCCAGCAGTCCATTCCCAGGCACCAAGGGAAAGTGGGGAGGAAGGTGTGTGTGTGTGTTTGCCACTGAATGAGCTGCCATCATCAGCATTACCATACTAACCTGTATATAAGTAGACCCAGAATTTTGGGGTCAATTTATGGGCCTACATTTCTCGACTTATAGATGAGTATATGCGGTAGATCCCTAAAGCTGCTTCTCATATGGCATAGTTTCCAGAGCTGTCACCATTTTGGTCTCCTTCCTTTGGACACACTCCATTTTGAATTGTGGTGCCCAGAACTGGACACTGTTCCAGGTCAGGCCTGGACAAAGCAGAATAGAATGGTACTATGCCTTCCCTATACCTATATCTACACTATACCTCTATTGGCCTTTTTAGCTACCGCATCACACTATTAACTCGTTTAACTTGTGGTCTACTGGATCCCTTTCACATGTACACTTGTCAAGCCAGGTATCCCCATCCTACATCTTTTCATTTCAGTTTTTCTAACTGTAAGGGTAGTACCTTACATTTCTTTCTCTCTATTGAAACTCATTTTGTTAGTTTTGGCTCAGCTTTCTAATCTATTAAGGTATTTTTGAATTTTGATCCTGTCCTCTGACATATTAGTTATTCCTCCTAATTTGGTGTCATCTCCAAATTTGATAAGCATGCCCCTCTATTCCTTCACCCAAGTCATTAATAAAGATATTGAATAGCACTTGGCCCATGACCACCCCACTGGTCACTTCTCTCCAGGATGAAGAGGAGCCATTGGTGAGCACCTTTTGAGTTTTGTTGATTAGTCAATTACAAATCCACATAATGGTTGCATTGTTGAGCCCATATTTTACTAACTTGTTTGCCAGAATAATATAGGCTATTCCCTTTCACAGTGGGAGCAGATCTTGTTTTGATGTGGGCATTTTCTCCTTTCTTGTTTGCTTGTCTTCCAAAAAACTAGGGAAAGCATATGAGGTTTGTTTTAGGCATGTTTCTCTAGTTTGCTAGAAGGGTGGAGGGAACAACAGAGAAGGAAGTGCCAATGTTCAGACAGGACAATAAATAAACTATGGAGTACAGTTTTGAGGCTTGTTTACTGACTGACATGTACATGACAAGCTGGAGTTCCTGCACGTCTTTGCTTGCTCATGTTGTCCAAACTGAGTGTCTGTCCCCTACTGTGAAGAGTGCCATTTCCAATTTAATAAGGGACTATTCTATCCTTTGACGGTGGCCTTACAAAACTGATAAACGGTGTGCACTTCTAAACACAAACCAGGGACTACTGTCAAATGCCTACACAGAAAGCCACATACCGTATTTCATCTCATTTTCCCCATCAGTTTCCTGTCACTACCTGACAACAAAATTTATGCCCCTATTTATTACCCATTAGAAGGTAATATGATGACAGATAACATGAAAAGGGACATTTTAAAAGTCAATTGTCTGAAATCTACATGTTCTGCGACACCTTTCCCTCACCCCACCCTTTTAAATGCCATTCTTAGCACAGTGTGTAGAAGCCACAATGAATCTCTCGGAACAGAAGCATTCCACGTAGCTGAAGCTTGGGTGCTTGAACTATGTATTCATTGGTGGAATATCCTTCGGGAACAAAAGTTGCTGTAAATATATTTCACCGTGCCTCCAGAACTGCCATCATTGATGCTGAGTGGGTGGGGTATATGCAATTAATTCTTTTGTATTTTCTATAAAAGCTACAATTTATATCAACAGAGTTTGCCAGTGCATTCACACAGAGGAACCCACCCTGGATCAAACATGCATACAAAAACAGACTCCTGTATATTAACCTCATCCTTTTCACTCTCCTGCAAGCACTTTCTAAAGGCATGGGCTGCACCTTCTTCTTTCCCTTTCATTGTTTCCTATTGTCACACTATATGTGGGACTCAGTGCTTGCAGACCATACACAACTTACTGATAGTTGCATAACCTCCAAGTGTCCCAATTTGGCAGAGACCCACTTAATCTTCTTTAATCACACATCCCATAAAAATTATTTTTGAAATGTCCCAGTTTCTCTCTCATCCTTCTATTTCTCCCCTAAATCTTCAGATTATGTCCATCGCTGCAAACTGAGTTCAAAATGCAAAAGTAATTTGAACTAAATCTTGTCCTTCCCAATAGGCTCAGGCAAAAGCCACTCTTAGCTTGTCTGTTCTTCCTCAATAACAGCTTTTGCCATTTTAACCACCCTCTGATGTCAGTTGTCTACAGACATCCTGGTTTCATGTATGTAGTTTTAATGTACCCCAGCTCAAGACCTGCTTCGTCTTTCTTCTGACCTATATTAGTAAACCATAATGGTCTGCACTTTACTGACAAGACTGATCTGGGATTGATTTATGTGATAGCAACAACATTGAAAATGCCAGGCACTGCAGCTACTGGACTCTAGCATGTAAACTTACAAATCCCCTGAGTTTCACTAAAAAGGAAAGGGATCTTTCACAGTGCATACATACATTTGGAAGAGAAGCAAATGTCTCCACAAATGTCTAGTGCCAGTGTGGTAACTGGGCAACCCAAAATCCAGGATGACCAGATCTCATAACAGCAGAGGAGGACAAGGCACCTCAAAATGTAAGACATTCAAGGCAAATGTAGGACATTGCAAAATAATAGCTAAAAACGCTAATATAAATATAAATTCATGCTGCTTAGTCATGCTCAGAATGGAGGACATTTTGGAATTTCTCCTGGATAAAAAGCTGAAATGTAGGACATGTCCTGGAAAAGAAGGATGTCTGATCACCCTGCCCAAATCATTCAGGAGGAACACACCTAACCATCTAAAAGCTATTTCAGGCCCAAAACAGACATTTAACAAAAAATTAGAAGAGAGTTTCCAGTCATTTTGGGGTTTTGAAAGGAGTGGATATAGCCTCCCAGTCCAAGAGGGAGAAAATGGGATGGGATTGGGAAGGCCCTCCAACTTCAGTAGTTGCTTATGCTGATCTAGTGGATGAAAGTGGACCATCTATTGGAGAAGGATAAGTCACAAGCAAGGCTGAGTAGTATAAATGGCCCATCTTTTTTTTAAAAAAAAAGCCTTAAAATATGATCATATACTGGGGTAGAATATTTCATAAGAAGGGGTCATTTAAGAAGTCCTATATCTGACTCCAGGGTGAAATTATGGTTACTTCCAATCATTAAAGAGAACTAGACAGTTGTTAAAGAATGTGTATGTCTGACCAGTCCACAGCGATTTTCTAATCAAAGTAAACCCTACCTAATTTTGTCCAACTGAAACAAATGAAAGTTTTGAAGACTTGGACTAAAGTCCAAGTTAGGTCAGTTGCAAGAGCTCTAGCTAGTTTGTCTGCCACTGAAAGCACCAACATTCTAGAATTCAGGAAAGTTTCCCCCCCAGCTTTTATGTTTCTATTTTCAACATAATAATATTTTTTAAATCTTCCTGTAATAAAGGCATAAGTATACAAAGCTGGAAAATAACCTTTCTGGCATAAAGAGACTTTTCAAGAAGACAATCAAAAGCAATGGAGGAGAAAATTGCATGTTAGAAGTCCTAATTTGAATCTGACATAGACTTTAGAGAACATAATAAATCAGGAGGTGAAATGATCCCTTTGTCTGTGAACATGCCACTTGCCAAATATAAAAGGCATGCCTTTGCCTCAAATTTTGTATACACTATACCCAATTCTTCCATAAGAGTAATTAATCAGCTATTTTTGGCTTCATCTGCACTGCAGAATTAATACAGTGTGACCCTGTTTTAAGTGACATGGCTCAATGCTATGGAATTCTGGGATCTGTAGTTTTGTAAGCTATTTAGTCTTCTCTGTCTCAGACCTCTGGAGACAGAACAAACTACAAATCCCAGGATTCCATAGGATGGAGTCAGGACAGGTAAAGTAGTGTCAAACTGCATTCATTCTGCAGTATGGCAGCAGTCTAAATCTGCATTTTCTTGTTCTTTAGCCAACTTTTCCCAGGGAGATTCATATTAAAATGTATACCTTTCCAGCTACTCCATTTGTCCTATAGGAGGAGTTCCTATAAGATACCTTGGGGAGAGGGCATAAAGAATGGCCCAGGTTGGGGGCTGACATACTTGCCTCACTTCCATGTTGTGAGAGAGAACCACACAACAATTCACATTACACTGTTATCACAATTCCCCAGTTCACTCAGTATGCAGGCTAAGACAGTGTATGAGTTATCAAGCAATGCTCTGCTAAACCAGTAAATGTTTCATTACTCAACATTGGGTGTCTCTATTTATTGCTCTTCATACCTTCTTTGAACTGCTAGGGTTACAAGTGTATGCTCAATAATTGCTTGGACACAGTGGCTAGGATTCTGCTGATGACATACACAGGTGTATCCTCCTGATATAGTTATGTGCTTTATATGTATTTGCAAAAGAAGGTGTTAAGTAACTCATTCTACAATTACTCCCCCACCACTACTTGGACTGTTCCCCACACACAGCTAATTGGGGCCAGGGTTTCCATCCAGCTATTCCTTTGCAATTGGAAAAAAAGAAGAGCTGTGGCCTGCAGTGTACACCATGTATAGGTTTTACACACATTTTCAGATAAGCAGTTTGACATAATTTTAACGGCCATGACTCTGTCCTACAGAATCCTATGATCTGTAGTTTGGTGAGACACCAGAGCTCTCTGACAACCAGGCTGAATACTTCACCAAACTACAAACCACAGGCTGAATACCTCACCAAACTACAAACTACAAGGCCCAGAAGGGCAACAGCTTGTTCATTCTACCCAACAAATGCTTTCACTGATAATGGATTTGTCCTAGCCATCCCAAGTGGTCTATATCCAATCCATGTATTTTAGCAATAGGACCATATTATCAACAGGGCTCTAACCTGTTGCTCCTCTTTTCTGCCCAGTTTCATGGGATTTATTTGCAGGACAGGAAAATTTATCACTTATTTGCAGCACAGGAGAATTTGTCAGTAGCACATTTGGGACAAAAGTCCAGGGTCCCTTCCTCCCCAGCATACTGAACAGGTAGGACCTCTTGCATGGAGTACCACATTTTGAAGTGAGTGAAATAGTCCACATCATCATCCCAAGAGGGAAAGACCATTACAGCCACAGTTTTAAATTATCTAAATGCATTCACTGTCTATAATTCATTCTGGGAGAAAATTAGGGAAAAGCCTGACAATAGTCCTAATATTAAAACACAAAAATATGACAATGGGAGGAGACTGAATAAATATATCCTGACCCTGAATGATAGGATTTGGAAAATAATGGTATATACAAGAACACACACACACAACGTTGCAGTCCACTTCTCCTTGCTAGACTGCAGCGAGCATGGTATAGGAGTCAGTGTGGCATAGTGGTTTAAGTGTTGGGCTACGACTCTGGGAGACCAGGGTTTGAATTCTTATTCAACCATGGAGACCCACTGGACAAAAAGAAGCCTGCAATGAAGGCAATGGCAAATCTCAGAATAAATTTTGTTAAGAAACCCCTATGATAGTATTGCCATATGTCAGAGTCAACTTGAAGGCACATAACAATAGGTACTATTATGAGACTACGTTCCTTCAGGGATATGCGGCCAAAGTGGAACAAGAGCCCACTCAACATCCAACTCAATGTCATTCAGAGCAGCCCCTCAATGCTGATTGATCTTTCTGAGAGGTTTTACAGGAATCACAGGGCTCTGCAGATGAAAAAGGTGCAAGAACCTGTTCCTCCATGAGTTTCCTCCACTTAACGTATCTTAGGATCCACACATCTCTATCAGTTAGCCACTCATGTCAACCACCCAACCTTTTTCGAGCTGACTTTGTAACATTTCATGTCTCCAGTCCTTTTAGATACAGACTAAGCCATGGAATTAAAATGATAATCCAATAGCTTTCTAATGGTTAATTTTAAACCAGTGCACTAAAATGCTAATCCAGTATTTTTCTGATTATTAGTTTTAGGCTTTTTCTTCACTGACAAAACAAAAATAAGAGCTGTCAGTAGGAAACAATAGAGAGATTCAGGTTTTTAGAGAGGCATCAATCCTAATTGGTCCATCTCTACCAAACAAAGACAAGAAGCAAAATCACGAAATCCTGTTTTAGAACTCAGTATGATTCTGGGAGTACACTCTCCAGACAATAAGTAGAGTGAATTTTAAATTTTGTTACCTCTATGTATCCAAGCTAAAAGTTCACATGTTGTTATAAGCCCATGCAGGTGGTTAACATTTGAATTTACTTTTAAATTGCAAACTGCTTTTGCTTTTAATTAACATATTGCTACATACCCATGGACAAGCTGACACTGGAAATCATTCAGCTGGAGCAAACTGGGTCAATTCTTTCAAAAATGTCTACTAGGTAAAATGAATGTAACTTGTATGAGAGCAGAACATGAAGGGTGCCAGGGAAAACAACTATCCAATATGAAAATAACTATAAAACAAATTATTCCCAATATGGCAATCATGAAGAATCACCACACCAAACATTATTAGCGTAGCACAGCTTGGTGACTCCATCATTGCCAGGAATACTTCTCCTACCACTTCAGATGGCATATCTTACTGTTTGAATGCTGATGGGATGTAACTTTTGATATGTTTATATGATGAAGAGAATGACAGCACAAAAGACTATACACAATACCCAAGGCACTTGCTCCAGTCAAGTGAAAGAGCCATGTGGTGAGGGCAAGAACATGACACATAGCAGAACCTGTCAAAGCCAATGTGTCCCTTCAGCCTCAGTTATGGAAAGGTTTAGGCAAGGGGGGGGGGGGGAGAAACTATGGAGTCAAACAAAGGCAGACATTTACAGCGTTTATCTACTAAGCTATACAGAGGCAAACATTTATAGTTGTCAGCCAAAGGAATCTTGATAAAAATCTTGGAACAAGGTCGGTGCCAAAATGAGTAAGTGTTAGTGCATAATATACTGTGGCTGCTAAATGAATTTTAGCCAGCAGAAAGCAGAAATAGTAACATCAGTGGGGAGATATTGCAATACTATCCACTTTCTGAATTTCAAAGATAAAGAACTAGGTCTTTTGTGTTATTGTTTTGTTTTTTCATGGGCCATGAGATTTGTATTATCCAGTTCTTTTCTACATTCTGACTGGCTGCCTGGGCTCAATTGAAAGTGCTGATGTTGGCCACAAAGGCCTTATAACCAAATTTCCCTAGGAACCATCAATTTCCATGTAAACCTGAATGGCCCTTAAAATCAGCAGCACAGAGTCTGTTTTCTACCTCATTATCAAACCATGGACTCAGACAGGAAGAGAAAAGGAACTTTTTGGTGGCAGTGTAAAGACTAAACCGAGCTTACCTGTAAATATTGAGCATGGCGGGATACAGACCGCCTAAAAAGGGCGGTCTGCTGGTGCTTCCTTTTCCACTGGCGGGAAGCCGCAGTGGATAAACTGCGCAGTTTCCCGCTGGCAAAAAAAGAACCTGCAAAAAGCGGGTTCTTTTTGCGTCATGCTTGCGATGCTTGAGTACCCCAATGGTGCACTCGTGACATCACAAGCGTGCTGCAACATGCAGACACTAAGCATTTGTCGCGTCAAAATGGTGGCACCTATGTAGACAGGGTGCCGCCATTTTGACGTACGGAATATGTACTAGGGTTAAGGAGCATCTGCATGGTGCAAGCTCCCTAACCCTAGTACCACTGCCACCATGCCACATTTTGCCCATCAGTAATGGGCCCATATTTCCTCCTTATTTGTTGTCAGAGAAGACTCTTTTGTTTTGCTTTTTGATGGGAACCAGGTGGTCCTCCAGGTGTTGCTGGACTGAAGTCTCTACCAGTCCTAGCTAACATAGGAGAATATCGCACTGCCTTACTTCCCAACTTCAGTGCAGGCTGAAACGTTTTTTAAACGAGCATTATCCGGAGACATCCTGTACTCGATCTTGTTTCCCATCTTTTGCAAAGTACAGGAGACATCTAGATTGAGTACGGGATGCCAAGATCAGGTGCAGGATGCCTCTGGACTGGGCACAGAGGAGTATGCTAACACCCATTTTAAAAAAGTTTCAATCTGCACTGAGGTTGGGAGGTAAGGCAGTGTGATAATCTCCAGTGTCTGTGATGAGGCATGAAGGGAGTTGCATTCCCTAACCATCTCAACAGCCATTCCACATTCCTTTTAAAAAATCTCTGCACTTTAAATCCACTGCTGGTGTTTTACATTCTCCACTGATAATCAGTTGTCAGTATTTTGATTGTTTTAATGGCTGATTTGTATTTGAGGGAATTATTTGTTCTTAAACTGTTAATTGTTTGAACATGGTTTATATTTTACTCTGTGCTTAGAATTACTTATGTAGAAAACCAAAGCATAAACAACAAACCAAAGTGAAATGATCTACAATTAATATTAAATGTGTATCCAGGGTTAGCAATGTTGACCATAGAACAAAGTCTAATAACATCCAAAAACTACAAAACAGCAATACCTTTATTAAGCCAATCAAAATGAAAAAAAATTGCATCATGCATTTTATGCATTTTGCTTGTCTCAATAAAGATATTACTGTTTTGTGAATTTTGGATGCTACTTTATTGAGTGTATAGTTTATTGTATCAAGAAATAATGTCCACCTTTGTGTCAGATCCTCACCCAGACCACAGTGTTTCTTCCTCCCACCCGATTTCTGCACATGCTTCAACCCTCGTCACTCCATTGCTATGAGCAGCATTTAAAATACTGTATACAAGTTATCATCCCCAAGTAAAGATCTGGCACAACTATATGCAGAGAACGTCATGGAGAGTCACACAGACTCAAGATGGAAGGATTCAAAACATCTGCCATTTGCTGTGTTTTTATATATCTTTATCATACAGGTCAAGCCTGTACCTTTGTGAAATGGTTAGAATAATTACAAAGACAACATCTGCCTTTAATTTTTTGCTCTGTGATGGAAATTGACCCAACAGCATCTGATTTATCTACATGAGTTTCCTAAGCAATCAATTTCCTGATCAATCTATCTCCATGGAGATCAGTTACTTTATGAGAAATTCAATGTTCTCTGTTTAAGAAAGAGGCAGTTAGCTTCACACAGGGCTGGGACAGCATGGATCACAAAGAAAGTTACTTCCCTGTTGCTAATGGAATTGAAATTTTATTACCTACATTTTACTGTCCTTTGTCCCTAGTCCTTGCATGGACAAGAAGGGGACAGGCCTTTGCCTGCATGGGGATCCCTCCAGACCACCTTAATTGAAAACAGAAGTAACATCTGAGACAAAATGTAGGTATGTGACTCTACCATTGTCACCTTTCTTCTCATGTTTGCTTTTTGAGATCTTTGCCTGATGAAGAAGCTAATGAAGCTTCCAAAGCTTGCATGATATATTTTGTGCATTTTGGTTGGCCAATAATACTATCAATGTTTTGTGTATTTTTTATTTTGTGGTATTTTGCTGATCAACCAAAAAAAAGGAAAGCATGACAAAAGTGGTCACTGTTTTACAGCAGTTTTATAGCACCAGACACAACTGTGGGAGATTTTAGTCTAACCTAAGTAATGACAAAAATGATGACCATGGAAGATCCACAAGAATTCATCCTAGATAACGAGAAAATTGAAATTGTAAAAAACAAAACGAAACAAACATCTGGTTCAAATATTGATCAGACTAGAGACAAGGAAGGGCAAGAAATCAGAAGAAGACTAGGAAGGGTATTTGTGAAAGAAATAGACAAGATCATAAATTGTTAAGACATAATTCTGTATACTAAAGTGTGGTTAATCCAAGCCATTGTATTCCTGGACAGTAAAAAAAAAAAAAAAAAAGCAAACAGGAAAAAATAAAATTGTTTGAGATGTGGTACAGGAGAACTGTCCTGAGAATACCATGGGTGGCCAAGAAGTCAAACAAATAGGTTGAACAGATCAAGCCTGAATTCTCCTTGGAAGCTAAGATGACTAAATTGAAACTGTCATACTTTGGATGCATCATGAGGAAAAATAAAAACAATGATGCTAGGAAAGTTGGAAGGCAGTAGAAAGAGAGGAAGATAGCATGCCAGATACATGTAGGACAAGAACAGAGAGGTAGAGGAGAGGGAGTCTAGGAGATGTCTTATCCATAGGGTCTCCAAGAGTTGAAGTCAACTCAAAGGCAACTAACAACAAAATATTGTCATTCAGTCATAATTTATTATGGTCCATGGACCAAAATTTAGACATTTGGTCAAGACATACAAATTCAGGACAAAATATTGATGAACCTATGACTCTGGTACATGCACAGGGTGCATAATGGATTTTCATGGACCCCAGAATCTCTGATGTCTATGCCCTGTAGATCAATGATATCAGCCTGTGGTACCTACCGTCTATATTCAACTATACGTCAAACTCATGTATAAGTTGAGCTTCGGATTTTGATATGACCCATGCATAAATTGAGAGTAAAATTTAGGGGCATGTAACTCACTCACCTGGAAGAAAACCCCATTAAAAATAATGAGGCTTATTTCTAACATGTGTAGGACTACACTGGGAGCAGTGCAGAGATCATTCTGACAAATGGTGGTGGGCTGGTGACTTGTGGGGTGGTAAATCCATTTCAGAGTTTAGTCCAAACTTTAAAAGAATTCTACAAGGTGCTGAGCTTCATCCCCAAAAAGGCCAGCACCCCAGATAGCCCATTTAAAATTCATATTAAAACTTGGCATAGATTCCTCACTGCACTGACATAAAAGCTACCAGTCATCACTGATGACAAAAGGGGATCATGTATAAACTCTTTTCTGCCTTTATGTATCTATAATAGTCTGATTATATCAAACATGAAGGTTTAATGACAACTGCAAAAAATGTCAAATATATCTTAGGGATAATAAAGATGAATTTACTATCGTTTTTGGAGAAAAACAAATCTCCATCACAATAAATTTTAAAGCAAACTGTAAATTCTTTGTGTGTGTGTGAAATACAGACACATTTTGATCCATCTGTTCTGTAATAATCCAGCAATTAGCTACCATAAAGAAGTTGGTTGCCTGCCATTTGAGTGTGCAAAAGCTTTTAGAAATGCACATAAAAGTCTCACAGTAGCAGGGACCCATGCCATTTCTGAGCTAATTAAACCAAGAGATCTACCCATCAGAAAATGTAGTCTCAGAATTTACCAGCAAGTGAACTGTGAGTGAGAGCTGTATGCTTTGATAGTGGGAACTATGCATGAGAGACAGAAAAGGTTTCTTGCAGAAACTGAAATGTTGCTTCAGTGTACAAATCTTCCAGTGGTAATGAACAGCGCAAAGTCAGATGTGTTGAGCATTACAGATTGCTGATGTCAACCTCAGAATCTGAAGCCATTGCTTACTAAAGGATGTCTTATTTCTGGTTTTCATTCATCAAGAAACAGCATCACCCCTGAACATGCCAGTCTTATATACTAGATGACAGGAATGATTGCGTTAAGCTAGACCCAATAAATAATGTATGATTTTTCAATTTACTGCCTCCTCCTTTTTCTTCTTCTATCGTGCAAAAAAGAAAATGTATTTTTGTCAGGCTGTATTAAACCAATTATGTTTTTTTTAATGCAAATGTTATTGTTGCTGCAGGAATTGAAATACAACGTTGCCTCCAACTCCTTATAGTTGAAGGAACTCAAGAACACTTAGGAACAGTTTTGTTGCACTCTATAATACTATGGAGCGTATCCCATGGCTTAAGAAATCAATTTACCTCTACGTGGCTTAAATCTTAATTTGGGTGGCATCCTAATATTATCGCAAGGTTTTTGCCACCTAATTTGCCACGTGAATACAGCACGGGTCCATTACTGCTTCCAGGAGCACTCCAGTGGCAGGGACATAGCCAAGGGGGGGGGGGTTCTTGGGGTCTGGACCCCCCCTTCCATTAGAAAAATGAATGGTGTGTGCTGCTGCGCTACTGCGCCCAAGCCCCATTATAATGGTGGCACTTAGTCTGGACCCCCCCTTCCTAAAATCCTGGCTACGTCCCTGCCAGTGGCCATTTTCTTAACTCAGAAAACTCCCAGATCCAAAAGGAGTGCTCCTGGAAGCAGGGATGGTCCCAGATTCTATTCAGGCAGCAAATTAGGTGGCAAAAACCTTGTGATAATATCAGGATGCCGCCTGAATTAAGATTTAAGCTGGATAGAGGTAAATCGTTTTATTAGGCTATGGGATAAGTGCCTATATGTAGTCACTTTGGGCCTGAACAGACAGGCCAAAATAAAACTGCTTCATGTCACTTTGGAGGTATGCTGTTTAAATGATGCATATGTCCTAAGAGTCCGGAATCTGCACCAAAGCCATGTTCCAGTCCTAAGGACTGGAGCAGAGCTTAGGTGCAGCTTCTGGCCTCTTAAGATGCATGTATCATTTAAAGAGCATATCTCCAAAGTGATCCAAATCAGCTTTATTTTGGCCTGTCTGTTCGGGCCCAAACACAGCATATGTGAGGTAGATCAAAAAACTTTGTTTTTTGATAGGAAGAGAAGGGAAAGGAAGTGGAGGGGAGGGGAAGGAGGGAGGGAGGGAGGGAAGAATAGAAAATGCTCCTTCCAGCAAAGAAAGTTAACTTTCAGATACAAAGCAATAGCGCCCAAACTTTTATGCAGTACACTACATCATCATCAAAAGGCTTTATGGACCACCACGTAAGCAAAACAGATCAAATTTTTAAAATATAAACTTAAAAGAAAAACTAGTGAAGATCTAGTTTTACACATTCAAAGACACCTCTCCAAGTTCATTCCTGGGCACTCTAAATTCAGACAAATCTGAAAGGCCGATGAAATTCCCCTCCGAAAGAGTCAAAGGTTGTAGGCCAATGACAATGTAGGCCAAAGCTCCGTCACCACAGATCACTTGTCGTAAGCATGTGGACCCTAATTACTCCACAGAGGACATGGTGAGAACCCCCGATTACCCACTGTCAGCTGTTTTTAAATCAGTGGGGATTCCACACTAAAATATAGTTGCCCTGATGTTAACATTTAGTGAGGATTGATGGTGCCACATAAACTAAGGATTAAGAATGTAGCAACCCAAAAGCATTCTCAATTACAAGGACCTTGACTATGGAACTCCCTCGATCTACCCAGATATAGATGTCACTTACCTGTATATACTCAACTATAAGTCGACCTCATGTATAAGTCAAGGGCAGATTTTGAAGCAAAAATTATGGATTTTGCTATGATCCATGGATAGGTCAAGGGTAAAACTTGGAGGCTTCTTCAGTATATGTATGTGTGCCTGCAGCAAGAGGGACTCCCATTGAGGCTTTTTGCTTCAGTGTTAGCTTTCATTTTAGCCTTCGTGCAGGCAGGGGACAGACTCTTAAACAAACAGCAATATCAATCAGTCACCCAGGACTCTTTCTGCTTGGCTCAAGAGAGAAAGAAACTGCATGGGGAAATCTGAAAGAGATGCTATCACATTACCATAGTGACCCATAAATAAGTCAACCTGGGATTTTGGGGTCAATTTTTGGGCATAAATTTTAAGACTTATAGACGAGTATATACGGTACGTCTTACAAACTTTTTGTATCAACTGAAGTACTGTATTCACTCAGACCTCTAGCTGAATCTGTGTTGCTGTAGGTTGTAAAGTTTAAAAGTGTAGCAAGAGAAATAGTGACTTGAATTCTGTTGCTAGTCCTTCCTAAAGTAGACCCATTGACTTAAAGAAAGTGTTTCAACCTATGTGCTGACTATGAGAGCTGCTTCTGCACTCTGAATTCAGTTGGCAGCAACTGAAGTAAATGGAGGACAAGGAGGGAAAGTTGAAAGAGGAGAGAGAAAATGAGGCATTGTAAAATCAGTTTGAAAAGTGAGACAACACATCTTTTAATCAGGACAGTCTCTGCCACATTGGGATAGTTGGAAGATATTCTGGCCATCACAATTCAAAAAGGACATTGAGAAACTGGACCATATTAAAAGAACCATTGCCCTGATTCTATTCCTCTTTTAATGCCACAGGGAAAACAAGGCGTGTAGGGGAAAGAATGTAGGCGAGAGCACAGTAGGCCCTCTCCACATTCACTGGGGTTAGGGGCTTATGAGCCCCATGAAAGTGGGGGGGGAGGGCTTTTTTTTACCTGAGAGAATACCTCTCTACAGATCTCTAGTCTCTTCAGCCCAACTCTACGGTCAACATCCACTGGAAATTGAAGACAGAATTGGGCTGGAGGACCTACAAGTACCTAAAGAAGTGTTGTCTCCAGGAATCTAGGAAACCATGTCCTATGAGGAACGACTTAGGGAGCTGGGGATGTTTAGCCTGGAGAAAAGAAGATTAAGAGGTGATATGATAGCCCTGTTTAAATATCTGAAGGGGTGTCACATCGAGGAGGGAACAAGCTTGTTTTCTGCTGCTCCAGAGAACAGGACCCAGAACAATGGATCCAAGCTGCAGGAAAAGAGATTCCACCTCAACATTAGGAGGAACTTCCTGACAGTAAGGGCTGTTCGACAGTGGAACAAACTCCCTCGGAGTGTAGTGGAGTCTCCTTCTTTGGAAGTCTTTAAGCAGAGGCTGGATGGCTATCTGTCGGGGATGCTTTGATATGGATTTCTGGGGTTGGACTGGATGGCCCTTGTGGTCTCTTCCAACTCTATGATTCTATGATTCTACTAGTTCCCCTCCTGCAAAAATAATTTGATGTTGCAAATGTTCAAAAATTCAGGGTTGTTTGTAGAGAAGAAGTGTCAGAAGACTTGAACTTCTAAAAAACAACAACAACAACAAACCCTCAGTGACCTCAAAGCGGCCATTATGGATGACTAAATATACTTTAAGGAGGGATTCATTGCACTGAAATACAGTTCTTTAAAGTCTTCCAGGACTCTGTTTCTTGAACTAAAACCCATCAAACTACAGCCTCTTCATTGCTTTACTGACTGACAAAATTGTAAGGGAAAGATGGTGAAAAACCAGCAATCAACAGAGACCAGGGACAGGGGAGAGAATGATACATAAGGAGCATAAAGGGAGATGTACTCTGTTGCCATGTATTTTCTCTATTTTATAGAAGCAATTTTCCATTCTACAGTTCATGAAAGGAAAATAATAATTACAGAAAAAAACACAGAATGGACACTGGAGCAATGACAGAACTCCTGTGTTACACATATCACTAGTTGTCACTATTTTTTTGCCTCCTAATAGCAGATTTTGCATTGGCTCCTTCAAAAGTAATATTTAGTGTTTACATTGCCCTCCTTAACCTGGCAGTTTCAAGATCCTTGGACTACAAATCCCACAATCTGTTTGAGAGCTGGAGTGATGGGAACTGTTGTCCAATATGTTTGGAAATTGCAGGATGTGAAAATGTAACTTAAAAATTAACTAAATAATGTTTATCCTACAGCTCTAACAATCTGTACAATTAGGTTTGGTCACTGAGCTCCATTTTAATCCCATTTTTTCACTCCTACTAAAGTATTTCCTGTTCATTTACCCTGCACATAACCAGGAGTTTGCTTGAATTAGAAAAGGTGAGTAAGGAATGGTTATTTTTATTCTCGTTAGGATATAACTGACTCAGGAGATTATTGCACCCAAGAATCTGGCTCAGCTCCAGGCTATCTGGAAGACCATCTCTCCCTGTATGAGCTGGTATGGGACCTGAGATTATCAGAAGAGGTGCTTCTCTCAATTGCAAGTGTGGGGACATGAGAGAGGCCTTCACGGTGGCTCCCCCAAGACTCTGGAACTGCCTTCTCAGAGAGACCAGAATGGTCGCCTCCTTATTGTCTTTCCAACAGCAAGCCAAAACCTTTCTATTCAAACAGGCTTTTAAAACAAAATTTTTAAAGCATGGTCTTGGGTGCTGTACTGTTTTAATTGTACAATTATATAAGCACAATTTTTAAGTACTGTACACATTTTAAAGCTCTTTTATCTTTTTCAATTGCATTTTATTCTTTTAATGTGTGGTATGTTATAGTACTGTAATAGTATAATTCTATTTTAATGCTCACATTTTGTATCTTTTTAATTGTATTGTTCTTTTAAACTATGATCCACTTTGAGTCCCAGTTTTTGGGGGAAAGCAGGATAGAAATAAAGAAGGAGGAGAAGGAGGGATATTTTCTGAGCTACTGAGTGGCTGCATCCTCTCCTTCACCACTTAGAGTTAAGAAACACTATCTGCAAAGGTCAGTGATAGAGCATATGCTTTGCATGCTGGGGTCAGGGCAGGATATAAAATACAGTTCTTAGCCTCTCTGGTTTAAAGAATTGGGCATGTACATAACAACCACAGAAGTCTGGGGTAGTTTCCTTATCACTCATCTTTTCCCCCTAAACCCTATCCCTTTGATCTAAACATTGGGATAGCTGTTTATGCAAAGGGGGAGAGACCTTAAAGAAATAAGGATTTCTTAAATGGAACATCTGGAAAATGGGTTTATTTGAAATAAACTCTGCAATGCTGTACTCATTTGCCATGGAGTAACCCCTATTGGACTAAATAGGTTTACGGTAGGCATGTATATAACTTTGCTGTACTTTCACAGCAGTAATATATTAATGAAGATGTAACTAGCAGAGTCGCTAAATTTCTTGCAGCTGCTATTACCCTTCGGAGAGACAATTTAAAACAGATTCAGTGAACTCTGGAAGTCTAATTATGGCTGATATTGTTATTAAAACATGTAATCTGTTGTATGAAATTTTATCTTTTATAAACTGATTGATGAGGTTTTCCTATATGGTTATAGGATGGTCTATAGGGTTGTTTTTTTATACTGTTCTATTGTTTTTATCAATTTTTGTTATTGATATGCAGACTATGCTAAAGAAATTCTTTGAAACATTTTTACAACCTTTTAAAACACCCTGCAATTTGACACATGTTAGAGTTTCTATGACTGTATAAGTGGGCATTACTGTATTGAATTGTATTTTATCGCTGTGCTGGCTGTGTGCCGTAATAAATATGCATGTATCACCTCTGAGTAGACATGTGTATGGATGATTTTTTTTTAATGAAAGTAAATGACAAAGGTACAAAATCACATTTATCACTATATAGGCACAATATTTTAAAGAATCAATTAAGGGATAGTAGTTTATTCTGTATAAAGGTTTATGATACCTTAAAATATAATAAGAATTAAAAACTGTACACTGAGAATTTTCATGTAACAAGGAGCAGCTTTTTTCTAAATTTGGCAGTGAATGTCGAGGAAAACAGGAAGGATTCATTGAAGAAAGGTAAGAGATATATATACCACACAGACAGATCTTGTGTGATTAAGGAAGTGTCAAAAGCAAACCGCAGCTAAGCAGATTTTAAACCAGCTTCCCAGCTTTATCCACAACTCCAGCTTTTCACTTTCCCCTCCCCACAACCTCTGCTCAGCCTTTCAATTAGAAACCAACAGAATTGGCATGTTAAGTAAACCTTTAACAATGAAGGGGAAAGTGCCCAGTTTGAATAAGGCATAAGGTACTGGGAATGAAAAAGAGATAAAACCTCATTAACCTTGTGTGCAATTTGTTTTGTTATGTTAAACTGTGAAATTGCTGATGTTCTGCCCTCCCTTAAGGCAATACAAAATTAAAATGTAACAAATTATTTCTAATGAATAATTTCCAAGCTCTAAATCAGACTAAAAACAACAAAAGCGCCCACTGAAATTCTCACTGAGTGACTGCGCATGGAGCAAAATTGTCATGACTGAGCTTGAAGCAAAGGGAAAAGGCAAACAGGAGGAGAGCAGTTTGTGTGGTTGCTTGCTGCATGATATATAGTATACACAGAATCATCTGGAAGACGGAAATGGCCTGAAATAATCATGGCAACAGCTTTGAACAGGCTTCTAACCAGTTCTGCCCTAATGTGATCAGAGCTTGGAAATAACTTGTAAACACTGCATTGTTTGGAATTATTTCCTCTTTCCAGTAAACAAAGGTGTTGTTATTTTCATTGTTGATCAAGATTCACTAATTACTTTTTTAAAATAACCTTTTGAGCTCTGAATGCAACTTTGCAAGATAGCCCTTTCCGCTCCCTAGGCACCCAGCAACAGCAAACATAAGAATCATGATATTTGTTGACATCTTTTCCATTTGTATTAATGCATGTGGCCAGAAATTGTGGCATCCATTGCCTTCAACAACTGGCCCAGACAACAGTCAGTCTAAAGAGAGCAGCAGGCCTACTGAATCTGGAAGCAAAGGTCTTGGGCCTGACAGGTCAGATAACAGGTCTTAGATTGTCTACTGAAATCCTTAATAGCATTGCAGAAAATGTTCTGTTCAATTGATACAGATATACTCTAAACAGAGACCCCCCAAAAGCCATCTATCCAATGAATTAGGTAGGTCACATACCTTATATCCTGGCTTCCTCCCTCGCTTCTTTGGGATCTTCACAACTGGCAAAGAACCAGCTGGTGCAGAATAAAGATTATGAACAGCCATTTTCATAGGAGTAGAATGCAGTGGGGGCCTTCCTCTTTTTCTACCAGGTATTCTGGGAGACTGCATGTCAACAGTATCCAGTCCTGGAGGCAGTGATGGTAAATGATTCATTAGGAAAGGATCTGCAACCAGGAAAAAAAGAGGCACTGTTCAAAAACAGGGGGCAGTACACAATTTCTTTGTTGCTAGGATATCATTCACTATCAAGAGTTAATCATACTATATGGTGTGAAGATGGGTGGCTTCCATGTCATGGGAGCAGTGAATCCACTTTGAGTTTTAATCAAAACTTTATAGGCGTTAAACAGTATGATGAACCTATTTGTGACATAGGGTTGAACACCTTGTATGTTGGGACTAAATTCCAAAGCAGCGGGGTGTTATCAGTACGCTGATGACACCCAAATATACTTCTCCATGTCCTGGTCAACAGCTCTGATGACAGATGACATCTCTCCTCTCAATCAGTGTCTTGAGGCAGTAATGGACTGGATGAGGAAAAATAACCTCAAGTTGAATCCAGACAAAATGGAGGTACTTACAGTAGGGCCCCCCAAACTAGATATCGAATTGCAACCTCCAGTCCTAGATGGGGTCACGATCTCCTCAAAGGACTGGGAGTGCTCCTAGATCCATCGCTTCTCATGACAAATCAAGTGAATGTGGCTGTCAGGAGTGCCTGCTATCAGCTTTGGCTGATATGCCAGCTGCACCCTTTCCTAGAAGTAAGGGACCTAGAAACTGTAGTACATGCACTGGTAACTTCATGACTTGACTTCTGCAATGCGCTCTACATGGGGCTACTGTTGTGCCTAGTCCGGAAACTTTAATTAGTGCAAAATATGGCAGCCAGGCTAGTCACCAGAAAAACTAGGAGTGACCAGATAACACCTGTTTTGAAATCACTTCACTGGCTGCCTATCAGTTTCTAGGCGCAGTACAAGGTGTTGGTTATTACCTTTAAAGCCCTACATGGCTTGGGTCCAACCTATTTGAGGGATCGCCTACTCTCATATAATCCACCCCACACACTCTTTAAAGACCAGATTAACTGCTACCTCCCAGAGGACCTTTTCTGCAATGGCTCCCAGACTATGGAACAGCCTGCCGGATGAGATCCGTCAGATTACCAGCTTCAAAAAAACCTGTCAAGACGGATCTCTTCCGGCATGCCTTTTCTTACACATATTTGAAATTCAGAAAACCTTTCTACTCCACAGAGTGTTCAGGGTGTTTTTTTTTAAAAAAAAAATAGTGGAGAATTTCATGACTATACAAATAGTGTTGCGTGTCCAGGGGGCATGGTCATTATGCAAATAAAGACCTGACACAGAAAAATGAACGGCAAAAGGCCACAACTCTTTATTGATTACAGTTGCAATTAGTTGGCACTAGCATGGGATAGGATCAGGGCAACGGCCACCCCACCTGCTGCCCGATGAAACCCACAAACCTTTGGCTTCGACTGGAGAATGGAAGTGGAGCCCCTTAGGACTCACCTGGCTGGCCACCCAACCAGGCAAGACCCCCCAGTACATCCACTTGAACGGGAGTTGCCGGAAATCCCCAAGCGCAGCCATTTCTGGTGCACTCCCCTCCCCAGGTCCCTTAAGGGGACCTCCCACCTGTACCCCTTCCAGAGTACTGGAATCCACCCCAGATCCTACTGCCATGCTGTGCTCACAGAGTTGTGACAAAAACAGGCATGCACAAAGGAAGGGAAGGTGGGAAATGCTGAGGAGCAATTGGCCCAAGCAGGCTGGCAGGGCAGCAAGATATGCAGGCTGGTTGGACCTGAATGAAGACTAGGCTGAGTAGTCTTCATTCAGGCCCACCACCCAGTGCAGCCAATCAGGAGAGAACCAGACACTTACCCTGTTTTGGGCAGCAAAACAGCTGTGGGTAAGTCCCGCAGCCGCCATTTACTTTAAAGAAGAATGTGCTAACCCCCAAAAAGAAGTGTGCATATTTAGGAAATCAAAGCAGCAATTTAAAAAAAATATTGAAGATTGGTTGTCATCTTTAATATGGAAACAAATCCATTCAGCTCCCATTTTTAGCCTTTACAGGAGGGTTACATTAATAATGTAATGAGAATTGCTTCAATATTCATGATGACAGACCCCCAGTAAAAATTACTTCAGATCTGTTAAGTAGGGAAGAATTTCATCTCCCCAGTGATAATATATTGTGGTTAGGAAAGTGGGAAACTGGAGTATCTCCATGTATTTCCTTGATGGAAGATGGTTGGGCTTTGTTACTCGGTGTCATTCTGCAAGGATCATCTGAAAAAGCCTTAAACCTAACCTCTGGATTAAAGTCATACTGTAGCTATAACTATAGCTCTGACTTTATTTTTTATAGCCACAGTCCATTACAATTTAGTACACTAAAATAAAATACAGAATTAGTGTAATGTATCTGGAAAAACATACCTAAAATGGCTGAAATTACGAAAAATAATATTTATAATAAAACTTTCCCTTCTAATATAAAAGGCACACCAAGCCACTCCCATATTAAAATAAACATAGATACAATTTTGTTGTGTGTATTCTGTTCCCCTTGCTAATTTTTTGGTGCTTGATTTTAATTTTATAGCAGCTAGAGCAAAATTAGTAACCTGTGCAGTAATGAAAATATCACAACCTCCTCAAGGAGTACATGTCTGTTTCATAAAGAACAAGGAATGCAAGCAAGACATTTTGCCTCAGGGATTTATGCAGTAGGCAACCTAATGAACAGTGGGCAATATCCTCATCAGACTTACAGATGCAATATCTTTGGTACTTTGCATGTTATTAAACCTCCCATCCAGAAAGGTAGCAGGCATACATTTGAGTGGTAGAGCTGTATTTTTTAAAAGAGGATTAAGGACATATCCATACTGCTGATGGCAATGTGGTTGTGTGCTCAGTTAACTCCTATTACTCAGTACACTATGGTTCAGCTTTTGTATCATATTAGAAGTGTGCATATTCAACTTCTACATTAGGCATTGACTGTGGAATTGCCACACCACTCCCTCTGTGTCGTGTCTTTCTAGATTGTAAGCCTGAGGGCAGGGAACCGTCCAATTAAAAAAATTGTATGTACAGCACTGTGTAAATTTACAGCGCTTTATAAATAAAGGTTAATAATAATAATAATAATAATAATAACTTTTTAGTCACTTGTTATAGTGCATCTACGTGAACCTTAGCTCTCCAGATGTTTTGGATCACAACACCCATGACTGATGTCAAAAATATTTGGAGGACCAAAGATCCCTCGCACCTGATCCATACAGTGCTGTTCTAAAACAATTTCCTCCTGAGCTTCCTCCATCATTTCTCAGCCCTAGATGTAACCTCACTTTGGTACTGTCACACCAGTGTGACAGAACTTTCTTTCTCTCCTCCCTCTCCTGTAGTCCTCGGAGCTACTCAAAATGTAGCAACAGCTTTTCTTGCCCTCTTGAATAGGCTTTTGGTGTCTACCACAGGATTAGATTAGAGAAAGGATATCACCCAGCCACTGACCCAATTGCACTGAGAGAAGCAATTCCATCAGTGGTTGTCCCTAGTTGGATTTAGGCCTCAACTAAAAAAAAGCTGCCTCTTCCTCCTGCTTGAATGAACAGAATATTAGCAATGGTCCTTATCACACGTGAAACAGGAGCTCCAGTTCGAAGCCCTTCCAAAGCAAGGGGAGAGCAGAGTCACTTTGGATCCAAGGCAATTCATGTGATGTATTATCATACCTGAGAAACGAAATTGTGGTCTCTACTTGGGCAAAGCGGAGAGAGTGCACATTGTATTAGCACACCGGTACATTCTATGCGGATTCAATGATTCGAATTGGCACTCTTTGCGCATGCTCAGTGGGGCTCTGGAGGCTGGGGATGAAGGGATAGGATGCAAGGTGCCGAATTGGGGGGGGGGGGGGAGATCGGGGTGATAGAGGAGACTAGGGATGAAGGAATAGGATGAAAGGTGCCGGGGGGGGGCAGATCGGGGTGAATGAGGAGACTGGGGATGAAAGGATAGGATGCAAGGTGCCATGGGGAGGGGGGTGAGATCAGCGTGAATGAGGAGGCTGTGGATGAAGGGATAGAATGCAAGATGCCGGGGAGGGCAAGATCGGGGTGAATGAGGCGGCTAGGGATGAAGGGAAAGGATGCGAGGTGCCAGCTTGTTACCAAATTCACAAAAATGGGGAGTCACAATAAATTGACTGTGGATCCGGCTCGGAATGATCCTCCCCCATAGAAAGCAATTACATGTGATAATACATCACATTTTAACGTGAATTCGCATGGCTGGATCCGCAGTGATTCCGGATCTGAGCTGCAAAACCCCTTGTGTGATAAGGCCCACTGTCTCCTGCTTTCCCGGGTTTTTGAAGAAGTATAGTTTTGACCTATCTAGATAAGGCTGTCATTCACATCTATACATTGGCACACTGCAACATTGTTATTGTTGTTGTGTGCATTCAAGTCTTTTTCAACTTATGGCATCCCTAAGGCAAAACCTATCATGTGGTTTTCTTGGCAAGATTTCTTCAGAGGAGGTTTGCCATTGCCATTGCCATCCCCTGAGGCCGAGAGCATGTGACTTGCCCAAGGACACCCAGTGGGTTTCATGGATGCATCAAACCTTGGTCTCCAGAGTCATAGTCCAGCACTCAAACCCCACTATGCTATCTGGGCTGTCTACAAGAATATTACATATCACATTAGCATCATTTTAGCCACATACCTTGGCAATCAGTATTATTTATTTATTCATTTACTTACTTATTGTATCACTTTTGTTGTACACCGCTGTGATCAAATTTGGAATTTGGAATAGCGGTATATAAATAAAATTTTATTATTATTATTATTATTATGACTTGCTTGCCTTTTCTGGAAAAAAAATACTCTTATGTCTAATTTGTCTACATTAGTGGTTCCCATGCATTTTGACATAACCATATGTAACTATTGCTATCTTATTCTGTCCTTCTTTGGATTTCAACAAAACCTCATACTCAATTACTTTTTTGAAAAGTTATTTGATCACTCAGGCAACCTTCTTCAGTTTGAAAAAAGCCTGAGAACACAAGAATGTTTTTACCTGATGCCAAAGAGAATGCAGGGATGTGTTCATCCTGGCATCTCCAGAGAGAGAGAAAAAGAGAGAGAGAGAGAGAGAGAGAGAGAGAGAGAGAGAGAGAGTTCCAGAGCCTGGGAGCAGACACCAAGAAGGTTTCTTCTTTATTCCCACCAAACATGCCTGGGAAGATGGTGGGACAGAGAGAAGAGCCTCTCTGGATAATCTTAGTGCTCTAATGGGCTCATAAAGGGAGATGTGGTCATTCAAATAACCTGGACCCAAGCCATATATGCTTTATAGGTCAAAATGGATCGGCAGCCAATGAAGCTGTTGCAACAAGAGGATTGTATTCTCCCTGTAGTTAGTATTCTCCCTCTAGTTAACAGCCTGGCTACAACTTTTAAGCCAACTGAAGTTTCTGAGCACTTTTTAAAGGTAGCCTCACATAGAGCACATTGCAGTAGTCCAAACAGGATGTAACCAAGGCATGTGCCACTATGGCGAGATTTGACTTTTCCAGGAGTGGGGTCAGTTGATGCACTAGTTACAACTGTTCAAAAGTGCTCCGGGTCACTGCAGAAACCTGGACCTTCAAGCTCAGCAATGAATCCTGAGGTACCCCTAAAACTGTGAACCTGTGTTTTCAGAGAAAGTATAAACCATCCAACACAGGCTGAATCCCTGTTCCCAGATCTGTCTCTCGAATGACCAGGACCACCTTTGTCTTGTCTGGATCAAGCTTCAGTTTCTTTGTTCTCATCCGGTCTATTACAGCCACCAGGCACCAGTTTAGTACAGGAACAGCTTCTTGGAATTAGCTGGAAATGAGTGATAGAGGTGCAACTCATCAGCATACAGTTGACACCTGACTTCAAAACTCTGGAAAACCTCTCCCCGTCATTTCATATAGATGTTAAATAGCAAAGGAGACAACATTAAACCCTGAGGGAACCCATAGGCCAAAGACCAAGGAATCTCCAAGCAGGTGATTGACATTAAAAATAACGGCCAGCTTTCCACATCACTTAAAGAGTACATAAGTAATATATTCAAGGGTAGCCATGTTGGCCACGAAACAGTGAAACACTTATTCAGCTAACCAAAATACCTAAAATATAGGTCTGATGAAGAAGCTTCTTTACCAGTCAAAAGTGTTTAAAAAATCATATAGGAGAAAAAAATGTATAAAAAAACAATGTTAGTCACAGGCCTGTATTTTCTCAAGGTGTTGCTGTTGTGTTGTTCTGTGGCGGGACAGCTATACAAGCAGATCCCTCTTCTTTCTGGCCATATGTCACTGGGAACAAAGCATTCCAAAGTCCAGGAGATAAAATTTGAATTCCATTAGCAATACAAAAACAATAAGTAAAATGATATGTAAGGGTGTGTGCAGACTGGTGGGAAAGGCTGCCCTGAGTCAGGGCGTGGGATCCACATGACACATGCAAAGCACAGCTCCTAAGTAAGTAACTTCTCCTGCCCTCACCTCCCCAAATTTGACAGAAAAATCACTCACTCATGCACTGATTATTGGCAGAATGGACCTCCTTCTCCTCATGCAGCTGATGCCCCATAAAGTAAACTCCCAGTTTGGGGGGAGTTACATTCATGACAATAGTGTCACAAGCATGACAAGGGGTCATTCAGGCGTTGTTTTTGTTATACAAATAATCTAACTCTCACATTCCAGTTTTGCTGTTCACACTATTTTTTAATCGGAACTGTATCTATGTGCATCTTTGTGAGTTTCGTTGCTTACACGTGTCAACATTGTGAATAAAGATGGAGTCAATGATGCAGATATATTTGAAACACATTCAAGGCATGCAGAGTTTTATTGCAGTTTATCCTGAGTCTATTTGCATTTCTTATTCACACAGCTGACAGTGCAAATCTTTTAGGGAAAAATCAGGAAAAAGACTGAGGTCCATTATCCAGGGTTAAGGGAGGGAGTTGGCAACCCTCCCCCCAAACTTAATCAGGTGCATTCAAAATTCATGTGAACAAAGATTCAGCCTACATTCTACCCCTAAGAGTGCATCTACACTGTAGAAATAATGCAATTTGATGCCTCTTTAACTGCTATAGCTCCAGTTTTGTAAGGTGCCAGCATGCTTTGGCAGAGAAAGCTAAAAAAAACCTTTGTAAACCTACAAATCCCAGGATTCCATAGGATGGAGCTACAGCACTTAAAGTGGTGTTAAACTGCATTATTTCTACAGTGTAGATGCACCCAAAGTAGCAACCTGAATATGGAACTGTTACCTAGATTTACTCATCCATAACTGTTCCATATTTAGGACTGCTACTTAGTCATGACTGTGACATTATTGCCACAATTGTAATTCCCCTCCCCACCTACATTTCCAGGTATCTGCTTCATGGGAAGAAGGAGGTGAACTCTGCCAACAATCAGAGCATGGGTGAATGGTGTTTCCTTATGTTTGTGGGAGGAGGGGGATCCTGCCAGGAGAAGTTGCATAGCTATACCTAAGGTATATTTAATGAAGTAGCCAGTGTAAAATACTGCCCCTTTTTTTCCTTCCCCTCATGGCTTCATGTTTCACCTGGAGATGGAACACACTTTGGGAGCTAATATATTAAATGCTCATGTCTTCTAATGCATATTTTAAGACTGATTTTTGAAAATGATGAAACTAAACCTTTTGTGCTACTTGCTTTAAAAAAACACACAGATTTCTAACCCTTAAGATAATTATACCTACTTATGGTTTACAATCCTTAATTCCTAAAATAAAAGATATAAAAACTTTGGTTCACTTCAGAAACATATATTCAGATGATGTACCTCTTCTTCTTAATCTCTGACATGCAGAGGCTAGAGGAAGTTGCCCATGTGGTCAGAGAAATGCATTCTGCAAATGGCCTTAAAATTGTCCTTATTGTAGAAAAGTGTCTGATGCTAAGTACTGGGGCTATAACCAGTTTCTGTGGAACAGACAAGGTGAACTCTAACATCATTTATGTGACTTCAAAGTACAGAAGCCTGAAATTTTTTACAAGCAATGATAGTAGATGTCGTCAATAATCTTCCCATATTTCTGAGCATATTTGCACAAAATAAACCTTAGAAGTAGAAACAGACAGGCCTCCAAAACTGTGCTGAATCAAATGCATTTATTTTTAAATAGTTATCTTTAACAGATAACTAGGTACCTTTAATACTGTTTCTGGGCTCAGAAAACTCCATTATATTGTTAGATTGGAAGACTGGTTACAATGCCATTAACACCAGCTGTCAAAAACTCTCAGACACAAGGTAAAAGATCTAAAATTGTATAAAAGCACATGCTGCCAAGAGAGATGATAAATGCATTGAATCTAAATTAATAGATTGTCTAAGAATAATGTGGTAATGCTACTGAGATAGATACTACTAGCTCTTTATATGCATATTCTATTGATGTAATTTGTTATCTTTCAGAATAGACATCTCTTGTAATTATGCAGGATTTTCACCCCCACTAACAAACACACACATTCACATCAAATCAAGTCACAATAAGAAAAGGAACAGGCTTTAACTGTCTAGTGAAACAAGTCTTGCTCATAAAGCCACCATTTGCTACACAAAGTCTTAAGCATAGAATGTGTTTTTCTAACTGTGGGGCTGTGCAAACCAGCATCTTTGGCTGACTTAGGGGAGGAGTCAGGGCATGGCGTCTACACAACACACGCCCCAACTACACCCCAGGCCGGTGTGATGTTGCGCACTGCACCACATGACGCACAGTGTCATGGTGCTCCTTTGGTGCTGTATCTTCGTGATGCAGTACCAAAGGAGCGAGGAAACGCCAGCAACTATGGTGCCTTTTCCATGGCGAAAAAAAGGAGCTGCTTTTTGCGGCTCCATTTTGCGCCATGGAAAGGAGAGATCAGGGCTGCAGCATGAGGTTGCTGCAGCCTCGATCCAGTGCAGATAGAGGCAGCTGCAGGCCATCCCTTAGGTGCAGTCTGCATAGCCCCTGTGTCTACATTTATTTTATGTATCATTTTTTACAGCCATTCACTTATTGCTAAATGTTTTTGTTCTGTTTTTGTATTTTTTATTTTATTTTTAATAATTGTTCTATTATTGATTGTTATTTGCTTATCTTGGTTTATATTGTTGCCTGCTTTCATTATCTGTTAGAAAATAAAAACTTGTTGATCACCTATGACAGAGGTAGGCAACCTTTTTGAGCTGGGGGCCGGGTTGCTGTCCCTCAGACAACTGGGGGGCCGAAGCAGGGGGTGGAGCTTCCACCCTCTGGAGGTGGAGCCTCATGCCAGGGGTGGAGCTTCCACCCTTCAGGGGCGGAGCCACACACAAGGGGCAGAGCTTCCGCCAAAGCCCTGGAAGAGGAGGAGGAGGGGTGTGCTGACTGATATCATCATCACCATCACCATTATCATTGTTAAAGCAGACCTTTCAGCAATAAATGCATCGAAAATACACAGAAATGCACTTTGGAAAGTCACACTGTCTCACCTTCAGAAATAATAAAAATACTGAAATAAAATAAAAATAATAAAAATTCATGAAATGAAATAAAAAGCAGTAATAAATTACTGAAAAAAATAAAAAGCAATAATAAATAATGAATAAAAAAAAAGCAGAATAAAATACTGAATAAATAAAAGCAATAATAAACATATGAAATAAAATAAAAAGCAGTAATAAAATACAGAAATAAATAAAAGCAATAATAAACATAATGAATAAAATAAAAGCCAGTAATAAAATACTCGATAAAATTAAAAGCAATAAATAAAAATAAAATCATGAATCAAATAAAAAAGCAGTAATAAAAATAGGAAAATAAATATCTATATAAAAGCATAAATAAAATTGAATAAATAGACGAGAGTAAATACTGAAATAAAATAGAAGCAATAAATAAAATACTGAAATAAAATAAGAAGCAAGAAAAAACTGAAAATAAAAGAAGAAGCAAGAATAAAATACTAAAATAAAAATAAAAAAAGCAATAATAAAATACGAAATAAAATAAAAAGCAATAATAAAAATACTGAAATAAAATAAGAAGCAAGAATAAAATACTGAATAAAATAAAAAGCAATAATAAAAATACTGAAATAAAATAAGAAGCAAGAAAAAAACTGAAATAAATAAAAAGCAAAAAATAAAATACTGAAATAAATAAGAAGCAGAATAAAATACTGTAAATAAAATAAAACAATAAAAATACTGAAAAAGCAATAATAAAAATAATGAAAAAAAAAACAAAAATAAGTATGTATATTTTTAAAATAATAAACCCAAGGGCACCCTGAATGTCCCCTTTCAATCTCCCTCCTCCGCTTTCTCATCCTCCTCCCCCTCCTTTTTCATCCTCCTTCTCCCCGCTTTCTCATCCTCCCTCCTCTTGCTCCTTCCCGGTCTCAGCGGAACCTAGGCCCCAGGCAGGCCGGGGGGGGGGGGGAAGCCAGCGAGGCTGCTGGCTTCTCCCTCGGCCTGAGTGGAGCCTAAGCCCCAGGGAGGCCAGGGGGGAAGCCAGCAGCCCCGCTGGCTTCTCCCGCGCTGACGGAGCCAGGGCCCCATCCAGGCCGAGAGAAGCCTGGCGCGGACGCCGGCTTCTCCCGCGGCCTGAGTGAGGCCTAGGCCCCAGGCAGGCCGGGGGGGAAGCCAGCGGCCCCGCTGGCTTCTCCCTCGGCCTGACGGAGCCAGGGCCCCATCCAGGCTGAGAGGGAAGCCAGCGGCAGCGGGGAGGTGGGGAAGGTGGCGCGGCCGCGCGCAGGAGGCGCTGCCTCCACCTTCGCCTCTTCCGCCCCAGACCTCGCTGCCCTCCTCTTCCTTCGCCTCCTCCGCACGGCCATGCTGGTGAAGGAGGATGGTAGTGAGGCACCCGCGGGTGCCCGGAACGCGCCCCAAGCTGCCAGCGGGCGGCAATCGGCGGCGGCAATCGGTGGCAGGACCAGGCGGGTCCGGTCCGCTGCCTTGGCGGCCGGATGCGGCCCCGCGCCGTAGGTTGCCGATGCCTGACCTATGACAACACTCCCACTGTCTTTATCAAACCCTCAATTTTATTTATTAAAAGTTTTACACTCCTCTCTTAAACTCTTTTAAGCAATTGATAAAACAATGTAAACAGTCACTACATGAAATATAAAAACAGCAGAAGATTAAAACAAAAATATAATCTTTCAGGACTAGAAGATTAAGGAACAGTTCTAAAGATAACTTCTTATTTTAGAAAAAAAAGAAAGCTTCAGATTATAGGCCCACCAAATGTCTAGGGGCTAATCCTTGAAATGTAAACATCTTAATCGTTAAAAGAATCTCACTAAATTATTAACATCTTCATAAAAGCATTAAAGCACAAGACTCCTGAGGCAGGAGAGTTAAAAAGAAGCACCAGCAGGTAAAAACCCAGGGGGGCATGGGAGAGAAGTCATTATAGCTGCCCTAAAGGACAACAAGATGGTTATCCAGGAACTTGTCTCAAGAGAACAATACACTATGCACAAAGCTTCTTGAGGTCAGCACTCAGCTGTTAGAACATCTAGTGGAAGATATAGTAGTCTAAATATCATAACAACCTTTAGAGTTCATCAAGATAGCTGCCACTATATCCAGAATTAGAGAGCTGACACCTTTAAAAATATGTTAGAAAGAGCCTCTGCCTCCATTTGCTACTTGCCCTGGGACTGCAGGATTAAAGGCAGCATATTCTGGCCTCTTCCTGATACAGGGGACTAAAGACCATGGTGGGGGATGTGTGTGTGGATACCAGAGATTGGAAAGTTCAAATATCTAGTTACAGAATAGTTAAAGGCTCACAGTCACACCTGTGTGCATACTGTATGTGTCTCATGTCACCTATCAATTTATAGCAACCCTATGAATTTCATAGGGTTTTCTTAGGTTCAAAAACACACTGCAGAAATAATCCAGTTTGGACCACTTTAACTGCCATGGTTTCAGTGCTAGAGAATCCTGGAAATTGTAGTTTATTGTGGCACCAGAGCCCTCTGACAGAGAAAGCTGAATGTCCTCACAAAAGTACAGTTCCCAGAATTCCCTAGCACTGAGCCAGGGCAGTTAAAACAGTCTGAAAGTGGGTTGTGTTCTGCATGTGTGTTTTGGACCTTAGACAAAGAAAAATGTGGTTTTGCCAGTTCCTTCCTCTGAAAACAAAGCCTACATCACCTGGTATTTGTTGCAGTCTTCTCATCCATGTACTAACTAGGCTGACTCTGCTTAGCTTCCAAGGTCAGACAGGATCTGAAGCCTTAGGGTATTTAGGCCCTGTCAAAGCGACAGTTAGTTATTGGTATAGCTGCTTTTTAAAAAAGTGTTTTACTTTCTCAAAAGTGCCTAAATTGTTGCCTTTTAAATTAGTGTTACTATTTTTTAAATCACGTTCCTGTGGCCCATGGAAACAAACCACATGCTACCCCCATTCACTTTATTGTCACCATAATACTCACAATAGACCCGAAGGCAGTAGTAACATAGGGCATGGCACAGGCCAGTACCTGAGCCATATGATATCCCCCTTTTTACCATTTATCAAGGCTACACCCATAAAAACTATAAAAGTAAGAAAAGTTTATAGTTGCACTGCAATAGGAGTTAGCTATCCCTCATGTATAATGTAGATAACATGGTTAATATTTATGATTAAGAAAGGGAATTAATTTCAAATAATTTATTTGTAACTATTATTCCAGGCTCTAGTGGGTGCAGGTTGCTGGTGCCCTGTGCTGTGCCCTGTAGCAGTCACTGTTGTAGGGTGCCCCCTGAGGACCATTTGACTGAGAGGCAGGTGTAAGTCTTTTTTAAAAGAAGTAGGCCAAAGACCTGACTTGTCAATGGTGTCTATTGAACAGCAAAGTCGTTCATTTCAAATCTGCTGGAAGGGATTTAGAAAACCTGGTCTGCAATACAGATGTGTAGATCCTTGCTGAGGTTACTCAGTAGGAAATGAAATCACTTGAGAAGCCCACAGGAGGACACAGCAGGGTATACAGTATTCAATGTGATTATTGATATATTTTTGCTTTTGTTTTACAAGTTTCATTACAAGAAAGCCACTCCAAGCTATAGGAGCATTTAATCCTTTTGGCGGCAAATAGAATGCTGTAATATTAAGGTTTAAAAGAATTATAGCAAGAGAATACCAAAACGAAACAAGAAGGGAAGAGCGAACTTTACCCACACAAACTTAGCTAAAAGAAGGTATAGATAATATGTTAAAGCAAAGCTATAAGTGACTTATCAAATAGACATGGAAAATTATTGTGAGATATGTATAGCAATTACATTGTGTGTTATTTATTTGAATAGGACAATAGAAGTGTAAAGTTAACATAAAGTTATGAAAATAGATGAAACAGTTACATTTTTGAACAAGAACAAGAAGAATTCAGGCAATAGGAAGGTCGTTTTTATGTTATATGTGTTTTAGGATAGGAAAGTTGTTAATTGGTAATCTGTTGATGTTGATATTAGTTTGTTGCTTTTTTTGTTCCGTTTTCTGGTTTTGATGTTGTTGGTATGATGTAACTCCATAAAAATATATAACAAAAAGGAGCATTTTCTCCTTTTTTTTCCAATGTTAGTATTTAGCTGAAGTGAAATTAATGGTTGGTGTCCCATCTACATAGCCTAGCTTTTTACTGGAAAAAATGTGGGCAGAAAACCTTTGGGCATCTGATGGATGGGGAATTCACTCTCCAAACCATTGTGTTTGAACCTTTGCCATAGAAAATCCCTCTTTATCAGAATTCATGTAACCTCTTATTCCCTTCCCCCAGGTAGATGCAACATACATGTACTGGATTGCCATTTATCTGTACTTCTCATTATCTGGACAATTTACTATTTCGTTTCATGTGGATAAAACTGTAAGACACAAAAGTAAGGCAGCTTGGGGCTTTTACCTATACTACGTTGCTTCATACGTAACATTACAACATCATTACTTTTAAATATGTAACCAATGACGTGCCGGGGGGGGGGGGTTGGGGGGGCGGAACCCCCCTATCAGGCCCTGGGGGCGTTCAAGCTCCTTCCTCCCCTCCCCTCCATTAAAACCACACGCGAGGAACAGAGGAAAGACAAAACAAAATTCTCTTTTCCCTCTGCTCCATGGCTTTAATGGAGGGGGAGGGGGAGGAGGGAGGAGGAAGGAGCTTGAACCCAGTTGCAAGCTCAGAGAGAGAGAGAGAGAGAGAGAGAGAGAGAGAGAGGGAGGAGTCCCTGTGACTCCTTCGCTTTCGTTTCCTTCAGAGTCCGGCTTCCACTCCTCCTCCCCCCCCCCCCCGTCCCTCCCTCAGGGAGAACTGGAAGAAAAGAAGGAAAGGTGACTTCTAACTTTTAGCTGTTAATCCATGACAGTATAATAATATAATAATATAATAATATCCCTTACCCAAAATGCTGGGATTAGATGTATTTTGGATTTGGAGTTTTTCAGATTTTGGTATATTATATACAGTAGGTCTAATGGGATATTATAACTGGGAGATGGATCCATGTATGTTTCATATGCATCTCATAGACATAGACTGAAGGTAATTTAATGCACAATATTTTTAAAATAATGTTTGTGCTTCTGCATACTGAGCTTCAGCAAAACCCTGAGACCACTATGCCTTGTATAATTCAATAATTCAGTAATTGATCTAAACCTTCAGGATTTCCAAGTTTCCTTGAGTTGGGGGTCAGACCAGATGCTTCTCAGGGTCAGTTTGGGGTTTTGGAAGTCCAGAGAAAGGAGACTCAGACTCTACTCTGGCCATTTCTCCTGAGAATGGACTCATGTTTTTCAAAAACAGTCATTTCTGGATTTTTGAAAGAACAAAAAGAGAGGGTCTGTGATGCAAAAAGGCAAGAGGCTTCCTTCCAGCCTTGTTTTTTCTTTTTTAAAAGACAAATAGTATAAAAACAGTTAGCTGGCCCTTTTTTCAGCATCTCAATGGGGATGCTTTGATGGAGAGTTCTTGCATGGCAGAATGGGGTTGGACTGGATGCCCTTGTGGGTTCTCTCTAACCTATGTTTTTATTATTAATTATTAATATATGGAATCAACAAAAGTGATGAATCGTGGCTGTGGAGTCCTATGGCCCTGCCCAGGCAATGCTAGACTGCAGGCCCCATCATCCAGCAGCACCACAACTGATGGGAACTGCAGTTTAATAAGGCTGCACACTGCAGAAATAACCAGTTTGACACTGCTTAATGCTATGGAAAATCCTGCGATTTGTAGTATGTTGTGCCACCAGAGCTCTCTGAACAAAGAAGGCTAAATGTCTCACAAAACTACAATACCCAGATATTGTTGTTGTTATTTTCTTATATCCTGCCTTTCCCCAATATACAGACTCAAGGTGGTGATTTTCCATAGCATTAATCTATAGTATATCTTTCTACAATGTAGATGGACACCTCCATTACATAATTGTTGAGGATGCTTTGACGGGGAGTTCCTGCATGGCAAATGGATTGGACTGGATGGCCCTTCTAGGGGTCTCTTCTAACTCTATGATTCCATGATTCTGTAGCACTCTGAGCCTACTGTGATTTTAATAGTTTTTTAATGTATAAAGGTATAAATCTTACAATGTAAGCCATGCACTGATGGACTATTGCACTATATTTTTTATTGATGATTTTATACCCTGCCTTTCTCCCAAAATAGATTCTCTTAAAGGGGTTTTTTGTTAATATAAAAGAAAGGAATGTATAATGGCTTGGAATTAAAAATTATGGTAGATAGATACAGTGGATCCTTGTTATACGCTGGGGTTTGGTTCCAAGATTCCCCGTGTATAACAAACCATGTATGCTCAAGTCCCATAAGTTTATGCCATAGCAAAATGGTGTCCCTAATAAAAAATGGAACATCAAGGTAAATTTATACTTTTTTGGAACATTTTCAACCGTGTATGCTTAAATCCGTGTATAAAAATCCCATGTAAGAAGGGCCGACTGTAGGTATCGGGGCACTGCTTTGCAGTGGTTCCGTCCTTCCTCTCGGGCAGGTCCCAGAGGGTGCTACTCGGGAACTGTAGCTCCAGTAAGAGGACCTCATTGTGGGGTTCCTTGTGGGGGTTCCTCAGGGGGCTATTTTGTCCCCAATGTTATTTAACATCTAGATGAAGCCGCTGGGTGAGATAATACGGAGTTATGGTGCTGGGTGTTTATCAGTACGCTGATGACACCCAAATCTATTTCTCCGTATCTCGTTTGTGTGCCTTGAATTCCGATGGCATCTCTTCTCTCAATGAATGCTTCAGGCGGTAATGGGCTGGATGAGGAAAAACAGATTGAAACTGAATCCAGACAAGACGGAGTTGCTCATGGTAGCGGCCCCGAAACCAAGAATTGGGTTGCAACCTCCAGTCCTGGATGGGGTCACACTCTCCTCCAGCGACTGTGTTCGCAGGTCTGGGGGTGCTCCTTGACTCGTCGCTCCTGATGACAAATCAGGTAAATGCGACGGTCAGGAGTGCCTGTTATTAGCTTCGGCTGATACGCCAGCTGCGCCCTTTTCTGGAAGTAAGGGATCTTGAGACAGTTGTGCACGCACTGGTAACCTCACGCCTTGACTTCTGTAATGCACTCTACATGGGGCTACCCCTGTGCTTGACTCGGAAATTAACAGCTGGTTCAAAACATGGCAGCCAGGCTGTGTGTCAGGTACATTCAGGAGGGACCACATTTACTCGGTTTTGAGGTCCCACTGGCTGCCTATCAGCTTCCGGGCCCAGTACAAGGTGTTGTTTATCACCTTTTAAGCCCTAAATGGCTTGGGTCCAAGCTATCTAGAGACCGCCTCCTCCCGTACAATCCTCCCCGCACTCTCCGCTCCTCTGGGAGGAACTTATACAGCCTCTAAAATCTAGCTTGCGGCGACCTCCCAGAGGGCGTTCTCTGCTGTCGCCCCCAAACCTGGAACGACCTGCCGGATGAGATCCGTCAGATAACATCATTAGACAGCTTTAAAAAGCAGTCAAGACGGATCTTCCGGCAGGCTTTTCCAGATTAACCATCCCGGCCCAGGTTCCCTGATTCCCTCATTCCTCCCGTGGCCCCACTCTAGTGATGGTTGAGGATCAATAGAGGGATATCAGGGTTTTTAGTTTTTAATTGTTGTTTTTATGCATTGAATTGTGTTTTAATAGTTACTGTTTAATACTGTCTTAAGGGGGAGGATAAAGTGTTTTTAATTGTCATATTTATATTTTACTGTTGTTAACCGCCCGGATTGGTTTGCCAGAGGGCGGTATACAAATAAATATATTATTATTATTATTATTATTATTATTATTATTATTATTTATATATTATAGATAGATAGGTCTTGAATTAAAAGGTGTGTGTGTGTGTGTCTCAAAATTAAAATCTCTCTTGGAAGTGGGAATGAAATGTGTGGATGCAGCCTGGGTTCGTAGCTCAGCTCAGATGTTGGAATACAGTGTCTCAAAGCATGAGCAGAGTGTCTCTGAGCATGAACAGAGTGGCTGCCGCTCATTGCTTGAGCAGCTGCACTTTGCTTATCGAGCTGAATTTATCTGATGTAAACAACCTTCAGAGGAAGACTCAGTTTGCATCGCAACTGAAAAAATAATCCAGTTTGATGCCACTTTAACTGCCCTGGCTCCATGTTGTGAAATGCTGGGATTTTGTAGTTTGTTGTGGCACCTGCAAATGACTCAACTACAGTTCCCAAGATTCCATTGCCGAAGCCATAAGGAAGTTAAAGTGGTGCCATCAAGGTGTCGAGGGTAAACGCTCGACCCTCTTTTTGTGTCTTGGGGGGGGGCTCTTAGCCTCTCAAAAGTGTGGCACTTAGTCTTGACCCCCCCTTCCCAAAATCCTGGCTACGTCCTTGATGTAACAGCTGGTAGCATCAGACATCTTTTCTTTTTCTTTTTTTTAACATAATTTAGTAATGGTTACTTGAGACTCTTAACATCATCTGAAAGACCACAAAGGGGATGATGGGGGCCATTGGGGTGTCATTTTTTGTATTTTAAAACATACTTTAAAACTAAGTTTTACATAACTAAAAATAGTGTGGCATAATGGTTTTGAGTGTTTGAGTGCCATTCAACAACAGACCAATACACAGATTAACAGTAAACCACTTCCCTCCTCAACCATGGGTCACATAGTATATATACCCCACTCACTTCCATGCCAGCATTCTCTGAAGATGACAGGCACAGATGCTGGCCAAAACATCAGGAATAAACTCTTCCAGAACAGACCATATAGACCAAAACCCCACAAAAAAAAATGACTCATCTGAAGGCAACACACACAACAATAAGAAATAAACTAAATTACTCTTTTAATAGGGTTTATGGCAATAGGTTACTTATCCAAAATAACAAGTTAAGAAGTAACATAGGCCCAAACAGATGGGCCAGATGGGCCCTTGTGGCATGGCGGCAGTGCAGCTAGGGTTAGGAACTGTGCGGCAACAGCAGGGTCCCTAAACCTAGCATGTACTGGTGACGTATAATGGTAGTGCCCTGTGTACACGGGCAGCACCATTATGATGTACAGACGCATAGCATCCACACATTGCACCACGCCAGTTACGTCATGAGTGCGCCATTGGCACATTTGCGACATAACTATGCCAGGGACAAAGAACCCGTTTTTTTTGGGGTTCTTTTTTTATTCCGGAGTGACGGCGCGAGGTTGTGGGGCTGCACCGTCCCTCTGGAGTAAAACCACGTGCCAGCAGGCCGATGTTTTTGGCAGTCTTGTACTTGGCCGCAATAGGTAACTTTTCAAAAATAAGAAATTAATATGTAGCAAATTAGTTTATAAAAATTAACATCTCAAGCTCTAGAATTCCATTTCTGAGATGGAATGCGTAGGGCACTCTTTCTTGGTCCCATCAGAACATGTTGGGAAGATTTGAGAGAACTCATATCTCCCCTGGCAAATGTCCCCACCTCCCCAAAGATACTTGGTGAACCACAGAACATAACCATAGGTTGCTTACCAGCTGGAAAAATTACAGTGGAAATCCAAACTCTCTTACACAATAAGCAACAATTATGGGCTCATCCACAATGGCCAGAATACTCTGGGCTGCTGTTGTCCCAGAGCTGCCCTGGATTCACCTGTTACCTCTACACTCCATAGTAACAACAAGCAGCTATCTACATACATGTGTCCCCACTGTGTCAACTGGCATTGCTACTACTGGAATGAGTCTCTCCGTCTAAGGTCAGAGGTTAGATAAGAATTTAAATTTTAATTCTGTTTATTATATTATGAGGGTTAATTTTTTGTTTAAATTATCATTGTTGATAGCATTTATATGGTGCTATATTGTTGATTGTATTTTACCCAGTTGTAATCCTGCCTCAATCCGTAGGGAGAGGCGGGAAATAGAAATAAAATTATTTATCATTTATTATTTTTATTATTATTATTAGAAACAAGGTGCCCAGTGTAATCATGTGGCTGGGTGTCTCATTGTGACCTCAGAGGGAGTAACTCATGCCAGCATCAGCAGCCCCATTTGGCACAGATGGAACACTTGCGTAGACAGGAGCCTGGAGACACTACAGAGAGCTCTGGGTTTTCCTGCAAAATCTGGAGCAAAAAATAATTTTTAAAAAACCTTTTAAAGAGAAGGAAAGGGGGGATTTGGTGTGGAATTGGCTTTATATTGTGAAGACAGTGTGCACCCAGATTGGGGATTTTGCTCTATGTTGTGAAGGCAGGTCACTGTGAGGACAGGGTGAGGCCACTTTATTTCACTTGTGTAGACAAGCCCCTATTTCATGCAGCATTACCTCCTCTTTCAGAATAGAGAGAGGTACATACAGCCCCTAAGGGGAGGTGGAATGCTGGCCCTTTCCTAGCCAGATTCGGGCCGTCCAAATCTGGCCTTTCAAAGGCCCGTTACAGATGGGCCTTAAAGTGTGTGCTCCGTGCGTGCTAGGGTTAGAAAGGGGCGTCCTTTCTGGATGCCCCCAACCCTAGCACGTGCGGAGTGTGCACAAAATGGCGGCGGCCGTTCCACACGGCCGCCTCCATTATGACATCACGACCGCGCTGCCTCTATACGGGGTGGCGCAGATGTGAGGTTGTCATGCCGCGCCAGGGCACATAGTGCGTGCTTTCCCCGGCCGCAAAAGGAGCTCCAAAACGGAGCTCCTTTTGCCGTTTGCGTCGCTGGGCACAGCCTTCAGACGGCTGCGCCCAGCGACGCAGAGGAAAAAGGGGCCAAGTGGCCCCTTTCTCCTCCTCCCCGCCACCGCGGGGTGTCCTTGGGGCTTGAAGCCCCAAGGACACCCCTTTCCAGGCCTTGAGGAAGGGGCCTTTTGCCGCTTCCCTGCAGCCTGGAAAGCGGCGGATTGCGGCCTCAGTGGCTGCTGCTCTGGCCGCTGAGGCCCCGATCCGGCGGGGAAAGGGGTGGGTGCAGGCCGCCGCTTTTCGGCGGTCTGTAACCCGCCAAAAGTGCAAAAAGGAGCTGCAAAAAGTGGCCCTATACAGACCAGCATTTTGGGCTGGCATGGGGGTTGAGTCAGGGCATAGCGTCCTCACGATGCATGGTCCAACTCTACCTCCAGCGTGCCATGATGCCATGCACCAATTCACATGGTGCATGGCATCACCGCGCTCCTCCAGTGCTGCATCCATACAACACAGTGCCGAAGGAGTGCTGCATAGCTGTGCTGCTGCAGCTATTGTGCCTTTTCTAGGATGTAAAAAGGAGTTGCTTTTCGCGGCTCCTTTTCGCACCCTGGAAAGGCCGGATCAGGGCCATGGTGTGAGGTTGCTGCAGTCCCAATCCAGCTAGGAAATGTACAGCCTCAAAAGGGTGCCATAGTTGGAGGAGCGCTATGATGCCACATGCTGGGTGGAGCGGCGCTCGGCATTAGGGCACTTGGGGGCAGAGTTGGGCTTGCATTGTGAAGATGCTATGCCCTGACTCCACCCCCATGCCAACCTTAATGGCCACTGTGTACAGGGCCAGAGACAACAAGAGTTCTATTGCTGATTTGCATATAAACACTTGATTAAATGACTATACATTTCAAAATAGTCACTTCTGAGCAATGAGTAATGGGCTGGACAAATTTAAAATTTGCATAGAAGCATCCCTGCATTAACAAGTGATTCTGTTCTTGCAAAGCAGTAATAACTAGTTTCATCTGCACCCACTACTAGTGGTATTCCCTATTGCTAAATATAGTTGATTTGAATAAATAGCCACCAAAACAGAGCATCTAGGTTACTGGCTACCTGCTAAAACACACAGACACACACAGAGAATCCACATAGACTCCATCTACATAGACTCTACCCACTTGATTATCTATCTTAGGGCAAAGTTGCTGAGGAGGAAGCAGTTAATTTTCAGATTCCATTTCATGAAATAATGGTTTTCTATATAGTTAGCTTAAGAGAGTTAAAAGTTCCTGTGGAGGACAAGAAATTTGATATGCAGGAGATAATACTTGAAAGAAGGCAAGTTCCTTTCATGTTTTTGAGCCTCATGAATGTGAGAAGTACTATATAAATTAACCTGTACTAACAGGCAGCTTTAATGGCTTTATGGATTTTTGATATCATTTGCTAAAGGTCAAGATTGTGGAGTTCTAAATGAGGTATATTAACCTTCTGCTACAGCCTGTATTAATCTTTCAACTTCCATCCCCTTTCAACCACATTCTAGGACACTGATTCCTAAACTTAAGGCCAGAGCCAAGAAATGAAGGGCTGTGGTTTTCTGGTCATTATTTGATGTAATGAAAAACTCATGCATGAAAATGCAGAAATTTTGGTGAGTAGCCTAAATAGCAAATAAAAATTAAATAAACCTCAGATGCCTTATTTGCACAGGTCAAATAAAATGTCGCCCCTCCTATCCTCTTGATGCTGCATGGTCCAAACCCCTGTGCTGTTGCAAAAAGTCCAGATGACATCTGGCCTGTTCAGCACCAAAACCAGGATACACCCTCCTGCATAACGAATTTGAAAAACTCACCTTTTGCTCCAGATCTTCCTGGAAGATCTGCTGCTCAGCAGGTGGCACAGCAGAACATCCTTGCAAACAGCTGCCCAGCATTGCAATGGGAATAGCAATAGCAAGTACATTTCTATACCGCTTATCAGTGCCCTGGTGGCACCGTGGTTAAATGCTTGTACTGCAGCCACTCACTCACAAACCATAAGGTTGCATGTTCAATACCAGCAAAAGGTTTAAACCTCAACTCAGGCTTGCATTCTTCCGAAGTCGCTAAAATGAGTACCCAGATTGTTGGGGGCAATTTGGTTACACTTTGTAAACTGCTTAAGGAGTGCTTAAGTGCACTGATAAGCGGTATAGAAATGTACTTGCTATTGTTGTTGCACTTAAGCACTCCTGAAGCAGTTTACAAAGTGTAAGCTAATTGCTCCCAACAATCTGGATACAGTACTAATTTAAAAGCCTCCAAAGAATGCAAGCCTGAGTTGAGCTTGCGCCCCTGGTTGGTACTGAACTCACAACCTTATGGTTTGTGAGTGAGTGGCTGCAGTACAGGCATCTAACCACTGTGCCACCAGGGCTCCTTGGAAATGCCAAATAACACAGGATGTTGGGGCAATTCTGGGGCCAGAATACTTTGTGGTGCTCCAGTGTATTCTGGCCCATGCAGACAGGGCCATAGGCTTAAATCCAACATTGCACTGGCATTACAGCATCAGTATCACAGTATTTTCTTTTGCTCTCCTCCTCCCTACTGCCAGCTCAGAAAATGGTACTGGATAATTTCCCAACCATCTATAGAGGGTTTTTAGGCCATATGGGGCAACACTGGGATGCTCCATTGACTTAAGCTTTCTCATCAGTGGATGTACCTCACAGGATCCTGGCATTAATTACTTCTCTGAGGCTACTCTTTCTACCAATATATGCATTCTTGCAGAGCTTGACAAAATTATGAGCTAGTCAACAAAATGGCTGCCAAACTTAAAATTACTCACCCTGGTAAATGTTTCTGTTTGTGGTGAGATTGGAAAAAATCTGCTTGTACACATAAAAGTTTACTTTATTGTAATTCATTACTGCCTGGCAACAATGCCAGAGGGAATAATTTTTAAAAAGACTGCATGTGACAGCCATTTTGCTTCCTATATCACAGTAGTGATAGCAGGGTATGTTTGTTTTTTTTAAAAAAAAGGCACAATTGAACTATACATTTATGCTTATATATAAGAAAAGTGTGTGCAGTTTGTGTGTAATAGGAGATATTTTGTGGCATAGCACTTATACATTTTCATTTTTGTCATTTCCCTGAAAAATAATTTTAAAGCAATTAATTGCCCTTATTTTTCTGTAAAAGTTATCATCATACAATATAAGGTGGATTAAACTACATTTGTTTCCGTTCTATCATTAATAGCCTTCTATGTGCTGTCTTCTTCTTTGTACTATGAGATTTCCAATCAGTTGAGGGAATGGCAGAATGGTGAAACCGGTGATTTTCTCCTTGTTTCAGCATGACCTAATGGACTGTTTTGATATGTGACAGATGTACAGCCATAGTGAGATTGCAACTTGCCACCTCTCGGTGAAAGCCAGATTTTATAAGTTCTCCAAGAGGTGTTGACTTTGATTTTACCACACATCTCTGACATGTGAGGGCACTCAAATACCTTGTCTTCATGCTAGCAATTTTATCTCATAAGTGCTATTACCACAAACCACACACCTCTACATCTGTTCATCTGAATCACTTTGTATAACATTCACAGGACCAAGAAAGCAAAGGGGAATATGATGTTCATAATTGACAGAGGGCAAAAATATACCCCAAATGGGATGCCACTTATTCACCTTTGTTATTTTTAATAACTAATGTTGTTTTTTCCCAAAACAGAATGGGCAGAACTGAAATCCTGAGACAATGTTAAATTGTCCAAACATGTCTGCAAGTTTGAGTGGCAAATTATACACAAGCTGATGCCACATTGATAGCTTTATGTCTTAACATTCTGGCATACACATGGCTCCCTGTGAGTGTAAAATAATGAAGTGCAATATGTGTAGACAAGATAGTTATGAATAATTCACTGAGAGAAATGCCCTCCTAGCTGGACCAGCCATTTATTTATTTTTTATTTGTATAATAACAACAACAACAACAACAACAGCAGCAGCTGTATCATACAGCCAAATGTGATCAATATTCACAACTGCACATATAATTGCAAAGCAAAGAGAAGCTGCTTCATGTTATGAACTGTTGACTCAATGGCAATGACAAAGGGTAAAAGGATTAATCTGCAAATTAGCTCCACTGCTGCTCTTCCACTAATTCTGAACACACCTGGTTCATGCTCAGCTTCCTAGCTTTTCATGGTCACCATTTCATGGGCCATTAATTGTCTTGGCTGTATTTGGATTAAAGTTACTGCCAGAATGTAACCATTATATTTTTCTTGCAGCCACTGATTGAATCTCAGTGGAGTCATATCTAGAGGAATTCTTTCTAAATCTGTCAGAAACTCAAAATTAGCACTGACTGCCTCTGCTCTTTTCCTTACTTCAGGGAGGAAGGAGAATGGGAGCAAATGGGTCCTTGGTGTCATTTCACTGTACATTTTTTTAAAAAGCTGAATTCACCAGCAGTGACACTTTCCTGTCCTTCAGGAGATGTTTCTTTGAAGGATGACACTCTAGTGACAGAAGGAAGAGCAGGAGATGCATACGCCTCCAACTCAGGTTTGCTTAATGAGCCAGAAGAACCTGAAAGAATCTTTGAGAGAATGGCACCCGGAGGAGTTGAAGTGACCAACTTCCATTTCTGCAGTCTTACCTTTCTTCATTTGGTCTGACATTTTTGTTGAAGACTAGCCGCCTATGGCAATGGATTGATGGTATAAGAGTCTACAGACAAGAATGATGCAGACAGAATATTCTTTTTTTTAAAAAAGGTAAATATGTGAAAAATGTCTCTGGCAAGGTCATATGTTTGCCAGGCAGAATGACTACATACAAAATAAATTAGAAAATGTGTATTTAAGAAGAAATCACCTTCAGGTTGGAACAAAAAGATAAGTACAAAATGAACTAGGAAATTTTAAAAGGGAGTGGGAGGATTGCCGAAATTCAGTATTCCAAGCTTTAGCATTTATTTCATTAGACTGATGAAAATGTAGGATTGTGTGTGTGTGTGAGAGAGAGAGAGAAAGAGATTTAGATAACAAGGTGTATACTGATATTCACATAACAAGCAGTCTCTGTCTTGCTTTTAAAAATACTATGAGAACCTTTTCTGTTTTTAACTGCTGTGGGGGAAAAGTACAGATATGATCCATCCATAATCAAACACATAGATGGATTTGAATGTGACAATTTGAAGCATGTGTTGATAAGTATGATTTCAAAAGCCCCTTTCTTCAAATACTGAAAAATCAGTAACTGGAGATATAGTTCCAAAGTGCTGCAATTTTCTTTTTCTTAGGTTGAATCTAACACATGTTTAAACCAGAGTCATGTTGGTTAACTAGGATTATAAAATTTACAGTGTAACTCTCTTCATATTTACTCAAAACTACTTTTAGTGAAGATTACTGGCAGATAATTAAGTATAGAACACATATGCCTCAGAAAAGGAAAGGAAATTGTACTGTATTTTTAAGCATCTAGGGCAGTGTTTCTCAACCTTCCTAATGCTACAACCCTTTAATACAGTTCCTCATGTTGTGGTGACCCCCAGCTTAAAATTATTTTCATCTCGGTTCCTAAGACCATAGGAAATATGTGTTTTCTGATGGTCTTAGGCCACCCCTGTGAAAGGGTCGTTTGACCCCCAAAGGGGTCGCAACCCACAGGTTGAGAACTGCTGATCTAGGGTAATGTCAGGAAGCTGGGAATAGAAATGTAAAATAAGAAAACAATGACAAAATGTACAAAGTAGCAATACTCTCAACTTCTTATGTAGCAAATCCTTAGGAGGCTCAATAATTCCCCATGCTGACTGTTCCCTTCCACTGAGCACTGGCGCTGGAGGAGTTTTGAGAAACTTCTGATGAAAGACGAGAATCAGAGGAGATGGCTGGGTAGACCAACCATTTTTTAAAATTTAAACTAGCTTTTTGGTTGGTTGTTTTGTTTGCTTTTTGCATTAAAATGTAGGACAAACCCAATATAAGATGAAATCAAAAAATTAAGAAGCAAAATGTTGTTCAGATGCTTTGGCCCCTAGCTTAAATAATAGGTATTCTTTTTTAAAAAATCCTCTTTTAAAGGAAATTGTTTTGGTTGAACTTATGTTAAATGAAGGATTTGTTACTGCATGACACTCCTTGCACTATAAAATAAAGTGATTGAAAAGAAGCAACTGACACTGGATACTAGTCTAACAATGAACAACTACCAATGAACTGTTAAAGTTAAAATGTTTAAATTCAAACTGTCATAGCTGTTCCAGTAAGAGGACTGGAAAATGATAATAATAGCGAGATTTAATCAATTTTTTAAAAAGGTGCATTTTAAAAAAAGTATTTCGGTTCAAACCAAGGTTTAAACCAGCCAACCCTGCCTGCTGGACTCATCAGCATAGACATATTTTAAAAAAAGAAAAAGGAGGATTCTCACCCTGAGATTCCACCCCTCAAGCTGAGGGCTGGGAAATTGGAGACCAACACTGAAATTTGGGACCAACTCGTCAGAGCCAAGAAGCCTAGCCCTATCATCGGTCAATCAATAAAACTATCCTGTCTGATTTCACAAACACAGATTGCCCTCTGTACCTCCACAGAACATCCTGACATGGGGCAGTGATGTCAGGCATCATAGGGCCAATGGGTGTGTGTTTGAACCTTTCATGTTGATGTTGGATGAGGAAACATGGACCTGAGTGAAGGTATCCAGGAGATAGTGTAGTTGCTGTGGAAGAGGAAAAAGAGGGTGTCCTCCAAAATGAAATACCTAGAGGGAGTGTGGGAGGAAATTGGATATCTACGAGATTGATAACAACAACTACAACTACAACAACAGGTTAGTGCTTTAAATAATAATAGGAAAAAGAGAAGGAAGATGTTAAAGGAGGATGAAGTAATTTTAAAAGAGCAGGGATGACAAATGTGAAAAATTCTATTTGGAAGAATAAGGCAGAATTAAATGAGGAAAAAATTAATAATTAAGTGGGAAAGAATAAATTAATGCAAATGATGAGCAAAATACTGTGATATGCATTCAGTAGAAGAAGAAAAATATGATGTGGGACTGTACGTGGATTAAAGGTTCTCTGAACAAATGATTAGTTGCACAGAATTAGCCATCTTGTGATCACTAGACTTGTTTCAAGAATCCAATGGTAAAAGTTTGATAAACATTCCGTAACAGGGGGAGAGGAGGATTAATAATGAAATAAGTCCTTTTGGGAATGAAGAAGTCAAATTTAAATATTTCTAATTTGATACAGTGCATTTTCAAAGCCCAGGTGGTCTTTCTTGTTTGTTTGTTGTTGGCACTGTTCATCCTATTTCTGGCAGATATACCATACATACATACAAATATATAAGACTAAGTACCTGTAAGAGGGATGATAGAAAGTTCTAAGAGAATCATTGGAAAAGCAGAGTATATGTGTGGCCAACATTACCATTTCACAAGTGGGGGTGGGGGGTGGGGTTTGTTTGAGTTTTTTTTTACACTTTGGTATACAATAGACTAAATGCCTGTTAGCCATGCTAGAATAGATCCATTGAATCAGTGCAATTTCTCTATGTGGTGACTCACAATTCAAAAATGGAATCAATGGGCCTACTCTAGTTGGTCAAGAGGATTTCAGTTATTGACTTTTTAAGGACCATCACACCCTCCATTCCTAATTGGCAGGAGCAGTCCCAACTAATCTTATTGCCCTCCCACTTTTTCAAATACATTCAAAATTCCAAGTTTCTCCATACTCCTTCCACTTTCCCCCTTTTATCCTCTGCTTACTTCCATTCTTGCAAACTGAATTCAAAGTGCAAGAGTAGTTTGCACTCAGCTCAGCAAAGGAGAAAGAAGAGGAAGGTGAATGAGCAAAAAGTTTAGGGGAGATGGACACTCGGCAATTTTATTTAAACAGTGTGTTGCACTCAAATGCAATGAATGTATTTTTCAAAAATGTTAAAATACAAAGCATGCGATCTATAAAAAGTAATTCAAGCTTGTGGGCCACGCCCTACAGACATAAACGTAAAATGAATAATCAGTACTGGGCCAGTACTGTTGCATTTGAGTGCAACACACTGTTTAAATAAAATTGCCGAGTGTCCATCTCCCCTAAACTTTTTGCTCATTCACCTGCTTGTGTTTGTTTCGGGATTCACCTCCCACCTTTTTTCCTTTACCTGAAAGAAGAGGAAAGAACACATTGTTGCACTTCCTAGTAAGCTCAGGCAAAAGCAAACTGCTACGGAGTCTCCTAGCTTGTCTGTTTTTCCTCATTAATATCCACACTCTGGTGTTGCTTGGCCACACATCACCTAGTTTTCATATGTGAAATGTTGGGGCATAATGATTGATTGTATTAACCCCCCCCCTTACTGTTTGCTAGACATAACTCTTACAAATCTGCTCTGCTCACTCCCAGTATAATATGCTGATATGGAGGAAATGTGTCAACCGTCCCTGTTGTTCTGTTCTTTCATATTATCCATCTACTTTCTCCAAATTTATCTGCTTTATTACCTTTCAAATGGCAATACAGCAACAACTTGTTTTTGTCTGCCTTCAGGTCATTTCCAGCTTATGGTGACCCTAAGGCGAATCGATCATGAGGCTTTCTTGGCAAGATCTGTTTTGTTGGTGGTGGATTGCAGTTGCCATCCTCTGAGGCTGAGAGAATGTGACTTGCACAAGGTCACCTAGTGGGTTTCATGGCTAAGAATCAAATCCTGGTCTCCAGAGTCATTGTTCAACCGTCTAACTGGCTATCACAGTAACAGCCATGCTGGCTATCACAGTAACAACTATTCCACTTCAGTTTGGGGTATCCATTTTGCTAGCTACTAAACAAATGGACTGTACATATCCAAACCACTTCAGTTTCACATAGCCTTTATTACCCCACATAACCATGTTCAGCATACTCTCCTCTCTGCAGGATGCCTGGAACACAGGCCTTTCATTTTGTGTATAAGATAACTTTCCAGGAGAATATCATTCAAATTTGGAACCTTTGTTGGGGGTCATCAGAGAGGTGCCATGGAACTGAATTGCACATGATTACACCCAATTCTGGTCAAATGGCCATAAAACACTGAAGGAAGGGAGCTGCTGAGTTGACCAAAGCCATAGTTAGTTAACAGGGTGCTTAATACAGGTTTGAAACATGAGATAACTTCTGTCAATTGAAAGGCTGAGCTGGCCTTAATCACAGACCACAGAGTCTGGCCCTTTCAGAGAGGACTAAAATAGAACCATTTATTTATGTTGCCTCAGTATAAGATACTTATTTTTACTGAGACAACATTGAAATAAATGTGCTGCGATGAACATGGCGAAACGGAGCTTGTGCCTTTAAACCTTTCAGCTTAATTGACCCATGAGAAATCTCATTGAAATTGGAAAGTTTGTATTGTTAAGTTCCCTTTCATGTGCTCCGTCAGCTGATGGCTCACACAAATGACCTTATTACTACACTAATCACACAGCATGTCCGTGTAAATTCCAAAGGTTGCCTTGTAAGAGAAAAATTCTAACGAGGTAACAAAACAAGAGGCACTACCTTTTTAAAACAGGAAAAGTCTAAAGGGCTTTTATAATCTATAGTGTGTGTGTGTGCGTGCGCGCGCGTGTGTGTGAGTGAATGTGTGAGTGCGTGTGTGTTTGAGTCACCCCTCTACTTATGGCAACCCATGAATTGCATAGGATTTTCTTAGGGAAAGAATATTCAAAGGTGGTTTGCTGTTGTCTTTTTTTTTTTTTTTAATATATCCTAGTGCACCTGGTTTTCATATGTGTGTGTGTCTATGTGCTTTCAAATTGCTAGTCAACTTATGGTGACCAGATGAATTTCACACAGTTTTCCTAGACAAGGAATACTCAGAGGTGGTTTTGCTAGTTCCTTCCTCTGAAATACAGCCTGCAGAACCTGGTATTCATTGGCAGTCCCCCATCCAAATACTAACCAGGGCTGACCCTGCTTAGCTTCCAAGATCAGACAGGACCTGGTGCCTTAGGGTATTGAAGTGTAGTATATGGTGACATAGCCATGTTAGTCTGGAATATGAATATACTAAGGGATCTTGTAGCACCTTTGTTAGTATCAAAGGTGCTACAAGATCCCTTTGCACAGTTGTATTATACTATACTATAGTTTCTATATACAGGCCTTAGACCTGTCCACCAGAAACATGTACATGAAAGTGAGACCTCTGGCCATGATCAGCCCAGGACTGTGGTGACCACACAGCTTGCTCTCCAAGCAGGTCACCACTGCAGTTTCAACAGTGGCCACTGGCAGGTGTGGCCTTTTGCTGCTCCTTTTTCCGGTAGCTTTGGGCCACCTTTGGCAGCCTCGGAGAGGCTTCTGACTCCTTTGGATGTGTCCGTCAACTGAACACCACACTCCAGAAGCAGCCAGAAGCGGCTTCTTCTGGCCTGTCTATTTCAGGCCTTAGTTGCCTTTTCATATTGTAGTCATTGTGTAGTAAAAGATCTGTTATGGTTTTGAACACTAAAGCCACTGAGAGTGAGGAAGAGGTTTAAGTTCTCATTGTGGTTTTGTGATGGGATTGACTTCCATGGGGTAAGGTGGCATCTGGTTGCTCAGGTCTTATCGCAGCAGCCTCTGCTATTGCCATGGGACCACTTCTCAGCCAGGGCATCAGGAGTTTAATGAAATTAAATGTTTCTTCATTTTAAGCTGCGGTTGCTCTAATCCATGGATATTGAACCTACAGATACTGAGGGCCCACTGTACTCAAAAACAGTTCCACAACATTTAACCTTCCTGTTCATTCTATCTTGGACCTCAAACAACAGTCCACGATAAAGAAGGAGGAGGAGGAGGAAAGAAAGAAAGAAATTAGGATGTATCTACAAGCTCCATTTCAGTGGCAGTGGTTTGAACAGAGATGGGGGTTTCTTGGTGCACGAGACATATTAAAACACAAATAGTTGTCTCAGGCCCGTTACAAACGGGCCTTTGTGGTGCCCCCGTCACGTGCTAGGGGTTGGCCGAGGACCTAGTGTCCACACTGGCCTCACCCCTAGCACGTGACGGGGCGTAAAAATGGCAGCGCCCTATACACGGGCGCCGCCATTTTTACGTGCCAGACGCATAGCATCCGCACGTCGCGCCCCGGATATGATGCCGCGAGTGCACGAGTAGCGCCTCTCGGCGTCCCATCTGGGGAGCAAGAAGAAGCGCCATTTTGGGGCTTCTTTTTGCTCTGCGAGGGAGCCTCACAGTTTGGCTGCTGCAGCTCCCTCGCAGAGCAACCGGCAGCGGTGCGAGACCGCCCGTTTTGGGCAGTCTGTAACGCGCCATAGCTACTAAATGATATCTTCATACAGGCATTACTGCAACCATTTACTGACCCTATACCATGAAAGCTTGTGTTAGAAATTTCTCGGTTAGTCTGAAATGTGCTAAAGGATTCTTATAGATATAGTTTTTAAATTACATCCAACCCAGTTAGGAAGAGGGTTAATTTTAGCAGAATCTTCCTAAAACAAACAAATAAATCCCTCTGGAAAGCTTACACTCAGGACATAATGGTCATGGGATGGCTCATAATCTGTCATCAGCACATACCATTTGAAAATCTATATATATTTTATATGTTTGTATTAAATAATAAAATTTTTAAAAATTAACTTTTAAAACTAAAAAAAAAAAGAAAATCTGAAGTATATTAGTAGTATACAGTATAGGTAATTATAATAAATATATAATTCTGTTCTGCTGATGCATTGGAGAAAGGCAGGGCTTTCCAATTAAGTGATAGTCACTTATACATTTACTAAACGAACTGGAAAAGTATGGAATCAATAAAAGTGACATATAAGGGATTTCAGGAATAAGTAACAGTAATATATAAATAAAAGTAAATATAAAAATATAGTGGATACTATAAAATTCACCTAGATGTTTGCAGTACTTGATCTGTTGTGTACTGCACGTGGCACATTAAACCACACATCCTACAGGGATGTGTAAGGATTTTTGTGGGTGGGGGGTTGCATGTGTGGAGAACATGTCTGAATGAGGTATGAGCATTTGATTAAAATCTTTCCTCTACCCTTTCTGAAGGTGATAAAAGAGCTAAGAAATCTTTGCTGCATGGAGGAATGACAAACTGTCTGAGGGAGGAGAAAGGGAAATAGCTTTAGCCAACAAATTTGGGGTATAAATATGACTGCGTATAAATATGATTCTGACAATGGATGCCAATAAACCTTGCAGAATCAGCATGACAAGGGCTTTGTGAGTGCTGGATCCTTCACAAGGGCATCAACCATCTCTCTGACTTCCATGGTGCAGGTTAAGGGCATAACACACTTGAGTAGAGGCTATGTAAAATAAAGGTAAAATCCAAGAAGAAGGCATATGTAGGGGAGGGAGTCTTTTTACTAACAACTATGAAAGCTTCTTCCTTGCATACCAGACCCTCCCAGACTCTCAATGAATAAACATTTTATGAATGTTTTATTAATTTTTCTCCTTTTCTTCTGATTACCTATGTCAATCGATACTCAGGTATCATAATATAAGCAGACTGCAATCCACTGAAGAATTTACAAGAGATATTTGAGGAGAGTGAGAAAAAGTTGGAGGTCCTTCACTGCACTATGGTGCAAGGATACTGAGCAATGGGGATAGATGGGTAGCTTTCTGCAAACATATAGTATCCTAACTAGCCAAGATGGAAGAGGACCAGCTGAGTCAACACTAGGCCAGCTGATGCTTTTCTGAATCCAAACCTCTCCTAAATTATGAATGTTGCAAATTATTTAAGACTATCCATTCCTGACATTTGTATGGCATTGTAACTGTATCTCTGTGCTGGAGGAGGTATCTATTTGACATGGGCGCCATCAAAAGAGCACTCTTAGTTTTAAACTTAAGAGCCAGCTTTGAGTGGTGGATTAGACTCCAGAAGACCAAAGTTCAAGTCCCCACTCTGCCATGGAAATCCATTGGCTTACCTTGGGTAAGTCACACTCTCTCAGCCAACAAGGAAAAGAATGGCAACCTCAGAAGAAATTTTACCAAAAAACACAAAACCCTAAGAAAGAATCACCATAAATCGGAGATATCTTGAAAACACATAACAACAAAATGTTGAATTGTAGCCATTTTGTATTATAACACAATTGCCCCAAGTGTTCTGACTTTGTTATTTGAGGATAGATTAGCAAGGAGCTATTCTGCTAGCCCCAAAACTGAATGCATAGGAGTGCACTGCAGTTAAAGTGTATTTATTTTATTAATTTTAATGAACAGTTTAATGAGAGTATGAGAGTGATGTTGCAATATGTGAGTAAGAATTATGAACATCTCTTTCTATCTACAATGATAAATTAGACAGAATTTGGCAAGCCATGTAGATTAATAATTTCACATTTTTTATAAAGGTGTCCAACAACTGTGTGTCACTCAGTGATTCTCACTATTTATCCAACAGCAGAAATACTCAAAGACAGAGGAGATTTTCAGACCTGAAACAAAAAGGCAGGAGTAAAAGGCATACTCTGGCAAAGTCACACCATTGCGCTAAAGTTTTTCAGACACATTGCGCTTATCAAGGACTTCTCCCGTGAAGATCCAGGAATGCTCCAGCAGCAAGCTATTCATGGGGAAGTCCTATAAATGGTTTATTGCTGGAGCATTCCTGGTTCTTCCCAGGATAAGTCCTGGATAATGTCATTTGAAAATCTTCAGTGTGATCATGCAATTATCCCAGGAGTATGCCTTTTTCTTTCCCAATTTTCCCCCATCTGATAATCTCCATAGCCATGTTAGTCTGTATTAGTATAGAAAGGGATCTTGTAGCACGTTTGAGTCTTCTTGTCAGACATTTTTACTAGGACTGGCAATATCCCAGGAAAAGGACACTGCTGGATAAAAGAAATTTGTGGTACCTTTAAGACTAACTGACAGAGCAAAGTTTGCAACATAAGCTTTTGTAGACTCAGGCTGTACAGACCACCCCTAAGGGGTGGCCAGCAGATCCCCCTTTTAGATCCAGATCGAGGCCACGGCAACCACATGCCATGGCCCTGATCTCACTTTGCGTGGTGCAAAAAGGCCCTACAAAAAGTGGCTCTTTTCTGCACCGTGGAAAGGGCACTATAGCTGTGCATGTAGATGCAGCGCCAGAGGGGCACCATGAAGTTGTGCACTGTGTGGTCAGTGCATGGTGTCACACCAGCCTGAGGATGGAGTCGGAGTGTGTCTCATGTAGACATTACACCCCAACTCAACCCCCAGGCCATCCAAAGATGCCCATTTGTACTAGCTCACTGTCTACATTACCTCATACAAGCATATATACAGCAGCTTCATAACCCAACTGAAATAGAAACTACCAGTGCCTCTTACATTTTTACTCAGCTGCCTAATCCTGGGCTATCAAGTTTCATATGCTCAGGAGCCTGACTGAACCAAATCCACATACAATACAATATTAATTTTATTGACAAAGGAGAAGGTCTGTTTCTTCTCTTGTTTAACAATTCTCCAGTGCTTTAATTGTGTTTTGATTGTGGTAAATCTTTTTCTTTTTTAAAAAGGTTGTTTCAAACACACACACCTTGTTTTTCTTCAAAAAGATCATTTTACTGTACCAGAAGCTCTTGCAAGTTTTATCTAGTGGTGTTGGTGGTGGTGCATTTTATTGTGCAAAGGCTGCAGAAGGGGGCAGAACAATGGCCCTGACTCCATGATGTTTGCCCATTTCTGGCTTAAGTTGTGGCTCCCATGAGGGTTAAACTGTAACATTTGTAAATAAAAGACAAATGTTAAAAACACCAATAACTCACTGCTTCAATGCATTTGATCATCCACACAATTTATGTCTGAAACATACTCTTGTCACTAAAAACAAACAAACAAACAAAAAACAAATGACACCATTTCAGCAGCAGCAATTTAAATGAATTAATATTTTTATTGGGTTATTTATTTGTTTTTAAAAATTGTTTATTAAGAAAGATGGGGTATTAATAAAATAAAAACAAATAAACAATAAACTCAAGCCCAAAGCATTTTGGGCTGTGTGAAACCAATTGCACAGTTCTTTGGATCCTAACCAAAACTGAGCTGCAGTCCTAAGTATTATTACTTTCTTGGACCAAACCCAGCTGAATACAATGGCATTTATTTCTAACTGGGCATATTTTAGGATTACACAATTAAAAGGTCACAAATGAAACAGAAATAAATAAAAGGATATTTCTTCTGAATAGATTTTCTCCATATCTTTCTAAGAAAATAGTTACAATTTTAAGCATTTTCTAGGACAAAATTAAAGCCACAGACCTGATTCTAATAAGAGGATGTTGTCCACAGTTCTTGTTTTCAAAGTACTCCATCACAAACAGTCCATGAGCAAAGGGGATATGGACAAATCTGTCCTGAACTGGGATGAAAGGAGCAGTTGTGGGTTTTAATCTCATAAAGTTGAACCAGAAAACTTAATCAAACTCTGCTTGACCTTGAAAACAAGATTAAGTGTTTAATCTAATCTGGAAACAATGCACTGAAGAAACATTGCTTGAATTTGAGATGGTTAAATCAACCTTTGATAAAATAGTAGCCCAGAGGGCAGCTTCCTTTTCATTCTTTGTCTGACCAGCATAAGCTTGCTTTTTATTAGTAAGAGGCCTGACCACATGCTGGTCTGCTTGAGAAGAGGGAAAACGAGGGGGACACTCACAATTGTATTTTGCTGCCTTTTCAACTGGTGTGCAACAACATGTCACTTTTTCCCCAGACTACAGATGAAGATATAGGAGATATTGTTTGAGCTAAAAGGAAATGATCTGCAGTGGCTTCTTCCCCTTGCCCCTCAGACACTCTGTCCTGAAGGACTACAGCAAATATGCCTTTGCCTTAGCAAGAGGCAGAGATTTGGGATAACAAGGCAGAGAAAATATCTTACACCTTTCAACACATACTGGACTGATGTGTTTACATGAACTTTCACAAAAAGAGAACAAAAACCATAAGAACAATCTGCATATGGCTCATTTACACTTGGGTATGTGGCACAGTGTGCTGAGAGTTGGACTACAACTCTGGAGACCAGGGTTCGATTCTGCGCATGACCATAAAACCCACTAGCTGACCTTTGGCAAGTCACATGCAAGTCTCAGGGGAAGGCAATGGCAAACTTCCTCTGAACAAAAGTTGCTCAGAAAATTCCATAATCTTAGGGTTGTCATAAGTTAGAAATGACTTGAAGGCACACAACACACAAATATTATCCTCCAAGGCCAACATGCAATGGTTTAGCTGTTGGACTAGGACACTCTTTCTCAGCCTCAGAGGAGGACAATGGCAACCACCCCTTTGAATAAATCTTACCAAGAAACCCTTGTGATAGTTTGCCAAAAGTCAGATATCACTTGAAATCACACAGCAGCAATGGCAGCAATTAACAGTCCCCTTTATCAATTTTTAAATCAATTTTAATTTTTAATCAGTTCACCCAGTCTATATGAATGCATAAAACGTTCCTTTTTTTTCTGCTGCAGACTCTGCCTAGCCATGTTTCTGGAGAATAGCTATTGGAAGGTTAAGGTGCAAATAATAAGAGATTCAAACCAGCACATACTTGTTTGAGACTGTTAGACATTGTTTCAATAAAATATGCCTTTCACCATATATCAACAAAATATACCTGCTATCAGGAATTACTTCTTTTGGTGAACATGAGGGGAAAGAGCAATCCTCAAACATGTGAGGAGCCACTTCACTGTCTCTTGGTCATAACTAATAAACTTTTTTTTTGACTGTGACTCTCAGAATCCTCCAGCCAGCATGGCCATTGTTGCTCCTGATTGCTTTATTTGCATACTACTATTTACAGTAACTATGAAAATTCCTTCTGTTATCATTATGTTTTCCAGGGGCACAGCTAGGAATGCAGCTAGCTAATATTTCTTCCTTCCAATTAAATGTTCCTCCAGAGCCCATATTACTAGCATTGCTGTAAGGGAACACCTCAGTTGAACATTTTTTAGAAGTACAGTTTAGGAATCCAAAGAAAAGGGCCAGGGAACACTACAAGAAGAGCAAATAGAAGACTTCTCAGAGTAATCTATTTTCTCACTCTATGCAATGCTGGAACAGGGACGAAGCCAGGATTTTGGGAAGGGGGGGGTCCAGACTAAGTGCCACCATTATAAAGGGGCTTGGGTGCGGCGGCACGGCAGCACACACCATTCATTTTATCTAACAGAAAGGGGGGTCCAGACCCCAAGAACCCCCCCCCCTTGGCTACGTCCCTGGCTGGAAATTTGGAGGCTGCAGGAAAAATTTCATGAAGGGGACAGAATCCATATCTGTGGGATAATTGCTCATTTTGTCCACTTCGTAGCTATACCTCTGCATTTTTTCTTTTTATCTAAAGGGAATAATGGAGGTGGAGGTGATAATGAGGATTGATGATGATGATGATGATGATGATGGAGCACTGTTCTTACCCCCATGAACTGGCACTTATGTTAGACCATGCCTATATATCCATCTGTGCCATAGCCAAAAGTGGTAAGAGAGGGTAAGATTTTATTAATATTACTAATGCTATGGGCATTGTGGCCCACCGGTGCTGACATTGATCATGACAATAAGCAGACTGAGAAAGCCCAAGTACATTAGCAGCTTCAGAATAATGCCAAGTGAATATGCTTATGGACTTGGAGAACAATTGTTCAGGGAATTAATTATAATGGAAAAACAGATTGTTCCACTCAGTCTGGATCCTGAAAAAGGATCCAGTCTGAGTGGAACTATCTATGTTTGTTTTCCCATAGGAAATAATTCCCTGAGTAGTTCTTCTAAATACAAGAAAATACAAAATCCACAAAGCACGATACCTTTACTGAGACACCTATAAAAGCACAAAATATTTCATGCAAGGTTTTGAAGCTCAACTGGCTTCTTCATCAAAAAAAGGTGTTTAAAATCATACAGAAGAAAACAATGATATTACAGTCACAAGTCTTGTCTTAAGATGTTACTTCTGTTGTCAGATAAGATAATCAGATAACCAAGCAGGCAGAGGCTGCACCCATGTTTTTTGGTTGTGTAGGAACTAGGAAACAAATAGCAGTAAAATCTAGATAATCAAATTGCAACTCCGTTACCAACAGAAAAACATCTGTCCTTGAGATCCAAGCTGTCCCTGTCCTGTGGAGGCTACCAGCACCTTTCTTAGGCAAAGAACATTGAATTTCTTAATAAACCAAAGTATCATTACATCTTGAAAAATGGTTAAGAGCTCTATAGGAAAACACTTGCCAATCATAGTCCATTGCTGGAGATAGAAACCTTAAAGAGTCCCAATTCTTTGTCCCTCTTGTTTAGGATTCCCTTTGTTTTTGTTTTTTGTTGTTGTGTGTCTTCAAGCCATTTCTGACTTATGGTAACCCTAAGGTGACCTCTCATGGGGTTTTCTTGGTAGGATTTGTTCAGAGGAGGTTTTCCATTGCCTTCCCCTGAAGCTGAGAGCATGTGACTTGCCCAAGATCATCCAGTGGGTTTCATGGCCGAGCTAGCAATCAAACGCTGGTCTCCAGAGTCATAAGTCAACACTCAAACCGCTACACCACACTAGCTGTAGGATTCCCCTGCTACAGCTAAATTTAGTATCTTGAAATTCAGGAAATGTGTTCAGGGGTAGCCGAGTTAGCCATACAGAAAAATATAACAAAATCCACAAAACTGTGTTGTGTACTTGATGCTGTGTACTTGGCTGGCCAAAGGTACAACTGTAGCCTGAGTTATTTCTGTGGGTTTGCTGCACAAGAGAAATGTGAATATTTCTCTTCTGCACAAGAATTTGCACTTTCTGTGTGTAACATGAACATTCAAGCTTTGAGTAAAGGGGAAAGTACCTGTGAACAAACATGTAGACATTTTAAGTCCTGAGGCATCCTCTAAAACTCACTGCATCTTCACTGCCTCACCACTCATGCATTTAACCTCATCAGATACACTCTTACATACTTTCCTTTCCTTTGTCCAATAAATGATTCTAGAATTCTTGGTTCAGAAATTTCTGAGTTTTGATTGTAATTAGCTCCTTGAAGAAAGCCTTAATAGGCCAAAATACCTCAGGCTTTGCTTCCACTAAACAACTGTCTTTTGAACATCTTGAGACGTGTCCCTTGTTGCTTTCATATATACTTTATGCCACTTCTTCCTAACCCATTAATTATATTCATTACATTCTCCCTGCTCCATTTCTCATCAGTTTCATAAGCACAGTCTGAGGCTACACAGCCTGCTTCCACACTATAGAAATAAAGCAGGTTGACACCACTTTAACTTCTATGGCTCAGTGCTATGGAATTTTGGGATTTGTAGTTTTGTGAGGCACCAGAGATCTTTGACAGCGAAGGCTAACTATCTCACAAACTACCAATCCCAAAGTTCCATAGCACTGAGCCTTGGCAGTTAAAGTGATATCAAACAGCAGCCAGAGTCATAATTATGAGGGCCTCTCAACACACTCTCTTGTTTCAACACACTCTCTTGTTCCAGTCATTTATTTACTGAAGCAGGACTCAAATCTCAGTGGAGTAAATTAACTTATATGCATTCCATATATGCATGTTCCAGAGTCAGACATGCAATTTAATGAAGTCTTTCATACTATTTGTAGGATATGCACAGAAAATTCACACTCATATTCAGTATATCACTATTCAGGTGAATTGCTCCATTAACATCACTAGGATAAGTAATTTTTGTCATGTCACTCATCGTGATGAATTAAAATACATTCCATTGTGTAAAAGATGAGTCCATAACTTACTTCTGCAAGTGAGGCTGAATCCCCACCTGCTGTATGAACATTTTAATCTGACCCTCACATTTTAGTGTCATTCAAGAATATAGGGGTGGGGTTGGGGTATTTCCAACCTACAAAAATGCATGATCATAAGGAAAAATGATGGATAACTAAGCACAAATCTGAAAAAAAGGCAAAAGTGTATGTTCATAACTTAAAATGATGGGTAACTAAGCACAGATATGAAAAAGGGTTTGTCTAAATCTAATATTTATATTTTAAGTGAGGAGAAGGAATCACACATTTTGTATGCAGTTCAGTGCATTTTGAGATAACATGAGTCATATCCCATGGATTCAGCTCCTGTGGCAATGCTAAGATCTCTGCCTGTTCCCTTAATTTATATGCTTTTCTCATATATGTACTCTCATCTTCTCTAGCTGTAACTGAAAGACTTGTATGCGGAACACTTAGGGTGCATCCACCCCATGAAATTATAACACTTTGATAATACTGTGATTCCTTTCCATGGAATCCCAAGATTTGTAGGTTGGTGAGGTCCTTAGATTACTCTGCCAGAAAGCTCTAGTACTGTAGTTCAGAACAGTACACTAGAGAATTCTAAGGATTTTATCAAACTATACGAATTCCATAAATTGGAGATGTGACCGTTAAAGTGGTATAAAAATGCAGTAATTGCACAGTGTGGATAGACTGCTGGACAGAAAAAAGTATATAACTTTTTATGCACTGTGAACATCTTATAAATCCCTAACATGTCTGTTCTTCCTTTGTACACCTTTTTCCAAACTTGATTATTTGGTTGTTTTTTTTTAAATTACCAGTGCACCAATTTGTGTTGATTTCTCTCTAGAATCATTTTACCTTTGAAGCAGTTTCCACAAGTTTGTGACTGACTGATTTATTGGTAAAAAATCAACATGAAAATTCAGATACATTTTAACATAAATGTCTCCCGATTATACAAAAATGCAGAAATGAAAGACTTCAGTTTTTGCACGCATGTCTCTTAATTAATGCATGTTTGTATATGTTTTGATCAGAGAACTGCATCACAAAATTTGGAGGAATGTGAAAATAGAAGGCATTTGAATGTGGCTATTAGTTTGCAACATTAGTCTATGTCAGTTTGTGTTATAACAAGAAGCACATTTCTCTCCATCCTTAGTTTTGTATTACCTGATAATAATTTGATAACATCAGCAAAGGTACACTACCTTAACTGCTTTCTTCTAATCATCTACAAATAAGATTAAAAGCACCAACCACCCGAAATTTACCTCCTGAATATGATTAATAAAACTTCACAAGAAATACAGAAAAAATTTGGAAGAATACTTCTATACATGATCACAATTGCTAGAATACTGTTAGCTCAATTCTGGAAGGACAATACTATGCCGGATCTGGACTTGTGGCTCCAGAAACTAATAGAATCAATGGAGATGGATAAGCTTTCCGCCTATATAAAACAGAAAAACGTGGATAAAGTAGAAGAAGACTGGGAACCCGTTATACAATTTTGCAAATCTAAATGGTTTAACGAGGAGGTTTAGATACAAATTCAAAGGTATATAGATGTCGAGGTATGAAAGTAAGGAATAGAGATGACTTAATATCTACCATTTGTTGAAATTTAATGTCAATATGTCTATAGAACATGAAATCTGTTATACAACAATTTATTTAAGTGTAATGATTCGGAGGTACGGATATAAAATTGGAAATAACATTTTTCGAATCCGACTACTAAAATAAAATTTAGCATGAAAAGGGAATGAAAGAAGAAGGAAGATAGAATTAAGAACATTATATGGAGAGTGTATATATGATATATATGTAACTCTGTAGAATCATGTGCATAGCTGTTTTTTTATGCATGTTAAATGGAAAAAATAAATAAATAAATAAGAAAAAAAATAAAAGAATAACTGTTCTGAACTATTTACAAGATAAACATTTTGTGGTGATTTAGACCATGTAATTAAATTCTCTTGCTAAGAAAAAAAAAAGCACCAATCTCAAATAGATCCTTTGTGCCCAGGGTGGAAGTGTGGCTTCTTATAGTCTTCCATGGAGATATGTCCATTTATTCCTTCCGCCTGCTTCTTGGTTTGTTTTGCTTTTAATAAGTTATTTATAAGAGATATCTGAAATATTTTAAATACTCTATTATATGACTTGAATTCTTTGTGGATATTAAAAGGACTGAACAAATTAAGGACCAACAAAAGAGCTATCAACAGTTGCATCACTAGGGTTGGCCTCAACCGGTGTGGTAATTCATGGTGTCACCACCCCCTATTGACGTCCTCCCATCCCACACCATACAGAATCCTTAGTAATGTTTTTAATACTAATATTGCTCATAAATTATAAATCTCATATATCACTGAATGTAATGATAATAGTTGTGACATAAACAACTAAAAAAATGGAAAATATACCTTTAAATTGTGATATCATATGCACAGCCTAAATGTGTTTACATGTACAGTGGAACCTTGTTATCTGCTGGGGTTTGGTTCCAGGAACCCCTGTGAATAACAGAATCTGTGTATGCTCAAGTCCCATTAAATACAATGGCATAGCAAAATGGCATCCCTTATATAAAATGGAAAAATCAAGGCTTGATACTTGAGATTCACTTGAAAAATATACTTGAAAAAGTATAAATACTTTTAAAAATATTTTCAAGCCCTGGATGCTTGAATCCATGTATAAAAAAATCATGGATAAGGAGGGCCAACTGTACATAGTTTCATACAGTTAAAGTGAAGATTCAGTAAGATGTGATTTTTTAAAAGAAAAATTTAAAATAATTTAATTTAATTTTTTTTTTAAAAAAACCCCTGAGGCTTCTCCTTTCTTTTCCCATTGAGCCTCACCTCACTCATACCAGTTCTTCAGTGGCAAGTGGTTATTTATTAGGGATAACAATAAAATCTGGGGCAAATGGTTATTAGGGATAATAATAAGAACCTTAGGCAAGCATTAACCATCAAAATCTAGGATTCAACAAAAAGTTACAAGTCAGGATTCATTCTTTTCCACATTATTCTTGGAAAGCAATTTTTCGTCTTCCTCAGCTAGCCCAAACCCAGTATGGGAGGTAGAAGAGTGAGGAAGCACTGACTCACTGAACAATTCTTTCCCAATGTATACTTTTAAACAGAGATTATGACAATCTCATGTGAAGTATAGACATATATTTACTGTCTTGCAAACTATCTAAACTAAAAACAAACTCAATAGTTTTACTCAAAAAGTGAAAAGGCCAGGAGGCAAGGGGAGTCTGAATGATTTTGGCTCGAGACAGATGGGCTGAAAAGGGTGTGGCTGTGGTGATACTAGGGTTCCAGACCACACAGCAACCGCATGGTCCGGAACCCTAGTAAGTAATGGCGGTGGCCTGATGGTGGTGGTCTGTCTACATGGGCGCTGCCATCTTGATGTAAGCAACATGCAGCATATACACATTGCTGCGCCTCGCTTACATTACGAATGAGCCATTGGTGCACTTGTGATATCCACCTGGCAACTGAAAAAGAACCTGGTTTTTCTGGGTTCTTTTTACTCCAGAGGGACACCGTACAGTTTGGTGGCTGCAGTGTCAGTCCGGAGGGAAACAGGTTGCTGCCAGCCCGCCCTTTTGGGGCAGTCTGTCCCGGGCCTAAGAATCTTGTTAAGGCAGTTACAACATTAGAAACAAAGGATCAATCAGTTTATTCATCTATCAATCTTAATACTGCCTACAAGGAATGATGCATGAAAATAGTTCAAACCAAATTTTAGAATGTAAGAGTTAAAGCTTAACACAGCCATTGCCATCCTTACTCCAAGGGACAAGGCTAATGAAAATAATGACTGCTGAAATAGCAAATCTGAGTTTGCACTGCTGAGTTGCCCACAAACAGATGTGAAGAGGACATATCTAGTAAATGCTACCTACTGAGCACTTGATGAAACATCTGTGTGATGTGACATTCATTACCTTCTTACAAGTTCAATGTGAGGACAAACTGGTTTCTTCCCTTCATGACAGCACAATGATATCAGAGGGCATAAGCACTTTGCTCAGTGGGTCAACAAATCTATGGCAGTTGCAACAAGCAAGACTGCCACACACATTAAAAAGTCAAATGCAGAAAATACAAATTGCCTTGGAAGTCTTGCATTCTGGAATTCCAACATTTTGAAAACAGGAATATCACACTTTTTTATCAAATAAAGAATTGTGTACAATTATGGTTTTAACAAATTATCAGTGTATATTTTAAAATTGATTTCAGCTTACAATAACCTCTGGTACTGTTCATCCTACCCAAATACAGCAGAATAATAAACTGCATTTGCATTTGAGCTTGTCCATTCTACAACAAAAAAGAAAGGTATTTTACATCTTTTGGATCCTGGCTTACGAATGATGAAAGTTGCACAATAACATAACATGGGTTTTAGTCTGAAGCTACCAACTCAAACATTAATCTGTATGGTATATTAAACCCTCTATTATGTGAGTAGGGAAAGAAGCTGTATGTAAATCTGCCAGGATGAGTTTGTGGTATTTGGTTTTAAAGCAATGCTTACCTAAGAGTAAGAAAATAACTCTTTCTTACAAAATGGGGGACAAATGTGGATTCTTGTGCCTGAATGTTCTGGAAAATACAGGTTTTTTTTAAATGCTATCAGGGTTAAAGACCTGACATGCTGATGTTAACTGAACCACTATTGAATGGGCATGCTTTTTAGCAAAATAATTTAGGCCCAATACAAACTGCCAGGACGTGACATCCTGGTGGCAATAGTAGGGCTCGGGATCACGCACCAACCACACGGTCCTGTGCCCTATTGCCTGTGCCCTATTACCTATTACTATTCAGTGGCACCACCCACACGGGGGATGTAGGGATGACGTATGGGCATCTGAGCACCCACACGTCTCAGCAAGGAAGCAGTGTCGTAAGGGCTGCGACTCAGCCTTTACGAAGCCGCAAAAAAGGAGCTGCTCTAGGTGGCTTCTTTTTTGCTGCACTGCATTATCGCTCCATTTGATTGCTGCGGTAACACTGCATAGCAAAAAGGGCCAGCGTTTAAATGCTAATCTGTACCGCCCCTTAGTCTCCTTGCTGGCACCATACAGCTAGCTGACCCTGTGTCGTATACAGCAGCAGCCTCTGCTAACTATATAAAATAACTGGGTATGGCTACAGAGTTCTTTTGTTTACTTTTGCAATATTGTCTTCCAACTGATAAATAAATAAATAAATAAATAAATAAATAAACAGGAATCATGCATGACACCCACTAAAGGTATATAAGTACCTGGAATACCTGGGTTTGCACAAATTTTGCCCTATGTTGCATTTTTGTTAATTAAAAATGCCATGTTAAAACACCTGTTTAAAAACCTGTTCACACTAATTCATTGTCCAGCTGCTTACTTCCTAGAAGGATAACTTCATCTTAAAACCTCTAGGGAAATTGTTTAGCTTTTTAAAAATGAAACAAAACAAAACAAAACTGCTAACTAGGGAATCCTTCAAGATAATGGCAGTAAGACCTGCCTCTCCGAAATCATTTAAATTAAATCTGAATGCATTGGACCCAGCTGAGGCTTTGTTTAATGAGTGGTTTGGGTGAACTGACAAAGTGGAGAAGAGACCTTGAGTGTTAAATGTGGAGATTCTAAAGGGACTAGGAAGCCAAGTCTAGAGCAAACATGATTAAAACTTCAAACCTATCTCTACATACCAAAAGTGCATACCCTCCAACATTTCACAGATGAAAACCAGGCCACATGAAGCCAAACAACATCAGAGTGTGGTCAAGATGGAAAATGTTGTTAATGAGAAGAACACACAAGCTAGGAGAGGCTGCAACAGTTTGCTTTTGCCTGGCTGAATGGGAAGGGCAAGACTCTATTCCCATCTCTCCTTTCCCCCCGGTGAGTTAATGGAGTGCATGGTGTACTGGTTTGAGCATTGGACAATGACTCTGGAGAACAAGGTTCAAATCCCTGCTCAGCCATGAAACCCACCAGGTGACCCTGGGTAAGTCACACTCTCTCAGCATCACAAGATGGCAATGGCTATCCCCTTCTGAAGAAACCTGCCAAGAAAATCCTGTGACAGGATTGCCTTAGGGTCACCATAAGTCGAAAATGACTTGAAGGCACACAACAACAACAACAAACTACTCTGCTTTGAATCCAATTTGCAGCAACTGATGTAAGGTGAGGACAAAGAGAGAAAATAGCAAGAGGGCATTTTAAAAGCATCTGAAAAAGTGGTATAACAGAGATTTAATTGGAACTCTTCCTGTCAAATGGGGACTGTTGATGAGAATGGGACTGGAATAATCTTTATCATATCAATTACATCCCTGGCTGGTCTATGTTGGGTGCAGTGTTAAGTGGAACTATAATAGCAAAATGGGCTGCATAGCTTTAGATTACTGATGTGATATTGTTGAGGGAGAGGTCCCCTGCAAGTAGGAAACTAGCACAATCAATTAGAACCTTCATCTCTAATGCCACAAATTGTGTTCCTGCTTCTTTTTTTATATGGGAACAAATAAAAATATTACACTCATCCCACTTACAGCCTGAATGAGCATACTTTACTAACTCAGTTCTTCTCTCTGCAAAAGGCAGCCTTCAAATTTAATAAAAACAGAGCAGATTATAAACAGCGTTCCTCTCATTAGAGTAAGCAAAATATGACATTTAATTTGTTTGTTGGTAATCTATTTTTAAACTTTTCATGTTTACTAGAGAGCCAAGCTGATGCAACTAAACAAATGTGTCCAACAATATCAACTGCGGGAGGGGGGAACCATATCTTTTCAAATAGTATGTTTACCAGTACAGGACATTTAAAAGAGTAAACTCCCAGGAATTTGCAGGTGCTTGAAATACAGACAATACACTCTTTAACAGAGAAATCATCATGGGAATACATCCAAGGGACTTTCATCCTCCTGTCATTGATGTCTAGAACACATTTGCTATGGAAATTCAATTAAGAAAAAGACCAACCCCAGGGGGGATAATGTCATAATAGATGTAAACTTGTGACAAACTCCACAGCTTTGATAATAGGACTGTCAGATTTAAAAGAAAAAGCACCTATATTTCTTTCATTGTGGATTCAATCCCTATGTTGACAGGGCAGTCCAAAACAAAGACAAAAAAAAAAATGGTTACCCTGTTTTCCTCTATAAGTTCATACTCAAAACCCTCAATTCAAATAAATAACTGGAGCAAAATGAATACAATACGGCATTTCTTCTTAGGATACATAGCAATTATCCTTAATAAATTGCTTAAGACTAAACATAGATAAGAGGAATGGGGTGTTAAGTCCTAAGGATGGCAATGGAACATATTTCCACATTGACTGAAGAGTGCAACTCCAGCAAGGAACATCGATGGGACCTGAGAATTATTCAGTGACTGGAGAACTAGATAAAATGCCAGGCAAAATGCTCACTATACAAAGTGAACTATTCCATTCATATTTAGGTTTCTTTACAAAATAGTGGGAAGAAGTGGCATGCAGCATTTCCAAGGACACTGTCAAGGACAACAAGATAGTATTGGTAAGAAAAGAAACATTATTCAGCCCCAGTCCTAATCTTATCTATCATACAACACTGCCATTCAAGGGATAGTGCTTCTTTTTGTTTTACCTGGGATAGGTAACATCCATGACAATTAATACATTCATGTCATTTCAAAGAAAAGGCATTGGATTATTTCAGATGCAATCAAACTAACTGCCAGAGGGAAAAACAATAACGTAAAACACAAAAGCCACTTCCTACAAATACATGACAAATCCTATCAAGCATGAGACTTCTTCCAAAACAACCATTGTAACTGCCATTCTAAGGGGGAGCAGGTGGGAGGAGATCTCTCAGATCAGCAAGTGTGCAAGCTTTAAACCTGGAAGTTTGGAAGCACAAACTAACTTTTTGTACATCTGTGATTCAATCAAATTTAATTTGCATTATCATGCACCATTTTTATGGCAGTATCAAGTGGTGTACTAATGGGGACCCCACCAAAAGGGAGCATGTCTGAAATGTGGAATTTAAGAATGCATCAGTTTCATTTATTAAATTTTTAAATCCCATAATTAAACACATGAAGTAAGCACAAAATAATAGTGATAATTTAAGGAAGCCCTACAAAATATTTCATGTTTACAAATCACGCTACAAGTTGTAAACTGTGGCTTTCGGTATAGACCACTAAGGATGAACATATATGTAACATCTTTAAGGCAGTACAGTATGTGGATAACAAAATCCATGAATGTTCAAGTCCCATTAAATATAATAGCATAGCAGCATGGTGTCCTTTATATAAAATGGCAAAATCAAGGTTTGATTTTTGGAATTTATATTTTTTAAAAATAATTTCCAGCAGTGTATGCTTGAATCTATGGATAAAAAAAGTCTGTGGATATAGAGGGGTGACTGTACACTCTGAATGCTATCTTTTTTCTCTATTTTTTTCTGTGTGTGTCACTGTGTGCTAAAGGTGACCTAAAGTACACAACAACATCCTGTGAGTTATTCTGATGAGGGAAGATGTTTTAGGAGACATTTTGAGGGAGGGGGAAATGAAAGTCAAAACAGCCATTTTGTTATTCATTCAATGTGCATTTATCCAAGCAAAGCAAAAACCTGTTCATTATTATGCAAGCATTGTACACAGGTTAGAAGAACAATCCAATTTGTTTCATTGAACTAAATCCAGTTGTTATCCTCAGCTAACCTACCATAAAATCAATAGGACCTGGGTAAGTCAACATTTATGGAAGTGGGATTGATTCAATTGGTTTACTCTAGTAAGAACTAATAAATAATAACTAACCCTTTTTATATAAAGTTTGCAGGAGCAATTGTTAGTCTCTATTTGCATTTTAAAAACTAAATAAAAGAATGATTTGCATGCCATCATGGCTGTCAGGATAATGGAACTTAAACTCCACTGAAATAAAATGTACCTTTTCCTGGATATTTTTCCAAGTCATCTCAGTAAGGATTAACTTGCAAGCTACAGACTAAACTAATAAATGGCATGGTTCAGACTACACACCAGTGGGATGTGTGTCTTTCCAAACTGATGACGTCGGGGGGGATGGGAGACGGGAATGTTGAATTATTTTTAACTGATTAATACTGGGACTACTATCTAAGTTAGTAGCCCAGCTCACTCCATAAAGAAAGAATGGGGTTGTCTGCCAAATCAGTGTGTGCAAATTAGTACATATTCTAATCTATGCTCTATCTGGGTTTTTTTTTTGGGGGGGAGGGGGCATTCATGCCAGAGAGTACTGAATGCAACATTCACAGGTATGTTCTTCAGCATCCAGAATCTTTAGGTCTTATTTGTATGGTTCTTTACTGTAGTCAGTAGCAAACATACCATCGCACATAGTCAGTACTGTCACACCAATTCCCTGTTTGGAGGAACTGGAGAGGGAGGGAGTGAAGTGGCGGCTTGGATTCAAGCTCTCAGCACTTCTTGCTGAGGGCCAGATTCCAGCTCCCTTCTGTTACAATTTGACAGTGCCAATTATTTGTTGGGTGAGCAGACTTGCATATCCAAGTGCAAGGGCCAGTTTTGTGAGAATCACACTTTTCTTAAATAGCACATTCTGAATATCCAAAACAAATAAACAGACAAACAAGGATTTTGGAATATATCAAGAGAAGCTCCAGATTAAAAGGCAATAATGAGAAACTCAAGTGTTTAATTTCAACAGTTAATTGACTGCCTGAAATAACCACATTTGACTTAAGAATCCCTGTAAGTGGAGACTCAGTAAAACTAATATTAATGCACATGATTCCAGAGTTTCCTGAATTCAATTATCACTTGTTAATTATGATCTTGGAAACATAAATTCCTCGTATGATCTAGACCCATTGTGGGTTATTTTAAAATGCTACACTTAGCTATGCCACTAACAATATGCAAATAAATTCGAATATTTACTGAGCCATGAGAGAGTGCTACAAGGCACAGCTCTCATTCATCACTGATTGGGAAAATAGATGGAGGCCACCAAATGGAATCAGGAGATAAGATATATGCAAAATATTTCTCTGTTGCAGGGGTAAAGTGTGCAGTTTCAGTAGCACTAATAATAAATAGATTCTTCACAGTAGTCTCATATGCACACATTTTTCTCTCTGATGCCCCCACTTCTGTGTTGTAATATTTTCAGATCATATAATCACTTACACTGCAAATCTCTCTTCAATGAACTGGACCACCTTATGAGCCAGTACTTGTGGGTTTCAGAACAGTGCTCTGTTTTCCAAATAGAGTATTTACAAATGGGACAGGTGCCAAAATGTCACACAGTGGATTGTTCTAGCCAATCAGCTGTGTCTTCTTTCAGGATACTCCTTTTTCCAATTTTTTTTTTGGTAAAAATTAACTTAAGAATCATTCAGGATATTCCATGCATTTTCTCATCTGTCCCCAAAAATCAGCCAGCACTCTGTTGTTTCTGAGCATTTCTTTTGTAAAGATTATTAGTCCTTCTGTAACTCTCAGGATTCTCCAACTATGCTGAAGCCAGAGCTTGGAAAAGTTAGGGTTTTTTACACAACAACTGCCAGGATTCCTAAGCCAGCATGGCCACCTAATACTGGTCATACTGGCTGTGAGAAGTCTTTGAAAGAAAGAGATTTTCGGAATTCTGATCTTTTCCCCTTGTGTATGGGGGTTGCCATTTTACCTATATAAAGGCCAACAGGAAATTACAGCACTATTATAGGATAATGACTCACAATCTAGTTGTCACTTTGCTTGTCAACACCCTGACATGCATAAATAGGTGCTTCTGTTAGTAAGCTGTTTCCTTTAAACCCTTGGATTCCCAGATCTAGAACCAAGCTATATTTATAGTTTTTGTGGGTTTTTTCAGGCACGCATCTGTGGCTGGCATTTCAAGGAATGCTGGCGAACATCGGAAGAACTCTTCCAGAACATGGCCACATAGCCCGAAAACACACAAAACTAGGATGCTGGCCATTAAAGCCTTCGACTTCATAAGCTTTGTTTGCCATAATATTTGGGGCAGCAAAAACAAAGAAAGAGCTTCTATTTTTATTCTTTATGTGGCTTTTTGTCTTGAGATAATTTGCTCTATTTGAAGTGTACTTCCTGGACCTTTTCCTAATACTCAAAAGATGGAGTCGAAGGCTTTCATGGCCGGCATCCATAGTTTTTTGTGGGTTTTCAGGCTACGTGGCCATGTTCTGGAAGAGTTTCTTACTGACGTTTCACCAGCATCTGTTGTAATAATAATCAGAATCATTCCAGCAATAGTACCAGAAACCCTCTTCCGTTTCCCCATCCTTTTTGAACCTCAGGAATCTTAGGCCTTCTGCTTTATCCCTTCCCTCTTTTCCTGATGTTTTCCTGCATTATGATGCTAGCATCAGTGCCTGAGAGAGCCTTTGTGCTGTTTTCTAACCTGTTAAAAATTGTTTCCAATGAGTTACTTTTTATTCGTAGGACTCCATCCTCTCCTCCCCGTTTGGAATTTAAACTTGAATATGGCAGCTTCAGTTGGGGCATCTATTAAATATTCTGTAATTTTTAATACTGACATACAGATATTACCTTCATTATTAAAGAGTACATGTAGTGGACAGCGTCTAAATAGATGGCTTGGTTCAGACTTTCTTAATGACAGTATGAGCCTGCTTGACTTTTACAGATCTTTAGGGAAAGGTTTTATAGTTCTTTCTGTCCTGCCACCATCCAATGGATTCACTGGGATAGGCTACTTCCATTGTGGCATTTCCTCCCACAGCAGCCTCAGTTGGCCCCCCAGATTCCTCTCTTTCTGTCAGCAAGCAAAGCCCTTTTTATTCCGCCAGACCATTGGCTTTTGCTTACTCTGGGAAACTGAGCTTTCTAATGGGGCCTGGTATATTTTTACTTTTACAATTTGTTTTAATGTTTTTTTATTCTTCTAATTTATGTTTTACAGAACTGTTTATTTATTTTTTACTTTGTATCAAAAAGGGTTTCTCATTTTGTTGTTTTTATAGAGTTTTTCAACCCGAAATGTAAAAACTAACAAAGTTACCATCATCCAACATCTTCCCTAAGGAAATGTACTTGTTTTAAATGGGTGTGACCCACTTGGAGTGCTGTGCTAGGAGAGAGGCAGGATATAAATAAATTAGAATAAAATACATTCCTTCCATCCCTTTTCCTTTTTCTCTACACTTTTATCCCTCCCTATTTTCAAGGAACTCAGCATGGCCTATACACAATTATCCATTTAACCTCAAAGCAACAAATAAGTGCCTTCGTTATCAAGAGGTATTAATCCATTCACTGGGAGCATGACCAAATTCAGTGTTCACCTGGTAGGCAGGTTTAGTTTCTGACCAAATAAACAGGAACTGGGGACAACTGCACAAATCTATGGTTAAAAGCATGTGTGTGATGTTTTCACACTATACTCTTAAAGTGCTACTATTCCACTTTGACTCCTCTCTGCCTGAGAATTCTAAATACCCTCCTTAACTGCAACTCCCGCATGCACACAGGAGGCAGTAGAGGAGTGAATAGTAGCACTTTAAGAGTATAGTGTGATAAACATCTGTGTTTGCAGACAGAAACGATATATGGGGGAAAGTAGAAACTGGAAGTACCTATACATGGGGCTTAACAACTTTTTAATGTGAAGATATAATCTACATTGGCCAGAATATCACATTGCAAATAATTCTGCTTTGCTTGTGCTTGTAATCCTAGATAAACAATGCTCAGACATGAGTATAAATAATTCAAGAAGACTAAATGGTGATTTACGCATCATGTATGAAGAATTCCCAAGAGGAAGGGGTCATGCCAATCATGCAGGAGTTTTATTTCATTCATAAGCCAGAGAGTATGAAAACAAACACAGAGAAAATGGAGTCAAGGCAGAGACAATTTGTGGGATATGGTGCAAGGCATTAGGTAAATACAACCTGTTCCTCACTCCAGTATCAATTCACTCAGAAAACTGCCTATCTGGCTCAGGGGTTGGAAAAGTTACTTTGGGAGGGTACAGCTCTCAGAATCTACTTTCCATAACAGCAGCATTCCCCAGCTCTAGTCTGGATCAATTTTAACTGGACATTCTTCCTTATGCAGTTAACAATCATGCAACCAAGAAATTGAGACTATGTCCACTTTTGGGATTCCACTCCTTTCCTCACACACTGCCATTTTTTGCATTAAGGAGGAATCTGTCAATGTGCATAAGAAGAAAGACTCAAATGGAAGAGAAGATTTTTCTGCTTTTGATGATGATACTGGGACCTGCCACATTTCCTGACACAATGTCAGCCTTCCATGTCCTGCTGTTGGCCCTTGAAGAGAGGAGAGATTGTGCTCTGATGACAGGGAAAACAGAAGATCCCTACAAGTGTCTTGAGAATCAGTAATAGTACAAATGGTGTAAGCAGCCTGGGGAAAACTGGTTTACAAAACTGGAGGTAATGTGAAGACCTGCATTCTCCAATGTTATATAGTCACAGAATTTGACTACACACTCTGTCTCTATATCTGTTTAATAAAGATATGCCCATCATCTTTCATGAAACAATGAACACGGCAACAGTTAATCTTTTTAAAGTTCCTTCCTTCACAATCTCTGGTTACCTAGGCAATACCTGTGATTAGAAGATTCCTGACAACATTAGCATTTTCTCGTACTCTTAAGTCCACTTGTAGCTCAATGGCATAGGCTTGAGGAATCCCTCCCCCAGTCTTCCACAGTAATTTATCCTCAGGAGAATTCTTAGAGATGGAAGACATGGGAACTTCTTATATATTTTACAAGAATTCTGTAAGATTCAATCAAGATGTGATCCTAGTATACAACACAATAGGATGTATACAAGTTCTAAATATGATATTCTCTTTCAGGTTTTTGCACTGCTTTTAGATGTGAAATTCTCTTTCAAAATTAGTACTGTATTATAAAGGATGGGTCTTTTTTCACCCTATCTTAGCAGCCTTTTGACCCATTTTCATGTCCACAGACAATATTATGTCTTCCAAGGACAGACAAGTCATTTATAACTATAGTTTTTCTTGAAAAGCAGAACTGAGAGTGAGGAGGGATTATAGTTCACACACCCATCACACCAAAAAAACAAACAAACAAAAAACAGCTTTTTGGTGGGGAACATTCTTCAGAATCTTTGCCTGACATTTTACATTCAGGCTCCAACAATTCAATTAAAGAGAATGTTGCAGAAAAGAAAAAGGGAGGTGGGGATACAAATGCTGCCGTCTCACGTAGCTCTACACTTATGACTGCTCCATGACTATGAGATTATGGTAATATATTTGTTCTGTTTTTCTCCACTTGGTTTTAAGCACCATTTTAAATTTTATACATTTTACGAAATCAACTTGTTCAATTATAATCCATTATTTGTGATTTCTGGGCAATAAATAAACGACTGAAAGAAACAAGTCAAATTACTCCATGATTCAGCCTTCAGTTATTGAAATCTTTAATGTTTTGCATACACACACACACACACTTTCATTCTAGACATTCCAGTAATTCCAAGAAAATTCCAAGATTTTCTTGCTATAGAGGCATACAATACTACTGAGTTATTTTTATTTTCAGGGGATTTCTTAAACACACACACACACACACACACACACACACACACACAGAAACCCTCCTTAAAAATGCATCCTGAGTAGAGGGAAATGCCATTTCACTAATCAGCACATCTCTGCTTCAGTTATTAATATATTCCTGCATATTAATAATGGCTAATTTCACCCATTTAAAAGCAAATGGGCAAGGGGTGGGGGGAACTAGACAGGAATAGGTCAAGAGATTTAAACACACATGTTTTATTTTTAGTCCTCCTCTTTATTCTCATTTGTGAAGGCATATGAAAAGTGAGATATTTTCAAATGATATGATTTTTTTAAAAAAGATATTGGACTCTTGTATATTACTCTGCATTGAAAAAAATCTGAAAACTGTTAGCTCTTTTGGGAACTGTTCAAGTTGGAAGAGTTCCCATAGTCATATATTCACGAATAAATCAATGTATTTTCCATATGCATAAGTAAACATACTCTCTATTATCATTAAGTAACATTTTTACTCTGGTAAAACACACATAAACCATTTGCTACATGCTCCGTTCTGCCATTCTGTATATTGTAATTTGGGCCAAGAAATAGAACAGAAAGTTGCATTCAGCTATGTCATTCATTCACCAGAATGGACACCATTGGTAGCCTCTTGTGTGCACCTGCTCATGGGTACAGGGTTATAGAAGAAAACATGGAAACCCCATTGCATGTGTAAAGGTCTGATCATGTAATGTTGGGTTAAACAACTGAGGCTCCTATAGCACCTTAAAGCCTGGCAATTTTATTTGGTGTAAATGTTTGTGGACTGTAGCCCACTTCATCAGTTCTATGAAAGTTATACCAAATAAAAAGTTATTTGGAAGTTATGCCAAATAAAATTTGTTAGTCTTAAAGGTTCTTTTAATTCTTCTGATTTTTTGCCACTAAGTTAGCAAAGCATGTCTTTGGTCCAAAACACACTGCAAAAATAATCCACTTTGAGAGTGCTTTAACTGCCCTGGATCAATTCTAGGGAATTCTGGGAATTGTAATTTTGCAAGACATTTAGCCTTCTCTGCCAGATAGCTCTGGTGCCACAATGAACTACAAGTCTCAGGATTTCTTAGCACTGAGTAAGGGCTGTTAAAGTGGTCTCAAAGTGGATTATTTCTGCAACATGTTTTGAACCTCAGAACTGGGATTTGATGTGCTCATGTTTTCAACACCTAACAGGGAGTGTATCCACACTACAGAAATAAAGCAGTTTGTCACCACTTTAACTGCTGTGACTCTATCTTACAGAATCCTGTCATTTGTAGTTTGGTGAGGCACCAATGCTTTCTGACAGACCAAGATGAATACCAAAACAGTTAAAGTGGTGTCAAACTGCTTTATTTCTGCAGTGTGGGAGAGATGCAAGATACTCTAGGTAGCTAATACAGTACGATAGTATGCAATTTCAGTGGAGCTACCTTAGTTGCTTAACCCTAGCCCTACAATAGGTTCAGTACCTTGGACAACTCCTTTAACAGTTGATCTTAAAACAGAACAGATTCACCACCCTGCAAACATTGGAGCTATCAACTTCTACTGAACTCAAGTGAATGGACCATATCTTACATTAACTTGAACAGGTAATAATTATTTATTTTATTTTATTTTATTTATGGTATTTATACCTCGCCCTTCAGCGCTAAAGGCTGTCAGAGCAGCTTACAATTATTATTTTTAATTAGATGGTTCCCTGCCCATAATAATAAAAATAAAAACTGTTGTTCATCAAGGACCCTAAAGGCAGCAGGGTCCTTGTGCAGGGAAAATCCACTACCCCCAACAAAACATTTTTTATTATTATTCATATTTTTTAGCTTTCCATACAAATGTAGTTTCAACAAGCATTATTACTTAAAGCAGTAATAACTATAGTAGTTGTAATATTAAGGCTGTGCTTTGATTTTACATGTTTAAGTTAGGATAAATAAAACAAATATATATAAAATAACATACACACTTGCAATGATTCAAAATATACAAATTAATAAATCAAGTTCCTGATCTTTTCAGACTGGAGCAAGTTGAATCAATTTTGTCCCTCCCTTCTTTGATTTTACTCTGTAATATCTATCCTCTTGCTGAAATTATTAATACATTACTAACTTTAAGTATTTATTTATATATTTTCTCATTTTTTGCCCAAGAAATGGGCAGGACTGGGATCTGGTGAGATTGACAGGCTGAAGGCTATTGACATTATGGGAAACATTAGGTTTGATTCAGAGGCCCCCTGCTTCACAGCTGTGTCTCTTAGCCACTACGCAACACTTGTTCTTGCCATCAATCAGTCAGTTCAGCTTGAAAGACATGAGTATTTTTAAGGTGGAATCAAGTTTTCAGGGTTTAGCTTGTGTTTTAGAGAGAGAAAACAAAAACAAAAAAGCCACAAGCATTAGGATCCTAGAATAAAGCAAGTGTTCAGTTGCCATGGACAGTGGTGAGTTTATCCATGGCAGAAGAGTATTGTTTCAAGGTGTGCCATCCTGTCACTGCTCTGTTCTTGTTGAAACCATGGTCTTCTAAATGCTATAGCTTCTGATGACACAAAGGAAAAAAGGCTCTGGGGTGGACCTACAAATATATAGAAAGTTTTCTTAGATCAACCTAAAGCGATAGCTAGTCTAGCATCCCATTCCCACTGTGTCCAGGTGGGATCTTCCAGGAGACCATACGAACAGGATACAAACAAGAAAGTCCTTTCTTGTTCTTTGTCCCCCAGCATCTAATAAACCATCTACAGCTACAGAGGTTCTGTTTAGTGCTTATAGCTATTGATTGATTGGTACTATTGACTGACCACAAATTACTTAAATCCTCATTACTTTGGGGTCCCTTAGCACCATCTTACAGTGTAATATCTGAAATATGTACAGATGTTTCCTAGCATTAATTTATGGTTTTAAAAAAAAGAATAATAATAATAAGTAACGATGGTGCTGCATCACAGGTTAATTTATTGAGTGCTTGAGCAAAGAGGAAGAAAGAGGCACAGAAACTGTGATACCCAGAAGCTTAAAAAGTCATAGCATCTTCCTCTGTTATAAGTACAGGTTTGAACAGACCACAGTTTAAAATGTTATTGAAAAATATACGTTGTTGTTGTATGCTTTCAAGTTGTGTTCCTTCAAGTTGTTTATGATTTATGGCAACCCTAAGGCAAATCTATCACAGTATATTCTTGGCAGGATCTGTTCAGAAAGGTTTGACTTGCCCTCCTCTGAAGCTGAGAGAGTGTGACTTGCCCAAGGGTCACCCAGTGGGTTTGTATGGCTGAAGAGGGATTCAGACCCTGGTCTCCAGAGTCATAATCCAAGGCTCCAAACATTATACCACACTAGGTCTCTTGAAAATATATGCTTTGAGCCAAAGAGTGAGATGGAGAATATCATTTGTATTTTCTTTAATTCACCTTAAAACAACAAGTTCAAAGAGCAGGGTGGTGGGGCTTGTAAGGGAGGCAATTTGGATGGGGGGGGGAAACACCACACCATCTTAAATAACTATTATCCCTATGTGGAGATTGTAAAAAGGAGGATGCAGATCAAAATTAAGTAGTGATAGTCTCCAGGTGAATGTGAGAACTGAGTTGCCTTGGTAAGTACCTGAAAAATATTACAGACTGTGTGGTCACTGTTTGTTCATTCACAATATAAACTGTTTCAGAAGGCTGTGCAAACTCACACATCAGCTTGTAGTATTAATTCTGTTCCCCATGGCATTCACCTGTGTATTACAAAGTGTTCTGCTTACAAATGCTTCAAACAGATCTCTGAAGACACTGAGATATCAAATCTATCCAACTGACACCTTTGTGCAAAGCTACATGTCAGGATTGATTCTGACAAGAGATTCATCTCAAATTTTTGATCTAGCACAAGACATCATCCCATTCGTTTCCCCAGAAGTGGAAATTAAACCATTCTCACCATTCTCTCCTCTCAGCAATACTTCAACTGCTTTTTGCTGGATAAAATACATGCATACAAGTGGACGAGATTAAACTGTATTGAAACTAAAATTGCTAAAGGATTTCTCTCTCTCTTTCTCAAAGCATTTTTATTCTAAAGGTCAGCAGATTCACTGATGATTAAAGTTGACATACGCAACTGAAGCTTCTCCCCCTGGTCCACAGATAGGCTATATCAGAATCGTGAGATGTAGTAACTCACTGAATTTGTGCAACACCAAATCAACATAAATCCAACTTCTCTAGCTTTATTGGCTTTAAGGACAATTCTGGTTTATAGCAGCTTGGGAATTATCCTTAAAGGCTTGTCCTAAACACAATATATTTTTAAAAGATACAAACCTTTTAATCCCAGCTGCTTTTCAGGCTGCAGCCCTGCATACACAATACACAAACACACTGCATGTTCTGTTTCTGTTTGTGTGTCTTTCTCTCTCACACGCACACACCAATTTTTCTGTGGTTCCAGTGTTGGAAACCAAGAATAACCAGGTTTATTTTTGTTTTCTTTTTAGAAGCATCCACTATTCAGAGGCTATTAGACCACAAATACACAGGCATTTAAAAACAACAACAACAACAACAACAATAATAATTTGAATTTCAGAAAAAATGTCACAAAACTGCTGAGAGAAAACTCCATATTATTCTTTCTTATTGGGATGAGCCTGTTCACCTAAACTCTATTCATAGGATCTTATTTACAAAGTACCACGAGGAGATGGAAAACAACAAATGCCAAAAATGTTCATTGTTTAATTACTACTTGATGTTAATTGTCCTAGTCTAAAGTGCAAGGTTATGATGTTAGTAACATTGTGAGAGCTTTATGAAGTGAGATTTTTTTTCACCTGGCTTTTTTTGGTTTTGAGTGTAAAATTGAATAGCGGTTATACATATGTTCCAAAATACTGTTTTTTAACAGAGCAAGAAGGAATTTTAAAAGGAGGCAAACACACCCCTTAGGCTAAAAATTGCATTCTGTATAAGTTACATGCTTCATGGTTTTCAAGTTGCAATCATTATGCTAAAATTGCAGATATAGAGAGAGATTTCCTGTTAACTTCAGCAGAGAGATATTAGAATAATTTTTAAAATAAATAAATAGATCATTTTTGGAACGAATGCTGAAAGGCATTCATGGTCTGATTTTAAAAATCCATGGCAAGAGCATGCTTTTTGTGCTTTGCAATAAGAAGCAGATGTAAAACACACCCACTCATCAGAAATAGGGAAAGTCCACTTTGACAGACATAGGAAAAATCTTCAAGACACCCAAATTTATCACCATACACATAGAATCACAGAGGCTGCCAGTCATATACATGCACATACCTTTAGAGAAAACAAAAACAAACCCCACATATTCATGTCTGGGAAGATGGGTTCTATCCCACTCAGCTCCTCCAAAGAAGGTACTATTAATTAGCATTAAGATGGTTAAACTTAAGATGAACTTGACTATGTCATCGTACACCTTGAAGCACGTATGTGCAGACATGTACACATGCACAAACCATATGAAGATATGGTGCTGTTTAGAAACACTGATGTCTATAGCAATGCATGCTGATATAATGACAGCTGATTTTTATTTTTAATAACACAGCAACTCAATGGCAGCAACAAAGCACAGGGAAAAACATACACACAGAGAAAGCTTCCCCCTTACCTATTGCTTATGTTTAGTGATGGGTCGGCTTCTTTACAGACACCAGGTATTTTGGCCCAAAGTGTAGAAGACTTGGAGCACATGCCCACAGACCATTCCACAAGCCATCTTTTCCCTGTCTGTTAGCACACCGTACATCTCCAGCAGCTCCGCTCTCCAGCTGCAAACATCTCATTAGACTAATGCATTCAGCACAGGCAGAAAACTCGATTTACCATAGCTACAGCAATGAATTTCCATTACGATGACAGCTTCAACCACATCATGTCCGGAAAACCAGCCAACCACTGCCTTTTTAAGAACACACACACACACACACTTTACATGCAGAAAACGTGGCCTCTGTATGTGTGTGTATGTGTGTGCTGTGTTTTCTTCCCCTCTCTGCAGCTAAACTAAGAGGGAAAATGTGTCACATTAGGAAGTATGCATAAATCAGTAAAAGCTCTGGCACTTTAGGGTTGTTTGTTTTTTAAATTTTTAAAACCATGTTCCTTGCAGCAACAAGAATTCTTTGACAACGCTGAGAGTGGGTGTTTGGAACCTTTTTTTTAAATTAAAAAACCCTATCCCTCCTTTGTTGCCATAGTAACCAGACTGTATCATCATCTCTTTGTCCCAGTCATGCAGCAATGTGGCCCAGTATTGCGCTTTAGACATCAGCGACACGAAGGATCTGTCGTTTGACTTAGGGTAAGAACAGCAGGTGGCAAAAGCTTTTGACGCAACACAATTGTCATCAGTTAACAGCACTGTTTATGCCGGCTAAGAGTTTTATGTACTAGGTCTTCAGTGCTCCAGGAGCATCCGCCAGGTGTTATACAATGGAAGAGTGATTGGGAAGAAAATGTTTATAGACTGAATCCATTTAAAAATCTGCAGTCAAGCTTGGGAAGAATGAAGCTGTGAACCAAACTACGTCACGGTTTGAGGAGGGGATCTTATTCACTTTGCAAAAAACAGAAGAAACTGAGAAAGAAAGCCCACCCACCCAAAAAAAAGTTAACTAGAGGTACTTTTCCATGGACCATTGCCATATTGGTGGTTGCTGAAATTTTGCTAGGGCTCTTTTAAAAAACACTGCACTTCCTTTTCATGGCAGAAGATTGTTATATATTTAAAAGTTGCCTCTGTAATGTATAACCCTCTGAGTGGGAGTAACAGACAAACTTAAGAAGTATTTTGTTGGCCTCAAACAAGGTCCATATTCTAGTACTATGCTGAGTTTACCACAATGGCTCAGCTACATGCCTACAGGTAGCTCACACCCAAGTCACAATGGTGAAAACATTTCCAAAGCAGGAGCCATATTAGTCTGTTGCAGCAAATCCAACCGACTCTTGTGGCACCTTAAAAGTGGCATAGGTTTCATGGACTGCCACCTGGTTCATCAAATACTAGTGTGGCAGCAATGCCCTATTGCATTCTTCCAACATCTGGTTAAAAGAAGTGCACTGTGCCGAATTATGGATGTTTCACTCAGCTACTATGATTAAAAAGGCTTTGGAGGTTGATAGCTAGAGAGACACCTTATATATTAATAGAGAAACCATTCTGTGATTATAAATCCTAAAACAGCGTCTTTTGTGCACAAGACTGGAGTAGTAACAAGCTTGCAGGAATTCTGAAGTTTACACAAGTACCTGTTTATGGGGGGAACAGTAATGGTGAGAAACTCTGAAAACAGCTTAGTGAGAACTAAGTATACTTGGAGCAGAAGATGAAGGACATAATTTAACGGATTGAAAAGATACAGATAACTATCTGGAGCAAGACTTGTGAAATGCACGCATGTACACATGCATGTCTTGACTGAATGGTTGGACAAATTACTTGTTCCTCTTCACTTTCTCCTTCCCCCTCCTATTCAATTTATTATAGAATTATTTTGTTATTATGTATTCTTATTATATATTTCATTATTTATTATATATATTCTTTAGCTGTAAAAAAAGATTCACATAATTTGACTATCTATAATTAATAATCCAGTTATTAATAATTAGCAATACATGCTCAAAATTAATCTGATATATAACTATTTTGGATGTTTTAAAAGATATAAAGTTTACATAATAGGGATGTAACATTTTCTGACTTCAAGACTTATACTGAACAATCCATATGCTGATCTTTTGAACACAGTTCAATTTATTCTGTCCTTACATCATTCCAAATGAGCTGTATCAGGTAATATCCATATTATATCTATCCTTCATAAACTGAATAAACGATTTCCAATTATAATTTCCAAAAAATCATTTTATTTCACTCACTCAGTTTAACATATTTGGCCGTCTTAACCTGTTTTGTAATATTCCATATTTTTGCTACTTGCATCTTTAACACTGACAGGTTACAGCTTTCTCTAGAAACACTATTTTTGTGGCTGTTAAAAGATTCTAGATCAATTTTAAAAGGTTTCTGTTAACAGAGTGTTTAACACATGAGAAGATTTAAAGTGACCATACTAAGGGCAACTCAATCATATGCTTATTACTGTATTTTCAATATTTTTTATTTGTATTTTACTAATATTTTAAAATTTCTACTGTATTTTAAAAACAATTATTATGAAAGTTTTGAAATAAAACTGCAGTGACAGAAAAAGTCATGTCCTACTTGGGATGGGAGAGGAGGACAGGGAGACAAACAAAGTTGGGACTTCTCAGAAAAGAGTTTGCAGTCCGCCCAGATTTCTCCAGCCAGCAGAGATGGGAGGGAGGATAAAGTAATTTGAGTAGGCAATTTGGCCAATAAAGATTCAAATTCCATAATGATGTAAACAATTAGCCAATTAGATATCTCTTTTGTGTCTTTGTTCACGATTGTCTCTGGAGACCTGGATGGGTTTGCTTTTCTTTTTAAAAGGTCCAATGTTCTAAAAATATCACTGTTCTAATGTAAAGGCTCTGTGCTTCTCTCAAATCAAGTAAAAGAGGAAATAGAGAAGCTCATTTGATTAATAACATCATTTGGGGCTGTAATTTATCATGGAATAAAAAGAATTCAGCTTCTAGGTAGAAATAAAATGTTTCTATTTGTCCTAGGACTTGCTTCTGGAAGGTCCATGAAAAGGGGAATGCCGTGTGCATTATTAGCAAAAAACAAAACATTTCCTCCTTCTCTTTTCCCCCATTAACATGAATCTTTAACAAGAACATTAGATTCTTTAATAAGAATTTAACAAGAATCGTTAACAAGAACACTGATCTTAGGCAGAAAGACAATTTCTGTATTTCTGTTAGCATATTCAGTCAATGACAACCAAACACGTTAAAACAATCAGTTTAATCAAAATTTGCCTGTGACTTTATTTAAACAATCATTTTTTCCATTAATGCCAAATTCCAAAGATGTGAACACCAACTTTCTCAGATTATGGAGATCCATTTTGGTGCAATTTCTAAAAACAAAACTAAACAAAAAACCAAGTCCCTCATATGTGACAATAACAACATTTATTGATTAGCCTGTAGGCCATCTCAAAATAACACCATTATAAAAATTCTATAGAAATTCTATAGAAATTACAAAGGACCTAATAATACAATTATGTGATAAACATATTGTTTAGCGGTGCATATCTCCAATACTGCTGCATTCCCTTTAGTAAAAAAAATTCTGGCGTCAGATGGCATTAATAAATGATTATTTGTTTTAATACTATTCGTACAGTGGGATGTAACAGAATAATACAGTTTAAAATTAAGACCAAAAGAATTTGATTTATGGTAGAAATGAGTAAGACAGATAGGATAGCAACTACAGAACAACCGACTCTAAGAGATAGGAAGTAATTGTTTTGTCTGTATTATTTGTATTATGTTTAGTTTGTATTGTTTTGCCAGTATGTATTTGTATGTTTATCTGTAATTTTTACTCTGGTGAAATAATTTTAAAAAATAAAAACGAAGGATGATTTGTTTTATTGAAGATAAACTGTCATACCTAATCTGAAATTGCCACTCCTACCATCCAGTCTATTCATTCCTTAAAAAGAGACACTTTTTCTAACAATTGTCATCATGTTGGGATAAATACATTGAAACTGAAACTCAAGTTATTTTACAGGAGAAAGGGCAGAACGTACTTTCTTCTTAACCAGGAGGTTTTACACATGAACAGCAAGCACAGGAGAGAAACATGTTTTGTTTTGTAGCTACGTTATGCAGATAATTCCATACGACCAAATTCCAGGAATATGGAATCACCTCAGCATAGCCTCCAAAATTTCACAGATGGAAAACAGGAGAGTGTAGCCAGGAAAAAGGAGGACAACATTAATGATAAATAACACACAAAACTACTAGAATGATGAACCTCTACAAGTTTCTATGGCACTACAGAAGAAAAAAGTAGATTCATAAATGTAACCTTGGGTCTTGTCCGGGGAGAAAGTAGGAATATAAATATAAATATAAATATAAATAAATAAATAAATAGGAAGGGGTGAAGAGATGAAAGTCAGTAAAAAAAATAACCCTTCAAATATAAAATTTATACAAGCCACAGAAACATATAAAAGGTATTTATTTTCTGGAAAATGAAAAATATTTCTCAAAAATAAATTTTAAATTTAAAAAAATCAAGAGAAAAAAATTCACATTTGGAATGTTTCTCTGCAATACTGTTCCTGGTTTAGGGAACTTAATGGTGAGAGAATATTTGTGCCTGTGAGAGAGACAGATTGTAAGAGAACTGGTTGTACACTTCTGCAGGATTTGGTAACTTCAAGGGGATCTCCTCAAGGAAAGCCCATCTTAATTGTCAGAACTGCTATTTACATTTACATGGTGTATTGATTCCTTTCCTTTACCTCAATATGCAGTTTGGGGGTTACACAGCCTAGGCTGCTGTGTTGCAAAGGTCAGACAGGCTGCCACAGTTCCTGGTTTTCCTCTTTGCTCATACTTGTCCTGACTCTACTGGGAAGGGCAACACTCACCCTTTCCTTTCTTCTCCTTCTGGCTGCAATAATGAGTGCAAAGTCTGCAACATTTAGTAGAAGGTGACTGGATGTGAAAGAGCAACAACAGAATCAGGCATTGGAGGGGCTGAGAAGGAGAAAGAAGGACATTTCCAAAACAGCTGAGAAAACAAAAATGCAGAAGATTAACCATAGCCATCTTGTCTGATCAGTGACAGTTGCAGGGTATGCCTTGGTTGAGGGGTGCTGGAGCCAACACTGCCTCCCCCTCCCCCCTCCAGCTGCTTCTTCTGAGCATCTTCCTCCCTCTTAAAGAACAGAACTATGTGTAACCTGTACCCATGTGTCCACATGTGAGGGATAACCCTATGGCATTGAATTTTGAAACAAGGTTCAATAGCTCATCCAATAGGCTGCTTGGTTGTCCACTGAATAGAAGAGGGCACCCTCTTGTCCTTTGCCTCTGGAAGCAAATGTCTTTGAGTGGCCTCAAGCTTGCTTAGTCCAAGGAAGAAGGTGCAACCCTGAGGAGATGCTGCTCTTCCATCCCTGCAATATACTGCTTGCACATTCAAGGAAAGCTCTGCATTTGCTTTGCTGTCCCACAATGAAAGAAAGAGTCTTAGATAGGAATTTCTTAAATGGAAACAAAGAGTTGGAGCTAAGCTTCATGGAAGTAATCCATATTACAATTTTTCATTCCACATTCTACTGGAATACACACACATACGTCCTCTCTCTCTCTCTCTTTTTGCAGAGATTAGGCAAATTATGCTTTTTTGGATTAAAATTCCCAGAATCCCATTTCCAGTGGTAATGGGTATCCAAAAAAAGGGTAACTTTTCCTTTCTCTATTACCAAACTCAGGCGGTGAACTAAAAAATCTGTTTAGCAAAAACAGGGCTACAGGGGGGGAATTATCAATGCACTTGTAAGAAACACAAGGATTGGAGAAGGACAAAATAAATTTGGGAAGGAAAGAGGAACTAAGGGTGTCGTAACTAAAAGAAGAAACATGAATAGTCCAGCGGGACCCAAAATGCTCAGGGGTCATAAAATATGTGTCTGTGGGGACAGAATGGAAAAGTTGTGTGGAGGGATAATGCAATGTAGTGTTCTTGAAGGGGATGTGACTGGCAGGCTGGCTGGGAGACTGAATAGGACTGCTCTACATTCAAATTTTGTTACAGGTATCTCTTGTGAAAGTACTGCAGATCAGTTTTATTGGGTTATGAGAAGACTGGGTTATAAGAGAAGAAAAAAATCCATCCACTTTCTTTACATCATACATAATTTCATACATTACTGTCACGAGCTCACTTAGAGTCAAATTACAGGCTAATGCAGGCATACCTCCATTAACAAAGCCTCTGTCAGCAAAGTCCCTTTTTACAAAGTCTTTTTATGTCCGCCCAACCCCCTTTTTCTTCCTCATCCTCTATCTACCAGAAAAGGTTTTAACAGCTTCAGCAGTGGGACAATGGTGAAAGAAAAGTGGATTAAAACAGACATTTGGTGTTGGGTTGTAGCACTGTGTCTGCTGTAAACAATGGCATAACGCTTAAACTGGGAAAGAATTAGTTTCTCCTCTAGCTGACCCTGATCTCCAGAATCTCTTACTGGGCATGTGTTTATATCACCAGATTCCCCTAGATTGTTTAAAAAACAAACAAACCATAGATTAGACATTTGGCCACCAAACTAGATATCATAAGAAAAATGGAAGCTGGAGAGAGAAAAAGAATAATCCCTGGATTCTTTTGGATGAAGCCTTCAAGTGGTCTCTAAAAAGTTCAAATTGTTTTCATTTATGCAAACTTTGCCTGTCCTAGTTGTTTGGTTTCACAATATACATACTGTTAGTTTTCAATAGAAAGTTTGCTGAAATATGTCAAACCTTCTTTTCTTTTTTTTTTCTTTTTCTTTTCATTTTTGTGTGTGTGCAACCTTTATTTCTGCCTCTGAGATGAAATTTTCTATTAAAGAGGGATAGCCATATGTATTTCCTGCAATTAACCTTTTGCTCCTCCCTCAATGGATTTCCTCAGAGATATGCACTTCAGCAATTAGATTTGCAAATTTGGCTATGTTTATCATCCAGTGACCAATCTCAAAGTAAAGAAGGCTACATGCATGTGAGGGGAAAAACATCTTCCACCACTCCTGTTGCTCAATATACAACACTAGCATAGGCAAAAATGGTGTTGTAGGAAACATCAGCAATAAAATGGCCATTGGCTTTGCCATGATAGGAGGAGCAACAGTTGTCAGCAACAAGAGAGAAACCAAATTAAAAAATATAGCCACGTTAGTCTGTAGACTCAGTATGCAGTAAGATCTTGGAGGATCTTTGAGACTAAGGAGTTTATCGGATGCAATTTTAATCAGGCATGGGATGGGATCAGGTTGGAACAGGTTAAAACTGATTTTACTGAACACAAAATAGCTGCTGCCCTGCCACCTGACCATCACTCGTCCTCCAGCAGTGCTCTGGCAGCCAATTTTGTTACTATGGAAAGCACTGCTGGAGGATGGGTGATGGTTGGGCGACAGCGCAGCAGCAATTTTACATGCAGTAAAATCAGTTTTAAATCGTTCCAGCTCAATCCCATTCCATGCCCGGGTCAGCATTAAAATTGCATGTGATAAACTCCTAACTGTAAGAAGGAAATTGGCAGCATGAGCTTTTGTAGACTTAACTCTGGCGGGTTACAGACCACCAAAAAGCAGCGGTCTGCTGCCGCCGCTGGTTGCAGCATCAGAGAACCGTAGCAACCAAACTGCGCGGTTCCCAGACGCTGTAAAGAAGGAGCACGAAAATCGCGCTCCTTCCTGCACCCCAGAAGAGACACCGCAAGTGCCAAAGTGCGCACTTGCAGCATCATTTCCGGGGCATGACATGCGGATGCAGCGCGTCCGCTACTTCAAGATGGCGGCAGCCGTGTGGAACGGCCACTGCCATTTCGTACAGACTCAGTCCGTACTAGGGTTAGGGGCGTCTGGAAGAGACGCCCCTTTCTAACCCTAGTACTGACTGAGTCTGTGCTAGGGTGCCCGTTTGTAACGGGCCTCTATTTCCTCAAATGCATCTGAAGAGGTAAACTTAAGTGTACAAAAGTTCACGCTGCCAACTTCTTTCTTTCAGTTAGTCTCAAAGGTGCTATAAGATCTATCTACAAGAAAGGAACTGTTTGCTGAGTTGCTGCAAGGGCAACTTTGTTTGACAACAAAGATTGCTTTCTCTGCAGTCTCCCCATCACCTCTATCCACCACTCCAAAAGTGTCTATTGCTGGTGTAATGGACTCTTACACTGACATGAAAGCACCTACAGGATTCCAGCTTCCTACCAACTTTACAGGGTATACAAGCATTGGGATGGGGAGTAGATTAAGAAATAAAAAAATGGAAGGTCCATTGTAGATAGGATGCACAATGGGGATGTCATCTTTCTTGTTACAAGTGAGGGGTTAGTGCAGCCCCTGGACATTAGGGAGTTTTCCAACCCTGCTGTAAGCTTTCTGACCAAGCAGGAATTCAAACACAGGTCTCCATCTCAAAGTCTAGTACTCCTCTCTGTTAAACTGCACTGACTCTCGCAAATCAAAGTATACTGTATAAATGGTGTCAAGGATGATGCGCAGTTGCAGGAACTAATACAACAATTACTGTGATTTTTTTGCATAATATGAATATTTACAAAGAAAATCATTTGGCTGTTAAACATATCATTTGTATATTATATAGATATGGAAATATGGCAAAGTGGAATATGGCAACTGTAAGGGCTGAGGCCTTTTTGATTATATCATGGCTCAGATGACTTGAACCTTCCTCAGTCACACCAAATACACACCAGCACTGATGTGACCAGGACATAGCAAGCTGATAATACAGAAAAGTGGAATATCCTCCAATAATGTGGAAAGTTAATTGCAATTTCATATCTGGAAGACAAATACTTATTTGTCTTCCAGATCTGTGCATCTCAAAACAGCCTTTGTATCTGCTAGCCAACTATGGGGGAATATTTTTGGGTTGGTCCATACCCTTTCAAGTCTGTGGAATATCCTCTCGTGCGTGCATGTGTGCGTGCGTGCGTATATATATATATATATATATATATATATATTTGCACATCTATCACTGTAGATTTAAAAAACCTCTGAGGGATTTAACCTTCCTGATCTGCCTTTCAGCTTCATGTTAATTAATCCCATCCTTTCTCCTGAAATTAAAGCAATCTCCTCACAGATTTGCTCTGTGACTTGGTTGAGCCAAGAGGCAAAATGTGAACAATGCTGACTGCTGCTAATAAAAATCTCACCATTCAAGAGTCCTTAGTTTAAGATTAGTTTACAGAACAATCCTGTGGTATTCCCACACCTTCCTAAGCACTTTCCAATATACATGGGCAGTCAGATGCAAAAACTGACACTATTAATAGGGGAAGAGGGAAAGGAAATTCACTAGGTGCTGCTCTTTCATATGTCACTTAAAAATGCAAGGCTGCTGCCTTTCCCGCCCTGCTTTTTTTCAAAAATTGGCTATCCTAGCTCCTTGGGCAAATCACACTCTCTCAGCCTCAGAGGATGGTAAATCCCCTCTGAAGAAATCTGTCAAGAAAGCCACATGGTAGGGTCGCCTTAGGGTTGCCCTAAGTAGGAAATGATTTGAATGCACACAACAACAACAACAACAACAACAACAACAACAACAACAACCCTAACTGAGCATCCAGACAGACTGGAAGAACCAGAAAGTCCCTGTATTGTTTTGTTTTTTTCCTTTCTCGGATTTGTTTGCTTGTTTGCTTGTTTTTTTAAACCTGCATGACATTTTCCTCATCCCATCAGGGATAAGGGGTGTTAAAAGAGAGTGTGCTAATCTCCCATGAATATGCAGATAAAATCAAAACAAAAAGAACAGGATTTGTTTGCTTGTTTGCTTGTTTTTTGAGATCTGCATGACATTTTCCTCATCTTAAGTATTCCCAGGGAACTCCCAGCACTTACAAGGACTTTTATTCCCACTCTCATGGTCAGTTTATATTAACTTGAAAATTTATCACATGGAGGAAATCCCGTGCAAAAACAGGATTTAAAAGCTGGAAAAAAAACCTCAAAAGCGAGTTGATTTTCACATACATCATTGTTAAAGTGGTGTTAACGTGAATGGAAAATAAACAAAAGCCACTCCTTTTTACTTTCGGGATTTTCCAAATGTAAAAAGGAGCAGCTTTTGTCTACTTTCCGTCTACTTTCTGTTCAGGTTAACACCACTTTAACAATGATGTTGTGTGAAAATCAACCTGCTTTTGTGGGCTTTCCCCCCCCCCCAATTTAAACCCCTGTTTCTGCATGGGATTTCCGTCATGTGATAAACTCCTTGGACTGCACCTACACTACAGAATTAATGCAGTTTGACGCTGTTATGAAAATTCTGGGATTTGTAGTTTTCTGGTATATTTATGCTTCTCTGTCAGAGAGCTTTAGTACAAATCCCAGGGTTCCACAGCAGTGTCAAATTGCATTCATTCTGTAGTGTGGCAGCAGTTTCAATATTTCCAAAAATGAAATGTATCTCTCTATGACCATCTGGGTGTATTCTGAAATTAGCTAAAATGGCCACCATCAAGAAACATAGTGACAGTTCCCAGGACAGCAGATTCAACAGAGATCATGCAAGTAAAGGAGGAATGTTAGCAAGAAAAGAACATCCTAATGCTTAATTAATATAGCTACAGCACTTTAATACTGTGGAAATTGGTGAAAGTCTATTTCTGAAACATCGCCTGAGTCCAGATGTGATATGGGATCAGTGGAAGTGGGAAAAGGAAGAACACAACAGAGGGAGAGAGGGAGGAAAACCCAGGATATTTCAAGAAACCATGGAAATTAGTGCATACCCTTTTAACGTGCCTTGTCCCTGATAGGATAAATGCTCAATTATTTTTAAAACAGGTTTTATCACATTTACCCATGGGCTGGCAAATGAATCTCATTTACAGCCCGAATGCCAGCCTGGCTTATCCCGCACCTTTTCAAGAACAGGAAAATCCTATTCTTGAAAAGCCACAGAATAAGCCTAGCTGGCATATGGGCTGTGTATGGGATGCATTCACCTGCCCATGGGCAAATGTAATAAAACCCATTTTAAAAATAAGTGCACCTTTATCCCATCAGGGATAATGGGTGTTAAAAGAGAGTGTGCTAATCTCCCATGAATATGCAGGTAAAATCAAAACAAAAAGAACAGGAAAGTCTTGATACTTCCAGGGACTTTTTTCCTTCCTGAATAAGGGCTTAGTACCTCCAGACATTGTTGGGGCTACATCTTTCATGAGCTTGCACCAGTGGCTGTGGCTATTGGGAACTCCAACAAAATCTGGAAGTGCACAGTTCCCCAACTCCACTACAAACCAGAAGCTCTAGTGTATCCAAGTGGATCCCACATTCAAACCTGAAATGCAGAATCATGCCAACTATGTATGTTCCAAACCTCATGGCTTTTTCTTAAGGGGATACCACCTCATGAACACTGTTACAAACAGGTTACAGTGGAAGCTTAATTGATTCTTATTTAATACCTCAGATTATGCATTACGCTCTACAAACTGCCTCTCATCTCAAGGTTTTGCTCCACAATGTCTCTCTCTTTTCTTTCTTTCTGTGAAACTAGCATAGTGGCAAGCATACAGAATCATTCCTCAGCAGAATCTTAGTGACTGGGTGTTTTGTTTTCTCTTCCTTCAGTTCTACAAAAGTCTACCACCATCACCACCACCCCCGTCTGTTTGTATTTCCTCAGCAGAATGTGTCATTGTTGTGGCTTGTCATGTCCAGTTATGTCAGTCATATCACACTAGGTTACCATGTCATGTAACATGAACTGGCTGATGCAGCAGCACTGCAGAATAGCTTTGGCCTGAGTCTGGTTTTCTGTTTTTTAAGGTGGTGGAAGGAAATTGTATTCCACCTCATCCTTGCCAACACACTCTTCCAATGCCACTATTAATTTGAGATCCAATTCTTAAATACATATTAGAACTCATAATTTCAATAGATAGCTTACATAGATAAATTAAGGATAGGGTATGACCTCCATATCCACAAGGGATATATTTCCTGATTTACTGTGGAAATGTAAAACTCTGGATAATAGCTAACTCAATTGAAATGAACAACTTCTGCCAGATGTTCTCCATAGAGTTACATAGAGTGTGACTCTATGGTCAACATTTGTCAGATGCATACCATAGAATCACACTGGAGGACCTAGAAAATGCCTAGAGAGAACTTTTTTTCAGATGTGGGTAAGTGAAACCATGTACACTTGTCCCTCCACATTCACTGGGTTTATGGGCACAAGACCCCCATGAATGTGGAAAAATCACAAATAACAAAAACACTATGTTTTCACCTGAGAGAACACCTCTCTATGAATCTCTAGGTCCTCCAGTGCAATCTGTGGTCAACATCTGCCAGACATTGACCATAGAATTGTGCTGGAGGAGCTACAAATGCCTAGTGGAGTGTTCTCTCTGGGAATCTCTAGGTCCTTCAGTGTGACTTTTGGTTAAAGTTGACCACTGAGTTGCAATGGAGGACCTAGATATTCCTAGAGGGAACATATTAATAAAATCCATGAATAATCAAAGCTGCAAAATCAAATCCGCAAATGTGGAGAGATGAGTGTATATCAGTTCTGTGGACACAAATGTCACGCTGTATATGAAATCACTTAAAGGTTCTAGCAAAATCCATCCTAACAATGAACTGGAATAGTATGGTGTTCTACATGTCATTTTAGAAGAAAATGAACTCCAAGCTGAGTGAGAACAAGTATGGAGGTGGGACCAAATACACTGGTTTGTGTATACTATGTAAACTAAAAGTAGAGAATCATTTCTCTGTCAAAGACTGTGTTCTCTCAGAGGTGTCAAAAAAAATCTTTCGTTCTTCTACTTCTGCTTGCTTTCCATCCCTTCCTTTCCTCTTTCCTCTTCCTTCCCACCCAAGGGGATGCCAGTAAAGAGGAAGATTCCTCATGCTAGAGGACTGAACCAATCATTTGCAGATGCTTTTCAAAATTACATGGTGGGGGGTGGATATAGGTAGGTTGAAGGTTGACCACCCCAATGTAAAACAAGCTTATCAGTCAAACAAGATGTGGCAGGCAAATATGCATTTTTAAAATTCCAGCAGAGATTTCTTTATGGGAAAACAGCTTTGGGAAGTGAAGCTATAGATCAGAGGTTTAACATTCTCCCAGCATTTACTTTTCTAAACACACACATACACACCTTCAGTGTGAAGCTCTCCATACATGTACAGGGGAAAAACCCTGATATCTTCTGGCGTTTGGTTCATGGACACCCCCCCCAGCCTACCCCCCCCCCATGGATACCCCAATCCATGGATGCTCCAGTCCCATAAAATACAATGGCATAGTAAAATAGTGTCCCTTACATACAATGGCAAAATTAAGGTTTGCTTTACGGAATATACGTATATTTTTAAAATATTTTCAAGTTGTGGATGGTTGAATCTGTGGATAAAGAATCCATGGATACAGAGGGACAACTGTCTGCCTCTGAATCCTGTTGGGGAGAGTTCTGGATGCTTTTGTTTGTTTTTGCTGGGTTTTGTTGTTTTGCTTCATTTATTTAATTATTTGATTTATATCTCAATGTTCTCCTCAATGAGATTAAAAGAAACATTAGTTGGCAGACTATTTTGAGCAGAGACACTGTAGAAAACAGTGGAAACACTCTTTCCCAGTAACTTTCCATTACATATGTACCTTCCATAAACATGTTCTCCTATGAACAAAGCAGGTCAAGAACTAAACTACGTACTACATAGAGAAGATTATCGCATATCGTTCTCAGAACGTTCCAAGTCGTAACATTCTGGGAACGTTCCTGGAATGGATATTACTGCATTGAGGAAAGTGGAACGTGATGAGAACGTGATGGGAACACATTTTACCGCACAGCGCATCCCTTTTTCTTGAGAACGTTCCCAGAACATTTTCCACGGAGGTCCCTTAAAGCAGAGGGAAAGCAAGCTGCCAGGGAGGGGACTGGGCCAAGGGCAGAGTCCCCTCCTCAGCAGCCTGGCTTCCCTCCACTTTAAGGGAGCTCCATGGAGGTCCCTTCAAGCGGAGGGAAAGCAAGCTGCCGGGGAGGGTTCTGGGCCAAGGGCAGAGCCATGGCAGCCATTGCAGCTCTTTAAACTGGTTAGAAAGGAAGAGTCCTCTGCTGTCATCCCAATTCCCCTTTTTGGCAGTTTGTCACCCTTTTGCCTCCTGTGTGTGTGCATGTAATGTGTGCCTTCAGGTTGTGAGCTTCCCTCCCCGCTTTAACTCTTGTCTGGCTCTTTGCTATGGAATTCTGGGAGTTGTTTGCTTGCTTTTGTGTGGTGTTCCAAACAGAGGAGCTTTTGTGGGTTCCCTCCTGGAGGGAAGGAGGATGCATCCCTGGCATCCCTGCCTCCTGCATGCTGACAGCACAGGAGCCCCGCTGGACATGACACCAGAGGCTCCCGCAGAAGCAGCCAGACTCTCTCCCTCTTGCTCTCTGCCCTGGTCCCCTCGTTCCCTTCCTTCTCTCTTTTCCCTCTGTTTTGCCCTCCTCCTTCACTCCCTTTCTCACTGCTTATCCTTCCTTCCTTCTCTCTCCCCCCTTTCCATTTTCTCCTTCCCTCCCTCTCTCTTTCTCTCTCTTTCCCTCCTTTCCTTTCCTCTTCTCTCCCTTGTCCCACCTTTCCTCCCTTTTTCCTTCCTTCCCTCCCTCCTTCTCCCTCCCCCCACACACACATCTTCCCTCACTGCGGTCACTCGCCTGCCTGTTTCCCTGCCTGTCATTCTTTCATCCAATCAGGAGACGGAGGAATGAGAGAACGGATTTGAGAACGGATAAGAATACTGCACAGACCTCTTTTGAAATGTTCTGAGAACGTTACAGCTCGCTGGGAACACATTTAATCCATCCCCTCCCTGGAACACATGTGGAACACATTGGGAACGTGATGGGAACTTAATGGGAACACATACGTGCGGTATACTTAAATGTGTTCCGTTCCCATCGGGTTCCCAGAACGTTCTGAGAATGCAGTGCGGTATTCTTCTAAGTGTTGGTGCTGGCCATGTGCCGTAATAAATTCATTCATTCACATTAAGTGTTCTGTATTAGAACCAGTGTAGGTTTAGCTCCTAAAGCTAATACCAGAGTCATATTGGAAAAAACAGGGGCATGTAAAATGTGTTGTATATATCTATACAACAGACAAAGGAATGGATCTCTCACTAGAGATCTCAGAGGTAACATCAAACTCAAGTTTACAGGAGTCTTGGGGAAAACTTCTGACAGCTAACCTATTGTAAAATGGAGATCTGAGGTATGGCTGCAACTTCAGAACCTGTACCTCAATCTGTTACTTGTACCTGAGTCTCTGAACTTCTATCTCTTTCTACAGAAGGCAAAAATTGTGTTGCAATCCCAGTACTTATATGTAATTAAATGCCCTCGAAATAAAAGATATTTGTATGTGCATGTCGCTGAAAACTCTAAACTGCAACAGTATTCCTGGAACTAGAATAAATTTATTCTCTAAAATAAAGACCCAAACAAGTACTGTATTTTAAAGATCCTTTTTGATACATAATTGGAATTGTAATCTGGCCAATTCACTGTTTTTAGCAACAAAGTTCCTAAAACCTGCATACCACTCCATAAAAATTAATCCAAGGGCTTTTACAGACTGGCCTGAAAGGCCAGTCTGGGTGCAGAGTCGGGATGACGCATGCCCCACTGCACCCCCCAGGGTGCTCCAGATGGCGCGCAGCATCATGGTGTGCCTCTGGTTCTGCGTCTAGATGACACAGTGCTGAAGGGGCACCATATAATACTTTCTGTTCAATACTAGCCATGCTGGATGGGGCATTCTGGGAGCTATAGTCCCCACAAAAAATAACATAAATTTTCAAGCTCTACTATTTTGTGATATTAGCGTTGGTCCTAACAAAGATATTGTCCTGCAATGGAGTTCAATATTTGTCTAATGATCTAGTATTCATGGAATTATCATAAAGCGTCCTGTGAAGGCAAATACTGGGAAACAACTGACAGGCAAAAAAGCAGCCAATTTAATCAAAATTAATTCATTTATTTATTAGCTGGCCCTTTTCTATTCACCAGGGATAAAAAGCCTGCAGAGGCTGTTAAATAACTGAGTACTGTCTACTCATTTTATCACAACACATTGTGCATGGTTATAGGGCATAACATTATCTTTTGCATTGACATTTATAGGTCAAGCTTTCATAGGAATCCCAAACCTATCCTCTCTTTTTCAATGTTCCACTGACATATTTAAGGCTACGTGCCTTTTCCACAGTTTCACAATCTTAAAAACTACACTTGTCCTTTCAAATACAATTTGTACGTGAAATGCAAAACATGTTAACAGATCTAGATAAGCATCAGAGTCCCATGAAATCCTAAAGACTAACACGTTTATTGCAGCATGAAATTTCACAGGTGATTTGAAAAGCTGATAGATGTCAACACAGCAGAAGGGAAACTGCCATACAGCAAATCTTAGAAATCAACAAAATCAAAGTGATAATGTGCAAGAACAAATCAAAGCTAGAAATTTTCTGCTAGTGCCAAGATGACCACACACATATACACACACAAATCCTCTTGGTGACGTATATTGGATTAACTGAGTGCTACAAAAGTGTAAGTACTTTCTCAGATACTACACAAGGAAATGTGCAACACTTTCCCCCCTAGCTGTGTGATAACAATAGGTCAGCACTACGGCATAGCTTTGCTCTTGACTAGCAATAAAGGTGCAGCCAAACATCATCTGACCATGGGCAGGTATATAAATGCTATAGAGTTGGGGAGAAAGGAGCAGTCTTTTCCCATTTGGACCCCTGTTGTAACTATTCTGCTGGAGCTTTATGCTTTGCAAGCATCACAGTGGGCTTTGGCTATATACTTTTCATTCTTTGTTAATTATTTTGGTCCCACTTTGCTTCAAGTATGGGTACATAATTCTTCCCCTAGCCATTTTATCCTCATAAGACTCCTGTTGGCTAGTGTAAGAGTGACTAAACCACAGTGGGATTCATAGCTGAGTGAAGATCTGAAGCTGCAATTTCTCCCATCCAAGGCCGTTAGACCACACTGGCTCTCAGAATTCTGTCCAGAAATATAGATAGTGATCAAGTTCTTCTGGCACAAAGGCAAAATGCAGGTGGATTCACAGTGACGGACATGATCTCTAACAGGCTTCTGCTCTTTGGTTATATTGGCTGGAATCCTGTATAGGACATACATATGGGTAAGCATCATTGTTATGATTCTATACACTGAATCCTGGCCTGACATGCACCCCCCCCACCCCCATTTACTAGTCATTGCAGTCAATGGGGACCCATTCCCCTGTCATTTGAGAAACAAGTGACTGCCATTTCCACCCCATCCCATGAGCAAACCCCTGTGGAACAGGCAGTAGCTGGGTCTCTGTCACAATTCCCCTTCACATCAGAGATCGCTTGTATTTGTAAGGGAATGAAAACATCAATCAGCTGCTTCCTGAGTGACAGCAGAATGGGTTCCTGTTAATCACAGTGACTGTTGCCTCATAAGTAGGGATTGGGGGACTTTCACGTCCCTATGTATCCCCAAAACTAAACTACATAGGAGCTACATAGGGGCTGTGAACATATAACAGTCATCCATAACTCTGTTATGCACTAATACAGGATAGAGGATTTTGGCTGAATTTGGGAGGATTATTTCCTTCAACCTCAGTTTTACATCTGTAACATAGGGATAACAGGGAGCAGTAGTTTAACATATTTAAAGTAATAATGATAAAACAATTTGCACATATAAATAACCAGCTACTCTCAATACTCTGAAGTCTTCGTTGTTTAAAGTCTGGCAAAGACACTTATCAACACATCTTGACTTTCTCATCAAAAAAAGCAATATCCATGCCTAGCCATCTATAAATTTCTAAAGCTTTTAAAAGTCTTTACCTTTTTGGAGATCTACTTCTGAACTCAAGAACAAGCCATAAACATTAACGAGTTTAGCCATATAATGCTCTGGGAAACATTTACAAGTGGCTGTACAAAAGAACACATAATGAATGAACAACATGTTCAAGTCTGTTCAGTGATGCTGTTCATCATAAAAGGATTCCTGGTGACTTTGAATGTCGAGTGCTAGCAAATTCATGAAGGATAGTGTCTGTCAAGTGGCTATTAATCATAATGGCTACATAGAACTTTGCTATTCAGAGACAGAGTATCATGTGTGGAATTCTGCTTGTATAATGAGATCTTCCTTCCTCCTCCTGTCTCTGATCCTCCTGTAAAGCCACTTCTTAGATTCAGAGAATCATCCAGAACAGCATGGACAATGGCAGGGAGGAGCGAAGCTGAAGAGAGAAGCTAGTGCAAACTGGGGAGCCTCACTCATCCACAACCCATTACACCTTTGTATGAAAGGAAGCCATTTGCATTGCAATAGTGTGTCGTTGTTGTATATTCTGCCATTATATCTTTGAATGTAGTGGGCCCTTGGTATCTGCTGGGATTTGGTTCCAGGACCCCCTGTGGATCCTATAATACATGGATGCTCAAGTCCCACTATACATAATAAAATGGTATCCCTTATATAAAATGGCAAAATCAAGGTTTGCTTTTTCGATTATTAATTTTGGGAGGAATATTTTCAAGCTGTGGATAATTGAATCTGTGCATGCAGAATATGTGGATAAGGAGGTCAACAGTACAGCATAATGGTGCTTTCAGGCATTTCTTGTATGTGAATTCCCTGCATTAGTAGGAGGTTAGACTAGATTATGTAGGTTGGGATGGCTTCCAACTCTGTTTCCATGATGGCAGATGCCAAGAGTTGGACATCAGTTCATGCTCAGCTCTCAAGCTTTCTAACTCACTGGTTCTCATTAAAAACCAGTATAGAAAGAAAAGAAGACAGTACATGGCTGTATCTATGAGAGGGTAACAAAATGAGGGCATTACTTTCCCTAATTATGAATTCAGCCACCCAAATTCTGTTTTCTTGAAAATGGAAAAATGGGGTGCAAGGACTTATATAGGACCCATATGTATATGGATTTTAAAAAAAAATAGAAGAGCACTTTGTTATGAAGTGTAGACAAAACACCTAATTTGTTTGATCTTAACAGTCGTTCTATTCAATCTGACAATTTCTTCAAATTTTAAGATGATTTATAACAGCCTTATCCAACTTGATGCCATTTAGATGACTGTAGCTGCAATCCAACATAGTTGATGCTGTACTAAGCAGGGATGTGTAATTCAACACATCTGGCGCAGGTTTGAAAACACTGCTCTATAATAATGATTTCATATCCTGCTAATCAAATCTAAAATCATGGACTCACAAAACTGGAAGGTACATCAGGTCATATAGTCCAACTCCTTGCCAGTACAGGAATCCATAAATAAAGCATCCCTGGCAGGAGGCCATCTGTCTAATAACTCTGTCTAAAAACCTCTAACAACAACAACAACAAAAGTCCACCACCTTCCAAGGTGGTCCATTATATTGTCTCCAAGTTAAACATTTACAACTCTGTCATCTGTTCCTCATAGGCTGTGTTTTTAATCTTTACTGTCAAGGAGGTCCTCCTTTGGTTGGGAAACCATGCTCATTGTCATGGGTGCCCTTCTGTCATGGTTTTATATGCTACCTCAGCATTTGGACCTGTATTTTTCCCCCTGTGGAGGTTCCTTTTCTCTGTCAGATTTGATCATGCCAAATGGTGAAGATGGAAGCTGCCTTCTGTCACATCTATCTGAAAGAGAGTTGGCTGAGGATGGCTTCTCCAGTCTCTAGCCATAGTAAATGTTTCCTAATGTTTAAATGGCTATTGCATACAGTGGAAGACAACCTGAAATATAGGAAGAAGTGCAATTATCTTTTTCATGATTCATTCATTTTCATTCAAAAACTAAAATTTATCAATTTTGTTACTAATACGTTACAATGAGTGATGTTTATTCATTAACATATTATTCACTTTGATTATTCCCACCCATTTTCATTTTCTGTTTTTCAGGACTTTTCTCTTTTATATAAAGTCTATGTTTGTCATTCAATAAGCATTGAATTTTCAGGCATTCTGATGTGGTGAATCTATCTTGCCAGTTTAGATGGATGGAGAAAGGAATATGGTCACATAGCCCCCAAAACCCACAAAAAACAAAAGGTTCCTTCTTTATACACGCACAGACACTGACATCTGGAACGTCATTTATATTTAGTCCAGCTAAAGGACATCTATAGTTGCTCACACAGAGGAAAGAAAACCTCCACCTCCTTTTTGTAACATACATCTAATCTATTATCACTGCTAGGAGGAAATGAAAATAAATGAGTCCTAAACAAATACACGGCCATCGGGAACTTGTTTGTTTTCTCCTGTTTGTTTGCTAATGAATAATGAATGAAACAAATGGGCCACGTTCATTCCAGATTTTCATTTATTACAAAATGGATGCATGCTCTACTAAAACATAGACTTGCAAGAAGTTTCAGCTAATTGCTAGCAAGGTAACTCTATGACTGACTAACGATCCTTAGAGGAAGGACAATATATCACTGTAATTCTATCTTATATTATGAATATAATGTCATATGTATAACTTTTTAAATAATAATATAATATAACATAATGTAACGTAATGTAATGTAATGTAATATTCTACGGTGTTATACATACTGTATTAAATAACATTAAATAGCAACACTTTCTATAAATACTTAATATTAAAATGTTACTTGTCCTCATCATCTTTAAAGAGTTCAGCTTCAGTTCCTAACAAAGCTGGTGCACTTTTTAGGATCTACCGTATATACTCAGTCGACCTCATGCATAAGTCGAGGGCAGTTTTTTGATCCAAAATCATGGATTTTGATATGACCCATGGATAAGTCGAGGGTCAAACACTGGAGGATGTTACAAAAGATTTAAAGGAGGAAACAAAGCACTACTTCCCTCCCTATATTTCCTTCTCTGGACCTCTCCCAAGCATCGGTCTCGGCATGGAAAAGGTGAAACAAACCTTGGCGCATACACACACTCTTCTCCTTACCAGAAGCATCTCCAAGGCCCATGGTTTGCAAAAAAGAAGACAGATCTTTCTCTCTCTCACCCCCCCAGGACTCTCAAGGATCAGGGATTGCAAAAAAAGAAGACAGACCTTTCTCTCTCTCTGCCTGTCACCCCCCAGGACTCCCAAGGATCAGGGTTTGCAAAAAAGAGGACAGACCTTTCTCTCTCTCTGCCTTTCACCCCCCCAGGATTTCCAGGCAAAACAAGTACAAGCCAGGGCATACTTCCTGTGTGTTTGTGTCCCTTTCTTCAGCAGCAGCTTGTTAGCCCTGGCTGAGCGGGAAGGCTGAGAGGGAAAACAAAGACACAGAGAGAGAGAGAGGGAGAGAGAGAGGGAGAGAGAGAGAGAGGGAGAGAGGAGAGCGCACCGGGGCTTCAAACAGGGAGCCATTACAAGGCTACAGAGGAAGATGGGCACTTCTTCTTTCAGTAAATTTATAAGCATTAACTCATTGCCCAGTCTATAAGTCTACCCATGATTTTGGAGTCCATTTTGGGGCATACATTTTTAGACTTATAGTCAAGTATATACAGTATATTTGGAAGAAAAAACTCGAAGAATTTAAAAACTGCATAAGCATGGGAACTATTCAATTGACTTCAGTGGTGCAGCCTCAACATGAATAGAGTCCTTTGCTGAAATTGCAGCCTCCAGAGGGGTAACAGTGTTATTCCATTGTAGCAAAGATAGCAGTCTTGTAATTTCTTAAAAGTTAAGAAATATATATCATTTTGAGATGTGAGGCTGTTAACAGTGAAGTCAAATAAAATGGATAAAGTACAGACAGTGATAATTACTCACTAAACAGAAATCATTCACAAACAGTTGTGTTACAACTCAACAATTTTTTGAATGGCCACTTTTAAAAAATAATTATAACTACAGATATATCTCAATTAATGAACTTAAGTCGATATATTCCTGGGCATTACTTCTTTAACAAAACATTTCATACCAGAAATAACATGGAAAGAATGGGGGAAATGAAAGAATCAGGTCAGCTAAGCCTTGAACGAGAAAACAAAAACATTTTAAACCATCTAGAGACCACTTCAAGCCTTCTTCCAAAATGCTTCCAGGAATGATTTCCCCCCCTTTCTTTAGCTTCTGTTTGCTTATGAGTTCCATTTTGCTTATGAGTTCCAAACTTATAGATCTAACTTTATTTAACAAGCTGTGAATAGCTGGCAAGGAAGGCTTTGTAAAAAGGAGCTTCTTTGTTAAAGATATGCCTGTATATGATATGTCCCTCTTGAATTTCTTTTTCCTCTGACCTCACTGTTTACAGTTTCTCCCATATCAATCCTACAGTATATGGCTATAACTATAAAGTTCACACATGACACAATGCATCTGAGGGCACAGAGTCCAGTCCTCAAAACTTACACTGGAAAAAAAATTCTAACCTTTAAGGTGTCAGAATGGTCTTTGTTATTTTTACTGAAGTGGACTTTACATGCAATATATAGACCAATGCCTCAAGTTCATCTCAGATGACATTCCCTCACCACAGTAATCCACAAAGTAGAAATAGAAGAAAAAGAAATACACTCCCACAAAATGTCATTTGACATCAGACATTACTCTGTAATTAAATAAGTCAGACTTTCAAACTAATTATGTCACATTATCTTAAGCTTTCAGCAGAATGATCAAGCTGTCAGTTTAAACCAAAATTCAATGTGCAACTGCTACCAGTCTAATAAGAAGGACTGAGATGTATGACCAAAGCAAAAGAATAATGTAACATTAATTTCTACATGAGTCAGACATCTTAAAGGAGCAGATAAGATCAACTCACTGGCAAATATCTCCCCCTTCCAACACCCCATTGATTTGACAAGCTCAATATTCATTTTAAGTTTGCAATAGCAATTCACTGGATTGAAAGTCAGCCAAACATCCAACCAGTTTTGACAAAGAAGAGAACTTTAGAATGCTGGTAGCCAGAACTGTCCTTTGACCCAAAGGGAAGGAATCCTAAAGTCCCCAGCCTGTTTTAACAATAGATATACAACCATAGACCAATACATACATACATACATACATACATACATACATTTATTATGACACTCTCAGTTCTGAAAACCGGATCAATATGTTATGTATGCTGGTGATCAACAAAACATGCAAAATTGTTTGTGCCTTGTATCATGTCATAAATCATTCATCTAAAACATATATACAGACCCCAAGCAATCAAAGATTTTGTAGATTGTTTTTTAACTTGAATATTGAATGCTTGGAGTATGGTGGAGTCTCCTTCTTTTGAGGTTTTTAAACAGATGCTGGATGGCCCTCTGTCAGGGGTGCTTTGATGGTGAGTTCCTATTTGGCAGGGGGTTGGACTGGATGGCCTTTGTGGTCTCTTCCAACTCTATGATTCTATGGTTCTAGGAACAATATGGTACTATTGAACATCATACAATTGTTATGGTGGAAATACAGAACCTAGTAGAACTTTACCTAAAATTTGTAAGACCTGAAAATGCCAAAATGGAAATATTAAATGTTTGCATCATGTTTCTTGCAAACATTTGTCTGTTAAAACATTTGTCATCCATGACATAAAATCCACCTGTCCTACAGTAGCCAGAATGGACATAATTGCTTAATCGTCTGCTAACTCACTTTTTCAAAGGGTATTCAAATGTCCTGACTTCTCTCTTGTCCTCCCTGCCAATTCCCAGATCTATCACAAGATCTCCTGATGAAATCTTGCACAAAATCTCACATTGGCATGTAATCTCACAAGAAGACATTGGCTTCCTGTTTGGACATTTTCAACCAGACATTAATGCAAGCAGTTTGCACCATTTGCTCTGGAGAACCATTAGGTTCATCTTGCCAGCACAACTTGCTTGAGTTCATTTCTCACTAGTTAAGTGGGGCTGTCCCTTTGCGCTCTCTCTCTCTCTGGCAATTTCCTCTCCCCACCACATCCCATCCTGGTTCACAAACCAAGCAAAGAGAAAGCAATTAGCTCAGAGTTCTGAGACAGCTCAGACAACAGCAGTATTAACAGGGCTCCGAAAGTGTCCTTGCCTGTGTTAGTCAGTTTGGCAAAAGCATAATCAAGGTCAGTCCAGGTTCAGGGAAATAAGCAGTGTTTGTCAGGCAGCCCAGGGTGGAAGAACCTAGCAAGATCATCATGCGGTTCAGGGATCAGTGTCACAGAATTCACAAAACAAGGATGCCATCCAAAAAGCAATGCTTCCAGCAACTGGTACCACCCGAGACTGTCTCTTAAATGGGCTGCAGCCAGGTAGCTCTAATCATGAGCGCCTCTTCTGCTGCTTGGTAAAGAGCCTCATTAAGCACCTCTCCTCTGCTCTCTGCTTCACACGCTTTCATTCATGGACTTGGGGGCTGTGCTGTTTCCTCATCTGTGTCCTCTGCATCTTCTGCCAAGTCAGTTGCAGGTAGGTCCTGGCCCTGTTCCATCTCAGGGTGAGGCTGATCTTCAGCCTGGAGAGCTGCATGAGTCTCTTCAGATTCCAAGTCTGAATCCTGGCCTGAGTCCTGGCCCAAGACAGACACACACACATGTACACACACACATACACACACACAACTCTATGTTTGCCCCTCTGTTGGGTCTTCCACTCTCACCAACTTTTTGTCATAATTCGCTCTCTAGTCAGAACATTCAGACACAGAGGAATCAGTTCCTGATTATGGTGACTGAATCCAAGGAGCTGGGGGCTGTGGCAGTGAGGAACCCTACTCCCCAGCAGGAAGCAGCAGACAATGAAGAAACACTGCTATCCTTTGAAGATTGTCGAAGAGATAAAGAGAGTCTAGGCCAGTGATGGTAAACCTTTTGGAGGCCAAGTGCCCAAACTGCATCCCAAAACCCACTTATTTATTGCAAAGTGCCATGTCCCTCTGGCTTTCTAGTAACAAACTCTGGCAAACTCTGTGCTGGCATGATGGCACATGTGCCCACAGAGAGGGCTCTAAGTGCCACCTCTGGCACGTGTGCCATAGGTTCGCCATCACTGGTCTAGGCCAATCTCAGAAGCTGTTAAATAGGAAACACGGATTCATTAAGCTCCTGGTGCCTTTAGACAGCTGTCTGTAAATTTCCCAGCAACTTCTTGATACTTTTGTCGCTTGCAACTGTTCTCTGTTGGTGATTGGCAGTACTCTTCAGCAATTTCAGCAAATTGTGTGTGTGGATTGTTTTAATATGTGTATATCTTGTTTGTCTTTTTAAGCTGATGAGTGTACAGTCAGCCCTCAGTATTCACGAAATTTTTGCAGATTCAAGCATCCACAGATGACAACCTGCGTTGTCTCCAATGACAGCACATGCACGTGACTGCACCACCATTAGGGACAGCCCTCGTTGTCCCTAATGGCCGCATGGCCATGTGAATGCACTGCCATTGGGAACAACAAAACGCAAACATCTGTAGATTTTGGTATCTGCGGGTAAGGTCCAGAAGTGATCCTCTGCAGATATTGGCTGTATTGACTGATATCTTTTTAACTAATGTTGTTCAGTTGTTCCCCACCCCACCTCAATCTGTAGGGAGAGGTTGGTAAGAAAATAATAATAATAATAATAATAATAATAATAATAATAATAATAATAATAAT
>NC_056522.1:111488283-111576007 GCF_019175285.1 Sceloporus undulatus | reverse complement strand
TGTTTTCTTGACCTTGGACTGGCTATGATTGATGACTCTATTTTGCTCCTTGCTTGCTAGCATATTAGTCTATTATTTTAGTACTTTAGCATTTTATAGTGTTGTGTTTTTGATTTTTGATTATATGTATGTCTGATGTTCTGTCCTTTGGTGGAAAGGGCATTATACATAAACATTATCAATATTACTATTATTCATTTATCAAAACTACTGACTTACTGTAACAACTTCTGCACCAGTCTTTCTGGATAACCTGTAACTAGCAATAGTAATAGCAGCTTCATTTATATACCGCTTCATACTGAACTAACAGTGTCTAAGAAGTTTACAACTGTAAACTAATTGCCCCCCAGCACTCTGGATACTCATTTTAGTGACCTCGGAAGGTTGCAAGCCTGAGTCAAGCTTGAGCCCTGTCTAGTATTGAACTCACATTGTTATGGTTTTGAGTGAGTGGCTGCAGTACAGGCATTTAACCACCGTGGCACCAGGGCTAACTTGTTTAGTGGAACATAGGACACTTCCCCGAGTGGTTGGGTACTTGGTCTGGGCACAAGTCTTTTAGTGGGATGAGTGGGTTTTTCCTGTGTCTGGTATGTCCTGCTACTGCCTGGTTTGAGGTGACTGTGGTTGGATCTCATTTTGGTGAGGTTCTGGCTTTGGTGTCCTGACCCCCATGAACAATCTCTACCTCTCCTACATGATTGACATGAACTTTCCCCCTCCTCTTTTCTCTTTCTGTTTTCCCCCTTCTCCTATCCCCCTTCTATCTTGTTCTTTCTTTTCTCTTCCTCTGTTTTTCCTGTTCTCCTGTTCTTTTATTTGTGCCCTTTAATAATTTTTCTCTCTCCTTCCCTCCCATCTCGGTTTCTCTCTCTTGCTGCTTCTTCCCTTCACCTCCTTTTCCCCCTGCCTTCATAATTATCAGTATCATTTACTCTGGACTCCTGTCCTCCTGTCTTAGCTGTGTGGATTTTTAATTTGCTTTTACCTCCCACCTCCATCCACCAGCTGTGACTTTTCCTTGGCCCCAGTCCTTGGCTACTGCCACTTTCTTTCCCTGCTTATCCCATACCCCTCATCACTACCTTCCCCATCTTTTCCCTCCCCACCTCCTCCCTGTTCCGCTTTGCCTTCTTCAGCTTCCTTTCCCTCTTTCTTTAGTTATCCTTTGTTCTCCCCTGCCATGGTCCTCTCACCATTCCCTCACTTTTCTTATTCTACCTTCCCCACCTCCAGCCAGCCAGTTATCCAACCTGCCACATACAGTGTGCCCTTCTTTTATGCGGGGGATCTGTTCCCTACCCCGTGTAAAATAAAATATGCTTCAGCCCCATTATAAGTAATGGGGCTCGTGCTTGTGGTGGCACAGTGGCGCGCACGTGCCATGGGGGCACACTGTATATTCCAGTTTTCCTCAGTAAAATGTGGGAGGGTATGCCATGACATGGAAAATGTCCTTTGGCAGTTATTTATGGAACAGAGGGTTACACATGGAGCATTAGGGAATGCACTCACTTTGCTGTGCCATTTACTAATAAATATCAAATGTTTTCTAATAATTCCTTCTGGGTCCCTCAAAATCTTAAGAACTGCCAGCAAATATCAATATTTGGCCAAATTTCTGACATTTACTGATAATTATTAATAGTAGACAGTTAAATACACCAGATGAACTACCCCAAAATACATGACTGGATTTACACAAGTTAGCATGTACTTTATAGTGCTTGCATCAAATATAGACTTCTGTTTCATTAATATGCAAAGGAAACATCTAGAAGAATATATGGTTCTGTATACAAGGCACTGATAAACAGAGGAGGTAGGTGTCTTCTGCTACCTCTTGAGCAATTCACAACACATGGTCTGCTATTCACCCTGGCATTTTATTAGCCATTAAATACCTGTTCAACAGAATGTTTTATTCCTGTGTTTACAACCAGTGCTGTCTCATTGCAGGCAGGTTGGCATAGTATTTACAGATGCTGTTTTCACCCTCTGGGGAAAAATGAATTAGGCTTAGTTTAAGGCATTAATATGTTTCCAATTATTTTATATTATCACTACTGTTTTATTACATAAAAAGCTGTAGCCGATTACAAAAGAGGTATGGTTTCATTTCATTTTGTGAGTTTGATGGTTTAAAGCATAAGATCTATAAATATAGTTATGGTTGTCAAACAATAAAGGTACATTTCAAGGTTAATACTAATGTTGGAGACAATTATCTGTTGAGAAAGGCAAGTGTATAAAAGTGGCACATTAGAACCATCATTGCCCAAGGTGTATATATTCACTCCTTTTGTTACATTATCATCTCTAGTAAAACTGAGTTTTGTTGTGCCTAAATCTGCAAAAATTGTTTGACTACAAGCGGCAGCAGGACTAAAGAATGAATGCAGGCACTCCACAGGAGATGATAGATCTAACATGCCATTTTCAGTTCTCTGTTGTCTCTCAGAGAAAACTATTGTCTTGATTCCAGTTTTGCACATAATTTCTCAACAGTCACAGTTTGTAAATGGTAGATAAAAAGAGATTACTTTTTAAAAAAACAAAATAATGCAACCACTAATTATGTAAATAATATCACTCTTATTTGGCCCCAACACTGGTTTAAACAGGAAGACAGAAAGTGACAGAGTAAAAAATGAATCAGTGCCTTTATTTGGGGGACTTGGAGAGAAAGGAAATTAAAACTATTGAGCCACTTTTTACACAGGTAGGACTAGGCCTCAGCCAGTTGTAATGAGGGTTGCCATTTGTGGCTGGGGAAAATCATGGAGATTTTTTTATCCAAGCTGATTTTTTAAAACCTGTCTAAATTCACAGATTCAGGACCTTATCGCACTATTTAAATAACCTGGCTTACCTCTTCCAAATTGAAGTCTAATTTGGGAGCCAGCTGGGTCTTATCGCAAGCATTTTGCTGCCAAAGCTGCTGGTCGAATCTAACCCAGCTGCAGCCTGGGTCCCAGGTGTGCTTCGGCAGCCTTATTTCAAAGCTGCGGGGCTTTCCAACTGCAAAAAAAATGGCTATCAAAGCATGCTGGGGACCTGGGCTGTAGCTAGACTGGACTCACCTGGCAGCTTCAGTGACAAAATCCTTGAGCTAGGACCTGGCTGCCTCCCAAATTAGATTTGAATTCGGAAGAGGTACGCCAGGTTATTTAAACAGTGCAATAAGGTACAGAGTTCCACCTCTTTAATTTGCCCTTTCTACTTAACCCCAAACTAGAAAACCATACCTTTAGAGATCAGAGAGCAGCCTCTTATTTGTTTGTTTATTTATTATTCTTGTTTGCCTTCAAATAATTTCTGATTTATGGTGACTTAAGAGGTGAACTTATCATTTGGTTTTCTTGGCAGAATTTGTTCAGAGGGGATTTGCCCTTGCCTTCCTTTGAGTCTGAGAGAGTGTAACATGGCCAAGATCTCCCAGTGGGTTTCCATGGCTGAGCAAGGGTTTGAACCCTGGTCTCCCATGTCCTCATCCAACACTTGAACCACTATACTATGCTAGCTATTTTATTTATATATGTGTATGTATGTATGTATTTTCTTCTCCTTGTGTACTCTGCTGTCTTTCTGCATGCCATTTTATTGTCAAGATAAAACCACCTGAGGGGGGGACTTTAAAATAGGGAGGCGGAGAAAGAGAGAGTGAGAAATTTTTAAATAAATAAATAAATAAATAAAAACCAGTAAACCCCCAGGGTGAGTCCTCAAAGACAGCATTACATCACATACAGGTTGTTTTTAAAGAAGTCTAGAAGCTCTACACAGGTCATGTTAACAATCACTTTCACCTTCAGCTTGGTCTTCACAATGCTATCACTGTTTCTGTCCTTGGTTCATAGTTGTGTCATTTCACTGAAAACCAAGTCACAGACCTAAAAACCTCTGCCTATCTCTGATCTATGTTTTACTTCTTGAAGACAGTCTCTTCACATATGTGTTGTAAAACACAATAGTCATCATATTGTACAGTGTGTCCATGTCACTCTCAGTGTGGAGTGCTGTAGCAAGAGTCCATAAAATTTGCCCATTTCACTTCACTCTGAAGTGAGAGTACTGACATCTGTTTCTTTTTTTAAAGCAATGTTTTAACATCATATGATTTCTCCAGCTATTCAATGCATGGTGTCAATATTTTATAGGCTTTCTCTCTGAATATTCTGACACCAGCTATAGATACATTGTCCAAAATGACTTGAGTTAATCTTCCATAGAATTTGTCCTCTCTATTCTCCTTTATTTTGAATGACAGCATCGAATTTTATATATCTGACACTGTTACATTCAAGTTTTTTCACACGTTGAAAAATGATCAAATTATCACCAATTATCATCCAAAAAGCAAGCATAAGAATGCAAGGGAGATCTCTGTTTCCTCACTGAAAGCTAGCCATACAGTTTTCATTCTTCTTTTCCCCGCTTCCAGAACAAGTATGCTATCAAAACAGATCAGCATTAAAGCAAATATTCAATAATATGTAGAAGTTACAAACACCTTGTTGATATGGGCCAAACACACCTTTGTATGCTATTTTTACAAATCAGGGAAGGGGAGAGGATCTACCTTCTTGACTAACAAGATACATTTATCTTGACAATAAATGTATCTACATCAAAACTCAAAGTCTTCATCTTATGTTTCAGAAACCTTTGGTATAGATTATATTTGCATCACAAATATTCCTACAACCCTGCAGATATGATATAAGAGGCCTCACTGAAACCTGGTGGGATGAGTCTCATGATTGGAATGTAGAAATAGAGGGGTATAACCTTTTCAAGAGAAACAGGCTAAATAGGAAAGGGGGAGGAATAGCCTTATATGTCAGGGACATTTACACCAGTGAAGAGATCCAGGACATCAATCCTGGAAGCCAGGTGGAGAGCATCTGGATAAAAATGAAAGGGGGGGGGGACAACAAGGATGTTATTGTGGGAGTCTACTACAGACCTCCGAATCAGATGGAGGAATTGAATTATGCCTTTCTAGAACAGATGACCACACACTCAGAAAGGAGAGTAGTAGTGATGGTGACTTCAACTATCCTGATATTTGCTGGAAGTCAAACTCAGCCAATCCTCAAGGTCTAGCAAATTCCTCACTGGTCTCCGGAGACAATTTCATTATCCAAAAGGTGGAAGAGGCAACAAGAGGGTCAGCTATTTGGATCTGATCCTAACCAACAGGGATGACCTGGTAAATGGAGTCAAGTGGTGGGATCCTATGTGGGAGTGATCACGTACTCCTGGAGTTTGGTTATACAGTGGAAAACAGGAGCCAGGCATATTCAGACATGCATTCTAGACTTTAGGAAAGCTGATTTACATTAGGTCCTCCTTATACGCGATTGGCCAGGCGCGGATTAAATAAAAAAATAAAAAAATTTTTATTTAATGCCGCCCTTCCTACGATCAGGGCGGCTCACAACAGATTAAAATACATACATAATAAAACACATAAATACATAAAAAATCAAACCAACAAGTAAAAGCCCCATAGCCCCAACCTCTTGGCACGGAAGGAGGGAGGAGGCCCACAGGATATTTATTCGGGAATGCCTGTTGGATAGAAGGTTTTAAGATCCTTCCTAAATTGGGCCAGGGTAGTGGACGAGTGGAGCTCTGTGGGCAGCGCATTCCAAAGGGCTGGGGCAGCTATAGAAAACGTCCTCCGAGTAGTGGGGAGACAATCTGGCCCCAGGCACCTTCAGTAGCTGGCTGCCCAGACGTCTGAGGGTGCGAGGCGGAATGTACGGGGAGAGGCAGTCCTTTAGGTATCCTGGGCCCAAGCCATTTAGGGCTTTTATAGGTAATCCAACACCTTATATTGAGCTCGGAAGCGAATGGGCAGCCAATGGAGATCTTTTAAAAACCGGTGTTTTATGGTGGTGCTGGGAGCACCAGTGATCAGCCGGGGCCTGCCATGTTCTGCACCATTTGCAGCTTCCGAGTTTGGTATAAGGGTTGCCCCATGTAGAGTACATTGCAGAAATCCAGTCTCGAAGTTACCAGAGCATGTACAACTGTTTCTAGGTCCCTCTGGGCCAGGTATGGACGCAGCTGGCCGAATCAACCGAAGCTGATAACAGGTGCTCTTGACCGTCACATTCACCTGAGCAGTCAGTGAAGCGACGAGTCAAGAAGCACCCCCAGACTGCGCACGGAGTCCTTCACAGGGAGCGTGACCCCGTTCAGACAGGTGGAACCACCGCCATCCTGGACCAGGAGAACCCTATCACTAGTACCTCCGTTTTCTCTGGATTCAATTTGAGTCGGTTTTCCCTCATCCAGCCCATTACGACTCAAGCAGGCCACGAGAGGAGAGACGCCATCCCCAGTCACTGCACCAGTCGGAGACATAGAGAAATGATTTGGGTGTCATCAGCGTACTGATAACCCCGCGCCCCATATCTCCGGATGATCTCTCCCAGCGGTTTCATGTAATTTAAATAGCAGGGAGACAGAATGGCCCCTTGAGGGACCCGGTTTTAAGGGGCCTCGTCTGGAGCACACGTCTCCCAGCTGCACCATCTGGGACTCCCGGAGAGGTAGGAGCGGAACCACTGGGGCAGTGCCCCCGATTCCCACCTCTGCCAGGCGCCCCAGAAGGATACCATGGTCTATGGTTCGAAAGCCGCTGAGATTTCCAAGGCACCAGCAGGGACACGCTTCCCCCGTCGATGCTCAGACGGAGATCATCGACCAAGGCGACCATGGGCCGTCTCAACCCCGTAACCCGCCCGGAAGCCGTTGAAATGGGTCAGATATCCGTTTCATCCAAGACCGCCTGAGCTGGATCGCAACCGCCCTCTCGATCACCTTTCCCAGAAATGGTAGCAGCGAAACAGGCCGATAATTATTATGTACCAGGGGTCGAGGGAGGGTTTTTTTAGGATCGGTTTAACGATGGCCAATTAAGACCGATGGAAATAGCCCATCCCTCAAAGATGTATAATTATCCGGTGTAACAATGATGTTACCACCGGTCCCCCCTGGGCCGCTAACCACGAGGGACAGGGATCAAGAGAGCAGGTCGTTTTCCGAACCTTCCGAGGATCTTGTCCACATCCTCGGTACTCACCAACTCAAACTGATCCAGTTTAACATAGTCCACGGAGGCTCTGGACACTTCTACCCTCGGTTCTGCTATATGTCAGCGTTCAGACCTTCGCTTATACGAGAGGTTTTTACCGCAAAAATCGTTTAACAAGTACACAGCAGGCCTTAGAAGGTCAAGGATCTGGTTCAGGGCAGGAGGGAGCTGAGTTAGCTCCCTGACCACCCTGAACAACTCTGCCGGACGCGACTCAGCGGACGCAATACGGGCACCATAGAAGGAGTTCTTGTTGCCCGTATTGCCTCTCCATAGTCCTCTAACAGTTGGTCTAGGAGAGCCTGTCGGTAAGCAAAGGTGTTCGCCAACGGTACTCTAGCCGTCGCAGAACCCGCTTCTCTCGCCCGGAGATCTTCCGTATACAGGGCTTAGTTTGGAAGCAGGCCTGAAGAGGCGCTTGGGAGCGATACTGTGTATAGCCCTAGAAAGACCGGTATTCCAAATACCGGTAAGGGCATCAACAGAGTCGCCGTCAATTCCAACCGTGAACCCTCTAAGGCTTCTTGGAACCTCTCAGTTCCATCACCTTCGAGGGTGGACCATCCTAACAGGTCCACCACCCCAGGGGGGATCTGGGTAGAGACCTTGATTTTCACCTTACCAGGAAATGATCCGTCCAGTGACGGGGGGAAACATTAGCTATTTCCACCCACGGATTCTCCGCCTCCGAACAGAAGACCAAATCGAGATATTACCCGCACAGTGCGTAGGACCCTGTATCAGCTGGGACAGGCCCATGGCCGCCATGGTCTCCATGAATTCCCGAGCCGCACCGGATGGAACATGGCTGGCGTGAGGGAGATGTTGAAGTCACCCAGGACAAGAAGCCTGGGCGTCTCCAACATCAGCTCAGCGACCAGCTGTGCAGCTCGTAGGGAGTCCGCAATGCACGGGGTGGCCGATACACTAACAGAATCCTAGACTGTCCCAGCCTTAGGGTCAGGTAATACACTCGATATAGGAGGTCTGTCGGATGTGGTTCCGGAGGGGACACGGTGTTCCTAGTACCAAGGCCACACACACACACACCCCACCCACCTAACCTGCGCTGGGTCCTTCACCGAGTACCCAGCGGCAGGGCCTGAGCCCACACAGCATCCCCTTCAGGCCCCAGCCAGGTCTCGGTAATGCAAGCCAGGTCACACTTAGAGTCCTCCAACAATCTTGGAGGATGTGGGTCTGTTATTAAGAGACCTGGCATTGCACAGGAGCAGCGACAGGGTTTGTGGCACGGTTGGAGAGACCCCAGGTCCTTCAGGCTGGAGGGGGGACAGGAAGGCGAGATAGATATGGTGCATTGATCACACCTTCCCCTGGAACGGAAGTCCCCTTCTCCCACCGCCATACCTCCCCCTGCCCCCAACCAATTGGAGCTCCGCCCACACAAAGAGAGGATCAGGTTGCACACAACTGTGTCCATTGTTTTAACCTGCCTTTTGATACATATAGAAGGAACAGTGAAACAGTTTTTAAAATGTGTGTATTTATCTGGAGGAAAGTTAAGCACACGCGCATGGCAAATCCGGGGATTTTGTCCTCAATGGGGCCCGTGCACGCGCGCCCACCATTGGGGACAACTTCCCTCCCTCCCCCTCCTCCCCCCCAACTCTTTCCTTCCCTACCTCCCTCCCCCTTACTACCTTTTCGTCCCTGGGGGCCCCGTGCAAGGGCCGGGTGGTGGCTGGAGGCCTCTTGGTCTCCAGTCCGCCACTCGGCCCCTGCTCAAGGTGAGGCGCCGGCCCGGCGAAGTGGGGGCCAAAGAGGCCCCAGGCGCTCGGCCTCCTCCTCCTCCCGCCATGGCGCCGCCACGGCTGACGGGAGAAAGGCCGGGCGTGCTCCTGGAGGCCTCCAGGCAGCGCCCGGCTTTTCCCCCGTCAGCCGTGGCGACGGAGGGGAGGCCTCTGGGCTGGCCTCCAGCCGCCAGAGGCCTTCCCTCTCGCTACAGCCAGGGGAAAGGCGGGCCTGCTCCTGGAGGCCTCCAGGAGCAGCGCCTGGCCTTTCCCCGTGCCGTGGCGGCACCGTGGCGAGAGGGAGGAGGAAGCCGAGCCTGGGGCCTCTTTGGCCCCCACTCCGCCGCCGCCGGTGCCGCAACTCGATGCAGGGGCCTAGTGGGGAACTGAGACCAAAGGCCCCCAGCCCACCACCCGGCCCTTGCACGAGGGTGCTGGCGGCGGCGGCAGCGGAGTGGGGGCCAAGAGGCCTCTGGCGCTGGTGCTCCGCTGCCCCGCCACCGCCGCCACAGAAGGGCCGGTGGCTGGTGGGCTTCTTGGCCTCCAACCCCCACCGGCCTTCCCCTGGCTCAGCTGCGGCAGCGGCGGCGGCAGCACAGCCCCAGGGAAGGGCCAGGACGAAAGGTAAGTAAGGAGGGAGGAGGGAGGGAAAGAGTTGGGGGAGGAGAGGGAGGGAGGGAAGTTGTCCCCAATGGCAGCGCGCGTCCACGCGCGCCGCATTGGGGACACGGGACTTGAGCAATGCGGATTTTGGTATACGCGGGGGGGTCCGGAACGGATCCCCCACATACCAAGGACGCACTGTAGTAAACTTAGAGAAATACGGGGGTGATCCCAGGTCAGGAATACCAAAAGAGAAGGAGTTCCAGGATGGATGGGACTTTATCAAAAGGGAGATACTGAAGGCACAATTTCAAACAGTTCCAGTGAGGAAGAAAAATAGGAGATGTCTCAAGAAACCAGGATGGATGACTAAGGAAATTTTAACTGAGCTAAGTTTTAAAGGGAACATGTATAAGAAATGGAAAAATGGAGAAATCACCAAAGGGGAATCCAAACAAATAGCAAGCAAATGTAGGGGTAAAGTCAGAAAGGCTAAAGCACAGAATGAACTCAGGCTTGCTAGAGAAGTTAAGAACAACAAAAAGGGCTTTGTTGGGTATTCCGCAGCAAAAGAAAGAAGGAAACGGTAGGGCCACTGCATGGAGAAGATGGCAACGTGCTAACAGAAGACAGAGAAAAGGTAGAATTACTCAACACCTTCTTTGCCTCAGTCTTCTCAGAAAAGGCAAAGGTGCTCAACCTGAGGATAATGGAGCAGAGGACAGAATAGCGGTATTTCAGCACAGAATAAGTAAAGAGATAGTACAAGAATACCTGTTTAACCTAAATGAATTTAAGTCTCCAGGACCAGATGAACTACATCCAAGGGTACTAAAAGAACTGGCAAATGTAATATTTGAGCCATTGGCAATAATCTTGGAGAACAGGAGAAGTCCCAGCAGACTGGAGGAGGGCTAACATTGTCCCCATCTTCAAAAAGGGGGGAAAAGAGGATCCCAACAATTATCATCCAGTTAGTCTGACATCTATACCAGGAAAGATTCTAAAGCATATCATTAAACAGAGAGTCTGTGATCATCTAGAAAGCAATGCCATAATCACAAAAACTCAACATGGGTTTCAGAAACCAAGTCATGCCAGACACATCTAATCTCTTTTTTTGATAAAATTACCAGCTTGTTAGATGACGGGAATGCTGTGGATATAGTATATCCTGATTTCAGTAAGGCTTTTGACAAAGTTCCCCATGACATTCTTGCAAACAAGCTAGTGAAATGCAGGCTTGACAAGGCAGCTGCTAAATGGCTTTGTAATTGGTTGACCGGCCAAACCCAAAGGGTGCTCAACAATGGCTCCTTTTCATCCTGGAGAGAAGTGACCAGTGGGGTCCCACAGGGCTCTGTCCTGGGCCCAGTGCTGTTCAACATCTTTATCAATGACTTGGATGACATAATTGGGAGTATACTTATCAAATTTGCAGATGACACTAAATTAGGAGGAATAGCTAATACTCCAGAGGACAGGATCAAAATTCAGAATGACCTTAATAGATTAGAAAGCTGGGCCAAAGCTAACAAAATGAATTTCAACACGGAGAAATGTAAGGTACTGCACTTGGGGCGGAAAAATGAAATGAACAGATATAGGATGGGTGACACCTGGCTGAATGAGACTACATGTGAAAGGGATTTAGGAGTCCAAGTAGATGACAAATTGAACATGAGTCAACAGTGCGATGCGGCAGCTAACAAGGCCAATGCAATTTTAGGCTGCATCAATAGAAGTATAGTGTCTAGATCAAGAGAAGTAACGATGCCACTGTATTCTGCTCTGGTCAGGCCCCACGTGGAATATTGTGTCCAGTTCTGGGCACAACAATTCAAAAAGGACATTGAAAAACTGGAGCGTGTCCAAAGGAGGGCGACCAAAATGGTGAAGGGTCTGGAAACCATGAAGCCCTATGAGGAATGACTTAGGGAGCTGGGGATGTTTAGCCTGGAGAAGAGAAGGTTTAGAGGTGATATGATAGCCCTGTTTAAATATTTGAAGGGATGTCATATTGAGATGGGAGCAAGCTTGTTTTCTGTTGCTCCAGAAACTAGGACCCGGAGCAATGGATACAAGCTACAGGAAAAGAGATTCCACCTCAACATTAGGAAGAACTTCCTGACAGTAAGGGCTGTTCAACAGTGGAACACACTCCCTCGGAGTGTAGTGGAGTCTCCTTCTTTGGAGGTCTTTAAGCAGAGGCTGATGGCCTTCTGTTGGGGATGCTTTGATTGTTATTATTATTATTATTATTAACCTTTATTTATGAAGCGCTGTAAATTTACACAGCGCTGTACATGCAATCTTTTTAGTTAGACGGTTCCCTGCCCTCAGGCTTACAATCTAAAAAGACATGACACAGAAGGAGAAGGGAGTGGTGGAGGAAAAGGGTAAGAGGTCCAGCAGTTCCTCTCAACCTCCGAGGCCTGGACCAAGACAGATGGACTGAAGGGAGGGCTTGGCTTCAAAATGGAATGTTAATCATTATTCAGGGAAAATACATACTCACAAGTAGGATAATACATATACAGTACATAGCAATACAGGAAATGGATCGATAAACAGTCAACAACAGATCATCAGATAGTAAGCGACAATTATGCGATGCCTGGGAAGGCTTCTCGGAACAAGATGGTTTTCAACTCCGTTTTGAAACTGGTTAAAGAAGTGATGGTTCTTGCTTGTGGAGGAAGAAGTTTCCAGGAGTGAGGGGCAGCAAGTGAAAAGGGGCGAATCCGGGATGGGGCAGAGGAAATCCTGGGCTGAGACAGGAACCCTTGACTACCAGAACGGAGGGCCCTGGTGGGAAGGTGAGGAGAAAGAAGGTCTGATAAGTAAGGAGGGGCCAGTCCATGGAGGGCTTTGAATGTCGACAGCAGGAGCTTATGCTGAATGCGGAAAGGGAGAGGGAGCCAGTGAAGGGCTGCCAATACAGGAGAGATGTGGTCAGAGCGGTGGGTGGAAGTGATAATGCGTGCAGCTGAATGCTGAACAGAGATTAAAGGACGGAGGTGAGAAAGAGGAAGCCCAGCAAGGAGGACATTACAGTAATCAAGTCGTGATTTCTTGCATGGCAGGGGGTTGGACTGGATGGCCCTAGTGGTCTCTTCAAACTCTATGATTCTATGAATCTATTATTGTCTTGTTTTAATGACAGATAACAAATGTGTGCTGTTACAAATTTACACAAGCATCGTCAGCCATGTAAGATGAATGTTAATAATGCTGACACCATTTTTCTGTAGAATCCTGGAGGTCAATGTCAGAGTAGCCTCACTTGTCTCAACACTGTCATGCTTAATTCCCTCTGTCACAAAAAAGTGAAATGCAGTGAATGGGAAGACTTTCCTTTGCCCCTTGTGATAGGTGTCAAACCCACATTTTAGAAACTATATGCTATCTAAGTCCATAAGCAAAATTTCTAGTGTTTTTGGTGCTGAGATGTTTTTGACTATACTAGCTGTTTTTATCTGTCCCCAAGAAATGGGGGGTGGGGGGGGGTAAGAGACTTCAGAATCAGGCTATATTTCAGAATCAAACTCAGACTATATTCTTGGTAGTATTTTGCTTGTCCAGTTTGGCTTTATGACTACTGGGAAATACTGTGGTGAACCTGAACTACCTACTTCAGCTATTTGTCACATGATTTGGGGGGGATGTGTCTCTTTTGGTACAATAAGTGTGATGAACATTATTTTCTGATGTTTCTCTAATTCCTTGTGTTTTATGGTTTCAACATGGCTTCTCACTGATTTTCTTCTTTCATACTTCACTGAAAACCCTGATGACATAGAGGGTAGTCTGCTGCAATTTGGTTGACTTTGTGAAAACAATTTCAAATGCATCTTTCTTTGTACCATTCATCATTAAAACTAAACACACATATCTCTTTTTTACTGTGCCACCATCTGAAGGTTCTTCACCACCACCATCTGTCATGAGCTGAACATTTTTTGTTTAAATTTTAAAAAGAAAAATTGTATGAGTGACCCATATAGAACAGAAAGGCCTTCTTTTAGCTCAGGAGGCAGCAGCAACATATTTAATTACAAAGAGATACAATGAAGTGTTCTTAAATAATCAGCTTCTCCTCTCTATCACTGCTGGCTGCCTCTGCATCTCTATCAGTCTACTACCTATATTTTACAGCATTTATCCAGGACTAGTTTCCATGGTCTTCCCCTCCCTTTACTGATTATTGCTTTCCCCCGTAGCTCACACACCTTTCTGCTTATTCCTACAGATAAGATAGGCTTGTGTGAGACTGCTATGGTGGCTTATTGGCCTCAAATGTTTTTTGGGAGATCAAAGTTACTTTCTGGGCTGTAGACCAGACCTAGAGTTAACAATATTCATTATAGCCCCATGGAAATATCTAGCAAAAATATAGCTTTGCTCTGGAAGGACCAATGCTCTGATTTAGTATGGTAGCTTTGTGTGTTTTCATAAGAGAGGAAGAGGCAAAGAGAGTGGTGTATCTAAGGAAGATAATTGATCAGGCAAAAATGAAGTAAACTGTGACCGATTGCCAGGGATAAGGAAGAGAAACCATATGAGGAAAGAGGCCAATATCACCCTATTCTACCAACAGGAGCAGAATTCATCCCAGGGAATTCTTCTTGCAGCAAAATGGAGCTAGATTCATCCCACTGACAGAGACGCATGACCGTGTGCTAGGGGAGTCAATGGAACTATTTGCACAAGACACTGGTATGATGCTATTTTCTGTTTACTTACTGAGCCATATGCTCATATATTCCTAACATTTCTGAATCCAAAGCAAAAAGAATGGAAGGAAAAGCCAATAGCTAGCACCTCTGTTACACAATACACATATTAGAGTTCATGGTATCTGTTAAGCATTGCTCTATATCAGTTGGATAACACCAGTCCATTCTCAAGAACTCCAAAGTCATTCAGATAAAGAATTCCACCATCCAATGCATAAAGTATTTTATTGACAGCATTCCCACTTGTCTGAATGCATACAGCATCTCTTTGTTTTGATGTTCATCTCATGCATTCTTTCTGCCCCAAGATTTTGTTAAACTCCTATTTTTTTTAGAACCCCAGCCATTAATACATTCATCTGAATAACCTTTTTTGTATGACCAACTCCTGCCCTGTCACGAGTAATGTACATTTGCAGCCATTACAACCTAATCTCTCCAAACTTGATTTACACAGAGTAATTACAGAAGCCTTGAAAGCTAATAAATCAGTCATGCTACCTGAATACAAATTGTGGCAATTAATTAAATTATGAAAGCATATATTTCTGCTGTAGAGGTTGACAGTAGAAAATAGGGGAAAAAATTAAAAGAGAAGTGTTGAAAGAATGCAACCAGGGCTCCAGCGATGTTCTGCAGAAATGCTGGAGTGGAGTCTATGGACTAGCTGTTCATGAAAGATGGCAACATGCCTTTGAAACCAAATGTTAAAGGGTTCCTTTTGAAAAGTTGTTGATGAAGGTCATGTGTGTACTGTTCTAGACAATCAACGACCTCATTGGGAGTGGCATCCCTCCTGTACAAAAGACCATGAAACCCTTTCTGCAATTTCTGGTTTGCCAAGCACTATCTTTACATTGTAGCAAATCCTCAGAAATATTCTAAGCCTCACCTCAAACTAGGTGTTGCCTAGGTCAGCTGGACTTCATCAGCTACCTATGTATTCTCTCTAGCGTGTGGTTATCGACATTTCATGTCTTATCTACTCTGTTAAATTAATTTTTTTTACATTTTTAATGTTAATTTGATATTGTCTTAATTAGATGATTTTAACTGCTTATATTTTTTTCTGTAAACTTTTTTAAAAGGTTTTATTTTGTGAGCTACTACCTTGGGTCCTTTTTTGGGGAGAAAGGGGGCGTAAATATGAAATAAATAAATAAATAAATAAAGTAACTCTTCTCCCAAATGGGAGAAGAGTGTTAATATGTTTACAGATATCATTATCAAGATCATCATAATCAAGATCATCATACATGTCCCACCCTTTCCCCCATGCAAGGTGGCTTACAAAGGTTAAAAACAAATACAGCTTTGAAATTCATACTGCAACTAGACAGGAATCATGCACCCTCCCAATTCTGTTGCAATGCAACTCCTTCATCTGCACTTAGAATACATGAGATGGTCTTAGTACAACATTTCCTTGCTTCTGAGATATCTCTGAGATGATAATTCCAGGTCACCTTAGATTCCATTTCAGGAGTAAAGCAGGGCATTAATTCAATAAATAAATAAATAAATAAATTTAGTGGCTCTTAAAAGTTTTGGTTTAAGCATTGCCCCCATGGCTAAATTCTTGGAATTTATCCATTAATTTATTATAAACTTATTTTCCCATTCTCATGTCTTCAGAGGTATAGGTTGACAATTATAAAAGTGCTAACTGAAAATACTGAATCATTTCAAAACATCCTGAATTAGCTTAATACACCGTATATACTCGTCTTTAAGTCTAAAAATGTATGCCCAAAAATTGACCCCAAAATCCCAGGTCAACATATTTATGGGTCATTATGGAAATGTGATAGGAGCTCTTTCAGATTTCCCCATGCAGTGTGGAGAGGAGTTTAGCAAGAAAGAACCAAGCAGAAAGAGTCTGGGTAATTGATTGATATTGCTGTTTAAGCATCTCCCTCCCACCCATGTGTCTGGCTGAAATGAAAGCTGAAATGATGAAGAAAAGGCTCAATGAGACCTATCCATGGGTCATGGCAAAATCTTTTATTTTGGCCCCAAAACTTGACCTCGACTTATACATGAATTTGACTCATAGTTGAGCATATATGGTAAATATTGGATGAGTAAATGCATTTCCCTTCCAGAAATGTTATTGATAAAGTTAAAATTATAATTGTGCAACAATCATTGTGTCTTTGCCAAGTGGGTTTATCACATGAATCACAGTCAGGGGATTACAGACTTGGAATACTTTCCAGTGCATGCATACTTGGGAGAAAGTCCCAATCAGTGCAATATGACTTATGCCAAGTGATCATGCAGATAATTACATCATGGGTTTGTCTTTAGTATTTCAGCAAAAAAACTGTACAAAACTTGGAATGAGGGGTATATAGTGAAATGATTATATTTGTTGACCAGAAATTATTTAGGGTGTTGAGAACTAACAAAACAACATTGTAAAAAGTTCCAAAAGGAACTCTCTAAACTGGGGAAATTGAATTTAAAAAGGTAAATGAAAAGTAAGTGAAAACAAATATTAAAAGATGCAAACTGGAACCAAAACAAACAAAAAAAATTCACCTTCACATATGCACAGATAAGATGTGGGCAGGAGCAATTGACTAAGGGATCTGGGATTATGGTTGATATCTCTGTGAAAATGTGTGCCTACTGTATAAAAAAAGGCAAAATCTAAGTGGTGTATTGTTATAGGCCAGATATATTCAGTTCCCAATTTCTCAGCCTACTCATATAACTTTAAAAAATTGAATTTACCCAAGTATAGTTTATAGAATGTGAAATAAATAGCATAAGATTTAATTTAAACAGTTTAAATGGTGAAAATCTGAATCTGTAACAGTTAGATTCATTAAGGAACTGGCTGCAGTCTGCAATCAATGCCAGATGCTCTGAAATGTAAATAAAGATTTAAAAATGCCTCCACAGTTGTACAAAAAAGAGGAAGAGAGTCAGCCTGGCCTGGAAACGAACCTCTTCACAGATGCACTAACTGAGGCAAGTAGGATAGTTACAACTTCTACTGAACCCCAACTAGATCAGAGATGTGCAACGAAAGGTAGTTAACCTGTCTGGTATGGTTTATTTTTATTGGTCAGACTGACAAGCTGCGTAGACATAAGGAGGAAATAAAAAGAAGCTGACAAACAGCTCTTATCAGGCTGCTTTCAGCACACCTAAAACACAGAAGATGCTATTGATGAACCACAGTGGCCATTCTTGATAGCCCTGAAATGCTGCCAAAAATGCCAGTTTATGTTGGTAATGCAATATATAAGAATACATATAGATAAAAAGCTATATTAAAAGATTCAGTGATTAATTGTTACCAAGCCTCTTAAAGGTGGAAGCTGCAATTAATGAAATGGGAAAAAATATATCACCAGGAACAGATGATATTCCAATTGAACTGCTTCAGTCTACAGTGACAGAACCAACATATGTCAACAGATCTGGAAAACAAAACAATGGCCAACAGATTGGAAACATGTATCAATATACATCCCCATCCACAAAAAAGAAGACACAAAAAGCTGCAGCAGCTATAGGACAATAACTGTAATTTCTCATACAAACAAAATTATGCTCAAAATTCTGCAACATAAACTTCAACCATACATGGAGAGAGAAATCCCAGAGGTTCAAGTAGGGTTCAGGAAAGAAAGAGGCACTAAAGACTACATTCAAACATACGGTGGCTAATGGAATGCACCAAGGAATTCCAAAAGAAAATCAGCATGTGCTTTATAGACTATAGCAAAGCTTTTGACTGCATAGATCATGAAAGGCTATTGAACACCCTGAAAGACATGGAAGTTCCAACACATCTGATAGTCTGGATGAGTAATCTGTACTTAGGACAAGAGGCCACTGTTAGAACAGAATATGGAGAAATAGAATGGTTCCCAATTGGCAAAGAGGTCAGGCAAGGCTGCACCCTTTCACCCTATCTATTTAGCTTGTATGCATCTTATTTGAAAAGCAGTCTTGAACACAGAAGAAGGATGAGTGAAAACAGAAAGAAGGAATATCAACGATCTAAGATATGCAGATGACATAATACTACTAGCAGAAAACATCACAGACCTGGAGCAACTACTAAGGAAGATCAAGGAAGAAAGTGCAAATGCAGGCGTACTGTTGAACATAAAGAAAGAAAGATGATGACCACAGAGAATGTACACAAATTCAACCTAGACAATAGAGATTATCACATGAGTACAGGATGGGGTTGGGAGCGAAGCAGATTGCTCTCCTGTTTTTATCACGATTACATGAAAGCGTTTCAGTGACATCACACTTTGTCCTGTCATTTAAGTGGAATTGTATTAACATGAACTCCCATGAATACAAAATGACAGGCCAATTCCACTTCAACGACAGAATAAGTTTCAGTTCAATGATGGGACAATGACCAACAATGTCATCTGAAAATCTTTTCGCGATCAAGCAATAAGGACGGGACAAGGACATCCTTTTCCCCATGTGATAAGCTCCAATGAGGAAACAGAAATAGTAAGAGTTCTCATACCTAGGATCAAACATTGATAGGAGTGGGGACTGCAGTCAAGAAAGTATAAGAAGACTAAGAATGGGGAGTGCAGCTATGAAAAAACTAGAAAAGATCCAAAAATGTAAAGATATACAACTGAACAAGATAGTTAGAATAATACAAGCCATTGTCTTTCCTATTACCACGCATAGATGCAAGAGCTGGACAGTTTAAAAAGTGAATAGGAAGAAAATCAATTCATTCAAAATGTGGTGCTGGAGAAGAATGTTGAGGATACCATGGACAGCCAAGAAGTCAAACAAATGGGTCCAGAAATATCTCTGGAAGCCAAGAGGACAAAAACTTAGGCTGTTGTACTTTGGCAACAGCATAAGAATCCATGACTCATTGGAAAAAACAATAATGCTAGGAAAGGTGGAGGGAAGCTGAAAGAGAGGAAGGCCACATGCTAAATGGATAGACTCTATAAAAGAGGTCAATGGGTATGAATTTGCAGGGACTGAGTAGAGCAGTGGAGGACAGGGAGTCTTGGAGATGTTTCATCTACAGGGTCACCATGGATCAAGATCAACGTGAGGGTGGATAACAACAACAACAACTCTTAAAGAGATGAATAGAGAGATCAAGTGGCCATACAGAGGGGTGGCTAAACGTCATTTCTGTATGCCCCAGGTCAGTGTCACAGCTGCTGCATGCTGCAGCACCAACCCACTCCCTAAAAGAAGCTGATATGAGCAGTTTCTTTGAAGGGTTGTCACAGGTGCTAGAGAGCTCAAGATTAATGGTGTAGTTGTGCTCATGTTCTGATAGTGAACTTTCTATAGTCAATTGACTGTGTGAACAGAATCTTGGCCCTCAGTCTAATGGTTCTTCTCATGTGCTTAAATCAGCTGAAAGGTGAAGATTTATTTTTTAAAAATACAGTTTTAAAAGATATAAATGGAAAAATCAAGAAGGCAAAAAAACGGTTTATGCAAAAACAAGCCTTTGGAAAGAGTGAGGAGTCTTGGTGGTCTAATTTTGGCTGATCATTTCTGGGGAGCTCATCAACCCCTCCCATCTAGCCTAGGGGCCTCAAGCCCCCCTCTATCCATACTCTCTGTTCTGGGGTTCATGATAGAAGTTAGTCTAACAAAACCTAAACAGCTGCACACTCATCATTCTTGATATATATGAAACTTATTTTCTGTTTTGTGGCATCTTTTTGTTCATTCACACAAGCAGGCTATTTAGAATCCTACTGCCGCCCATTGACTACCACCAGGGCCATCCAGTCCAATCATCTACCATGCAGGAATACACCATTAAAGCACTCCCAACAGATGGCCATCCAGCCTCTGCTCATTCACAAAAGCAGACTATTCTCTAGAATCATAGAGTTGGAAGAGACCACAGGGGCCATCCAGTCAAATCCCCTGTCATGCAGAAATACACAATCAAAGCATTCCCAACAGATGCTCATCCAGTCTCTGTTTAAAAAGGAGACTCCACCACACTCTGAGGGTATGTATCCCATGGTCAAAGAGCTCTTACCATCAGAAAGTTCTTCCTAATGTTTAGGTGGAATCTCTTTTCCTGTACTTTGAATTAATTGCTCCATGTCCTAGTCTCTGGTGCAGCAGAAAATAAGCTTGCACTATCCTCATTACAACTTACTTTCAAATATTTAAAACACCATGTTGCTTTTTATCTTATCTTCTCCTAGCCAAACATACCCAACTCTGTAAGCTGCCTCTCATTTCACCATTTGGTTTGCCCTTCTCTGGACGTGTTCCAGCTTGTCATTATCCCTCTTTTGTGGTGCCCAGAATGGAACACAATATTCCAGGTAAGGTTGGACCAAAGGAGAATAGAGTGGTATTATTACTTCCCTCAGTCTAGACACTAAATTCCTATTGAGGCAGCCTAGTATCATATTGGCATTTTTAGCTACCACATCACATTGTTGGCTTGTGTTCAGCTTGTAGTCTACTAAGATTCCTAGATTCCTTTCACATGTACTTAGCAAAGCCAGGTATGACCCACCCTTAATATTACAAACCTCAAAGAATGGCAAGCAGACAAGCAAATCTCTATTACATATTTTTTTTCTTCAGCTTGATGGAAGTGTAGACTAGTGTTGCTAACTCTTAAGGCTGTCTTCCATTTGTACAACAAAAACCCATCAGGTAGAACTACTGTTTTCAACATAACAGAAGCAGCAGAAAATTAGAAGAAGTTGGATGGCACATTCTTTGATCCATTTATATTTTAAAAAGTGAAGATTGATTCTGTTTTTATTACTATTTTTAAAAGTGCAATTTGGGATGACTCCAAAATTCAGTCTTCATTTCCTGCTGTACACCAAAAAAGACAAATGCATTCTGGTACATTTTGGAAAGAATTATAGCCAAATCCAGCACATTTTGACAGAGACAATTCCTAATACCAGCTTTGAGCCCACTGCTGCTAATTACATAAAATTATACTTCATATTAAACCTCATTGTTGCAAACAGCTCAACCACCAAGGAGGAGTAATTAAATTAAATCCAGTCACTTAAGCATTTAACTGAATAGCAGAACCTAGGTTAGTTTGGCAGCAGATTAGTTCATGTTTAAAGGAGGTTGCATTGGAGGTGATGGATTTTCTTTTTAAAGCATCACAACATGGGAAGCTTTGCATTCATCACTACCTGCCATGGTCATGTCTATCACTCTTCCTTGACCTTGCAGCAACTTTCAAATACAAAACAATAATGTTGCAACTTCAGGATTGCCTGTCTGGTGGGTTGGCAGAAAGTTGTTGAAATTCAACTCTCATTAGCCCTTATCAGCATTCTCAGTGGTGAGGAATGCTGGAGTTTACTGTCCAACACACTTCTGAAGTAGCACACTAGGCTAAAGGATTGGCTGCAGAACTGAAGGCCCTGGGTGGTAATGCTCCTGATCCTAGCAAGGATTCAAAATTACAGATGAGGGGCTCCTGTGTAGAGATGTAAAGATGTCAGCTTCTCTGGGACAAGTCCATATTGGACAAACTCCCAGAAAAAAACAGAGAAAGTGCTATAGTAGGAAGCAATCTCTTCACATCTGAGGTCTTAGAAGAACTTTTTCCTTGAAAATGGAGTAGTAGTTCATAGGAGCACATATACAGAGGCACGTGTGTACTCACTGAGTGTACATGAAAACAATTCACACAGTAGATATATCACACATGAAATTCATGAGTACGAAAAGTGATCCCAAATATAAAAGATTACAGCCATTTCCTTATAAACATAACCAGCTACAAGACAAATGTCCTGTCTTGAACGAAATATATTATGTTGCAATGGCTATTATCTGTTGTTCATTGTGTCATTAGAAATGTTGTACGAGTAGGTGTTACTAAAGAAATATTTCCATGTCTTTAACATGTGAATTAGTATTTCAATATATTTTCTTTGTGTTCTTAGAAGTCTCGGAAGTAGGAATTATACTTTGAAAACAATCATTGAGATACATATGAATTGTTCCTCTCCTTGTGTTCTCATATGCCTTCCTGTTGGTTTTGCAAATTGTGGTGAATACTAGCTATGATTGTTTTTGAAAGGATAATAAAGCCAGCATGGTGTAGTTGTTTGAGGAGTGAACTACATGTCTGGAGGACAGGGTTCAAACCCTGGATCGGCCATAGAAACCCACTGGGTGACCTTGGGCAAGTCTCACTCTCTCAGCCTCAGAGGATGGCAATGGCAAACCTCCTCAGAAGAAACATGCCAAGAAAACCCCAGAGCCTTAGGGTCACCATGCGTTAGAAAAGACATGAAGACACACAGCAACAAGAACAATGCTATCAAATGTCATGGTGGTTAAGAGAAATCTTCACCTATTTAATTCTCACACATTAGAGTGAAGATTACAAGAGACAGTCTTCTCACTGGCTACTCCCAAGTTATGGAACTCTCTTCCTTGGGAGGTCTGGATGGCCCCCTTCCTACTCTTTCTGTCAGCATGTAAAGACCTTTTTATTTAAGGAAGCTTTTGCATTTAGTGTGTTGCAGCAGATGGAGCTTTTAACGGAAGGGGTGTCTTTTTATTTTACTATTTTTAAGCATATTTTAATACTGTTTTTCAGTATGTTTAAACTTTTGTATTAAGAGCTTTTAAATTATTTTGGGCTCTTGAAACCTTGTACACTGCTTTGGATTTCATGCTGGGAGAAGGTCTGGATATAAATTTATTTAATTAATTAATTTACAAGATTTTGCAGGCTTTTGATGAATTTTTGAATTTAATTCTAAATTTCAAAAGCATTTCCCCTTCCCTTTTTGAATCAAGAAAGGTTATCCAATCTCTCCAGTGCAAAGAAGGCATGGGAGCACCATGCTTTCCATTTAAATAATGGTCCCCCACCACCACCATTTGTCAAAAAGCTGAACAGATAATGAACAGTACAGAACTAGGTAGCAGCAGCAGCCATGTGACATAAATAGCAACCTCCATGCACTGCCCAAGCATACATTTTGGTAACTTAGTCAAGGTGTGTAGGACAGAAATAATACATTCTTGCCTTCTGCCATTTCCCACACTTCTGTTTCCTGTGTCAAATTTTAGATTGTGATTACCAAGTTATTGTGGAAGTATAAGTTCCACCGTCCACACCTCACCACTGTCCATTCTAGTCATAATGATGGGAACTATAGTTTAACACCTTCTGGAAGGTGATAAATCTCCATCTTTCCTCACTGAGAACCTGTTCTCTCAATCTCTGTAAAAGGATCTGTAATTACTATTAACACAGATGGTTTAACAGTGAATAAGAACTGGGTTTTTTTTTCTTTGAAATATATTTTATTGTTTATTTTTGAGTAAACATTTTGGTGTTCCTTATTATAAACCTATGCACTTGTGTCCCCCTGCCGGAATGAATGAGTTACTGCAATTAAAGAATTTGTTAAAGATGATGGGTTTATTTCTGATTTCTTTAACAACTGACAGCCAGAAGCTGGAATGGTAACCTTTTAATAAGTATAGTCAAAAGGTACATTGAATCCAAGATGCTCCAAAATAACTGGAGCAGCTTCCCAAGATGAATATTGTAGGGAAGTGTGCAACAGATGATGATGAGAAAATAGCAGTTATCTCCACTGTTAAGGAAAAAGAGAGGATATGGGAGTATAACCACAGCAGATCTAAAACGCGGCTGTATCATAAGTCCAAGAGAGGTAGACCATACTGTATTTCCTTCCATATATTTATTTTTTTATGTTGGTTATTAAATGTACACACTGCCCATCTACAAACAAATGCCATACAAGGTGGCTAAAAGCGGTAAAATCAAGCAAAAGCAAAGCAGGTGCAATTTTATAGGAAAAACATGACTAAAAATGAGGTTAAAAGCCATAGAAAACACCTCCCATTTGAAAATCTTTATGAATTTAACATGGGGAAAAGTTCTCCCTGCCACCCAGTTACAGTTTGGGCTGGACTAAAGGTTTTTCACACATTTTAATATGAAACTAAGGCCCCATACAGACAGGCCAAAATAAAGCTGCTTCAGGTCACTTTGGAGGTATGCTATTTAAATGATGCATGCATCCTAAGAGTCCGGAAGCCGCACCAAAGCCATGATCCAATCCTAAAGACTGGAGCGCAGCTTTGGTGCAGCTTCCGGACTCTTAGGATGCATGCATCATTTAAACAGCATACCTCCAAAGTGACCTGAAGCAGCTTTATTTTGGCAGTCTGTATGGGGCCTAAGTATACATATGACACTTAGATGTTGTTCCAAGTGCCCATGTCAGATACACCTCTGAAGAAAAGGACAGTAGGACTGGCTGTAGCTCCCTCTAGGGGTCACATTAGATGGAAACCCAAACTCTGTTGCAACACTGCAGGTTGAGTCTCCTTTATTTGAAATGCTCGAGACCAGATTATTATTTTTTTATTTTGGAATATTTGCATATATATACATAATGAAATATCTTGGATGGGACTTAGACACAAAATTCATTGATTCTTTTTATTGACACCATATACACAGAGCCTGAAGTCTATGGTACATTATTTTTAATAATTAAACAATATAGGTACATTGTATATATAAGCATATACAATATACTGTACAATATTTTTAATAATTTTGTGCAATGTACACAAAGTTTATGTACAATGAACCATCAGAAAGCAAAGGTGTCATTGTTTCATCCACTAATGAAAAGATTTGAAAAGTTTTTGGGAATATTTTGGATTTTGGAATTCCAGATAAGGGAGGCTCAACCTATATATGAAAGTGTCCTTAGATCCCATGCATCTGAGGAAGCAAGACTCAGGTCTACAAAAAGTCATGCTACCAGCTTCTTTTAGCTAGTCTGAAGGGAGGTACACTGTGCCCTTGCCTTACACGGGCATCAGTTCCGGACCTCTCAGTGTAAGGCAAATTGCGTGTATGCTCAAGCCCCATTCAAAATAATGGGGCTCATGCATGGTGTCTGCACCATTCTCCTGTCGTGCGGCTTTCAGCATAAAAAGTGACCCAAGCACACTGTACAAGATCCCTTTGCATCCTTATTTTCCAGACTGATACCGCTGTTTTTAAATTCTATGTCCCTAGACAAACACGCCAAGGAGAAATGTTCAAGCCACAAGTCACAAAACATCATCTCAAAACTGAGGTCTGTAGTGGCATGTTTGTCAGAGCCAACAAGCTGGGCTATAGTAAAGGCTTATCTAGTTTACATTCTGTTCCAGCAGTGGCCAACCACAACCAGAGTATGAATTGCATCATATGGTAACTACATTTAGTCCCTTTTTAAAAGGTAAGGAATATTGTCACAGATCTCTCATCAGCTGTGGACATTAATCCAAGACTTCTAACATGTCATCCAAGTAAGCCTCTTTACATTGTTTACGCTGGAATCAAAGGTGGGAATTTTCTGTGGTACCAATCCCCTTTGTTGTTAAACTGCTCTCAAAAACAAGTTACTTTAAACTTTATCATCTGGTGCTGTAGATATGATGTCTTGCTAGACAAAAAGGTGACCTCCAAACCAGGGCAATTTAAATTTCAAACTTATTACTGCAGAAGAACTGTTTTGTTTGTTTTTAATGAAACCATCTTCACATTTAGGACATTTTCAAATTTTATTTGCAACTATTGCAATTACAAAGAAATATATCAATGTAAGTTTGCATTTAAAGTGACAATCCTCTATTTCATAAACAAGGTCACAAATTAGTGAGCAGCCTTTGCGTTGCTTCCATTATATGGAAATGTTTCTGTATGACAAATTTGTCACAATTTTTTAACAGTATTTCAGTCTTATAGTTCCTCAACATATTTGTGATAAAATATTACTACATGATTGACATCTGGATGTTATTTCTACAGCGTCTGACCACATTGTTATTTTCTTTACATGTGGGGAGAATATTTTATTTTGCTTCTCCTTCACCAAAACCCCAAATATGCCCTTGGAAATCAAAAGCAAATATTTATGTTGGGAATGAAGCATGGTTCTCTATGTTAATGTCCCTGTTCAGCCCTCAGAAGAAAGGAAAAATGCACTATTACAAAGCAAAGTTTTATCAAATTTAGTCCACTTTATTTTGAATTGTTCTCAATAAATACAAAAAAAAATCTTAGTGTGTGTGTCCAATTAAAAAGGCTTTTAACAGGGTAAAGTGGATTAGAAGCTAAGCTTTGATAGTTTTACCCTTAGTAAATTTAAGCCACCACTTTAATTTAACACATGGTCCCACAATCATTTTATGCACACAGTTTTATTCTAAGGAATAAATCCTGTATGATTTGCTGACCTTAGATACCTAAATGTTTTACGCCACTGAGAAACAGAAATATGTGTAATCGGCATAAGAACCTGGAATAAAATTCCCCTTCTCCTAAAGTAGATTAAGTCTCAGATGATTGGCCATCATGACAATATGGAATGAACCCAACGGAGAGTAGAATGCCAATTTCTTTAATCCAAAGGGAACAAGAGGTTTCAAAGCTATGAATTATCTCAGCTTCAAATATGTTTGTAAAGCCACTGCAAAAGAGCTCTGTGTTTTCCTAAGACAGAAACTCCATGGATGTTAATTTCAACTGGTGACTTCAAAAATGTGTAAAACAAATCTTCTAATATGAAAAGTTTATTTAAAGATTGCTTCTACTTAATAATAGTGTCTTTTAATATATTGGACCAAAAGTCAATCAGACAACATAGCCCACACTTCTGGACATTTAGAATAAAAAAGCTTTTATTTTCAGGTTGAATAAATGCACCGTCCTGTACGTAAAGGCTATAAAGAGCCATAAGCATCTCCCAGGTTCTGATTGACAGACTTCCACTTGGAAGTTACATAAAGCACTCATAATTGGTATAGAGAAACTAAAAGAAGAAGAAAATCCATCTTCCGTATTCTAACACAGTTTCATTTTATCCTTTCCCAGGTTAAAGATTTGCAGAATTGTCCCATGTAAAACAGTTAGTTCATAGTAATGTTTAGTCATCCTCTTCTTCCTCTTCCTCCTCTTCCTCAAAACTGTCTTCAAAGCCCTCACTGTCTTCCTGGTCCTCATCTCCCTCTATTGCTGTATCCCACTGCGGATGATTTTCTGGCACTGGCTTAGCTTCATGAACTTCCAACTGCAAGAAGAGGTTGGATGATTGTCCAGAAAAGGAAAGAAGAGAGGAACACAAATTATTGTCGGGTATTATCATTGTTTATCCTACAAAAGACTTGTGAACATTTTTTATCCATAACATGCACTGTGATACACAATCAACATCAAGGAAAAGTGTACAGTAGCTTGGACAAACCCCCAAATGGCAAGAAACAGCCTAATTCTTAATCATATTTTTAGCAACCATGTAAAGGGCTCCACTACAACAAATTTAGCTCCTTTGGATAGCCCCTAGATTGTGTTATTAAATACCTTACTAAAAATTTTACTACACTGAGTAGTTGCAAAGAAGGGAAAGGTGCACTTTCATAACCAGTTGGCTTTTATGCCTCTGGATAACCTAGTTTAGTGGTTCCAAGACAAGTCACATTAGCAATCCTGGAATCACCTAAATGCTAATTTAGGTGGAATCCCTCACACATGAGAACTTTCTGGCCCCACATCTTCCAGTCAGTCCCCTTTCTTCCAAGAATGTCCCACAAGTGAACTGCATTCACAGTGGCACTGGATAAGAGTCTCTGGATGACTACTGAAATATGACCACACATGTGAACATCTCTGGATGACATACTGAAGATAATGACCTCATGTGTGAATATCTAAAGACGGAAAAGTGTTCCTTACCAATAATGTGATGGGCACAAACTGTCATGGTCCCAGGCAAAGCAGAAAAGAAATAGCCACTCCACACAGCTGTTTGCTGCCACAAGAAAATGAGCAGTGTGCCAGGCTAGTCAACAAAAAGCTGCCCATTCTAATCTGGTAGCTTTCTCTATGGAACATTATCTCCAGGAAAAGCTCTCATCTTCCTTGTAAAGGGTTAGCACAAAACAGAACACAGTGGATCTACACCGTTTACAGAGTCCATTTCCAGTTTCTTTCACCATCTGGCGGGAAGGCCCTACTTCATGTCCCTTCATAAATGGAAATGGAATCAGTGGCAAGCAGATGCCAAGTGAGTGGCCCTAAAGTGTTAAAATCTGATTACAAAGATAAATGTGCAAATTAGATCACTTGCATTTGATTATGGTGACTAAATACAAGCTTATTTTAGATTTTATTTAAATGTATTTTTCTTCATTTTGTATTTTCATAACTTGATTACATAGTAGGTCACCATGAATGCAAGATAAACAAGTTATATATATTTTAAGAGGCATGGAAGATCTTAGGAGCCAACCTTTGTGCTTTAGCAGAAAATGTAAACCATTATCTGAGCAAATGAAGAAATCTGAACAAATACCATTAAGAAATGTTAGAAATCCTACCTTCAGTGGTTTAATCTGGTCCAAGCCCATGTAGGAATCTGACCGTAAATAAACTGTATACTGGTAGTTTCCAGGTTTGCCCGGTGCAGGAAATTTGAGTTCTACCTAGAAATATAATTCACCCACATAGCTGAAGTTATAAACATTTATAAGCATAACTATGAAACAGTTTCAACAAAGTGTAGAAATTGCCAGACTTTATAGTTTCCATATTTCTAGTGCTTAAAACCATCAAATTCATTGAGTAAAGTATTCTTCTAAGAAAAAATTGAACGATCTATAGTATTGTTTATAAACACAGTTCTGTCTATTAAAATGTATTCTTATTATCAGTCCTTTTATTATGACTCTCCTACTAAATGCCCGTTGGAATATTTTATTCAGAGCCAGTGTGATGTGGTCATCTGAGCAATGGACTCGGACTTCTGGAGATCAGAGCTCAAATCCCCATTCAGCTGTGAAAATCCACTGGGTGATCTTGGGCACGTCACACTCTCAGTGTAAGAAGGAGGCAATGGCAACTCTCCTCTGAATAAATCTTGCTAACAAAATGTTATGATACAACCACCGTAGGTTAGAGACAACTTGAAGGCACACAGCAATGATAACAAACATCTACTTCGTAGTAACCACAGATCTTTCTTATTAATTGCTCATTTTTTCAAGCTTGGGCATTTGAAAAAGGTTAATCTTTAAGCCATACACCATCCCTGTTCAGAAGCTTCTATCCCAGAATAACCATCTGCTATCAGAACTTCACCGGGAGAAGAGGAGATGGTGAAAAAGAGATGGTTGTGGACACTCTCCAAAGGAGCACCAAGAGATAATGGGTCCTCCTAATGTATGAAGAACTAGTGGCCTAGTCAGTGATAGGGGAGCAGGAGGAGCATGGAATAATAGAGCCAGGGCAGATTTATGGGATAGAGGGGAAGTAATCTGGGAACCATGGAAGCAGAGAGGACATCTCATGGCTTATAGAATCATAGACTCATAGAGTTAGAAGAGACCGCAAGGGCCATCTAGTCCAACCCCCTGCCATGCAGGTAATATCAACCAAAGCATCCCCGACAGATGGTCATCCAGCTTCTGTTTAAAGACCTCTAAGGAAGGAGACTCCACTGCACTCCGAGGGAGTTTGTTCCACTGTCGAACAGCCTTTACTGTCATGCAGTTCCTCCTAATGTTGAGGTGGAATCTCTTTTCCTGTAGCTTGCATCCCTTGCTCTAGGTCCTAGTCTCTGGAGCAGCAGAAAACAAGCTAGCTCCCTCATCAATATGACATCCCTTCAAGTATTTAAACAGGGCTATCATATCACCTCTTAACTTTCTGTTCTCTAGGCTAAACAGCCCCAGCTCCCTAAGCCGTTCCTCATAGGGCATGGTTTCCAGTCCCTTCACCATTTTAGTCGCCCTTCTTTGGACATGCTTGTCAATACATGTCTTTAATTTCTTGGTTTCTGCTGCCTAGACCTGAAAGATTTCTTGCTATACACAAGGACGGGAACAGGCATTCTACAAATTTTCATGATCCCTCAAACACTAACACTGCAAAAAAACTAAAAGCATTGCTTTTATTGATTTTTCTCAGCTGAGAAAGTTGTGAGTCTTTTCTTCTAGGGAAAAAGATAAGAGTTTCATTTGCTGGAATTTTGATTCAAGTGACATGGCTCACCTAAAAATTCACTGTAATTTACAGTAGCAAAAAGCTTCTTACACATCTTGACAAGCTAGATAAAAAAAGTAACTGCCCTACTAGCATTTAAAATGAAAATGGGAAACTGACAAGATACTTTACCTCTTCTCGGTCTTTTAGGGTGCACACATGATATGGCATGGATATTAGAGTTTGTTCCTTTCTATCTGCTATGTATAACCACCACCACTCTTGCTTTTCCTGTTGAGGAAAAAAACAGAGCGAACATTTGCGAGTATGAGAAATCTGTATCTCAGGCTTATGAGGGAAATTTGCATTGAAGTGAAACAAATCTTGGATTCTGCATGCTCACTGCCTCAAACCTGCAGATGTTCTGGTTGGGCTGCTTCATTCCAACAAAAAGGAAAAGGATAGACAGCCTTCTTGGCTTTTAACAGCAATTGCACTTCACTGTTTCAAAATGAAAAGGGACAAACAAGCCAATTACCACCTCTATACCAGGGATGGGGAGTCTGTGGCCATCCCAGTGTTGGGTTCCAACTCTCATCAACCCCAGCCAGACAACAGTCAGATATTTCAGAGGGTGTGACCATAGGTTCCTGCTCTACACAAAAGTATAGAGAAAGTATAAAAGGAAGAAGAGCACAAAATAAAGAAAAATATATTCCTGGAAAAGTGCAAAAGCTAAAATAGGAAGGGAGGACCTTTTAGGTATTTCTCCACATGTCACTGGGCTGCAGTGTTCATTTATCCCTCATCACTGACTATGCTCAGTAAGATTGATGGAAGTTGGAACCAAACAACATCTAGAGAACCAATGCTTGCCTAGTCTTCTGTAGAATATCAAAATAGCATTCAATATATACATAAGCCAAAGAAAGGATTTTGATTTGAAAGAAGAAATAATGTCTTAAATTGAGCACAAAGTGCATGTTTTAAAGAGGTTTTTATGAGCTGCTGCAGAATTTTAAAGCAAGCAGTTCCTGTTTGTTTTAAAGGGGATATGGAGGTTGTTGCTGAAGTCCAAAAACTGGGAGGGGGGATCTGCATAAAGCACCATGGGAGCTGTATGCATCCTGGTCCTAGTTTAAAGCATACTGTATGACCAAGCTGACTGGGATCCTGAGCAAGGACACTCCTATCAGAGAGAAAGGGTCCACTGTAACCTTTACTTGCAGGTCTTGCTTTTTTTAATCTCTTTTCAACTCAAAGATGTTTCCACTGGTTTCCAGTTTCCACAAAAGAGGACTCGCTAAAGGTGAAGTGTCTTAAGTAGCACTCTGAATGATATAACGCACTTTAAACATTGGAGTGAACAATCTATTAATAAAAATACAGGCAGTTCTATCACTGAAATATCACAATGGCCAGTTACAGTATTCTGTATCTTATTAAGGCAGATGGATGAAGAATAAACTATTCATGGAAAGTCAATGTTAACTGGACACAAATGTGGCACAAATCTGAGGACGTGCACAGCATGGCTCCAGGATCCAGACAAAGCTAAGCAGCTGCCCCCTTTATTTGTAGGTATAGACTTACGTTCTAAAAAATTACTGTGCAAGTAGATCATTGCTGGAATCTAAAGAACATGTCCAGCTTAAGCTGGCATATTACTGTCAAATGGGCAACGTTCCTTTCAAAACAGATGGAAAACAAATGCAGGCATGCCAAGGAACCAGCATGTATACTGAGCTGAATGGAAGAGCAATTCACATAATTCTTAAATTTACTTCAAGAAACTATCTAACAAGGAAGATGATCTAGGCTGCATTTGCACATAAGCAATGCAAGCTTGATAAACAATGAAGTGTGCATGCAGTGTTAATGCACATTGCCTATTCACTCTCACTTTGTTTTATCCTTCAGGTTAAAGGGCAAGCATGCCTGGTATCCAAACATGAGATTATAGTTAAGTGTAGCCAAACAAGCCAGGAACATAAGCTAGCTTCAAACCACAATTTACTGTTAGCTTATGAATTTCTAATTTGTTTGTATGTCATAGAACATACAACTGAGTGCAGCTATCATGCAAAGCTCTCCTCTTCCTTGCTTTGTGTAATTGATCATATAAAAGGAGGCACAAAGTGGGAGTGAACCGAGTGCATTTTATACTATTCCTGCTGTATTATGCATAAATACATCCACATCACAGCAAAACCCAGCTCAACATTCTACAAGGAAAGCAAAATGGAAGGTCTAAAGATGTTATTACCAAGAATGACAGATCTTAGGGGCTGCACTAGATGTTACAGACTGAGAACTTATCTTGAATGAATTGGAAGAGCATAACTATCCATAAGGATAGTCAGTGAATCACACAGCCCATCACACTATAATAGTATACAGCAGGTTTTCTAAACAAAGAACTCTAGAGTTCCAGGAGATCACTAGGAGTTCCATCCTTCCAAGGCCGCTAAAATAAGTACTCAGCTTATTGGTGGCAATTAGCTTACATTTGTAAACCACTTAGAGACTGCTTAGGTAGTATGAAGTGGTATATAAAAGAAGCTGCTATTGCTATAGCTGCCATTGTGATTGTTCAAAGTTATTTTTTTAAACTGTAGATATAATTTTTATGCATCAATTCCTTGAGACCCGAAAACAACTTCAAGGGATCCTCTAGGGTAAAAAAATCGAGAAAGACTGGCATAGAGCTTTGAGCCCTACTTCATATTGTAAAGGTAAAGATAAAGGTTAAGGTTTCCCCTTGACATGAATGTCTCATCATAACCAACTGTAGGGAGCGGTGATCATCTCCATTACTATGCCAAAGAGCCAGCGTTGTCCAAAGATGACTCGGTGGTCATCTGACAAGCACAACAGCACAGAATGCTGTTATCTTCCCAATGAAATGGTACCTATTCATCTACTTGCATTTGCATGCTTTCAAACTGCTAGGTTGGCAGAAGGTGGGACTAGTGATGGGAGCTCACACCATGATGCGGCACTTGGGACTCAACTGCCAACCTTCTGACTTTCCGACTGTCAGAATTGGCATCTTAACCATTAAGCCATTCAACTCACATTGTACATTGTACAGAACTATTATGGAATTGATCTTTCAAAAATAAAGAGAAAATGTGAAGGTATTTTTTTTAAAAAAAAATGCTTGCAACATTTAAAAACACCACTGATTATTAAAACTGGTTTTGGAGCTTGTCAAATTGTGAGTTACATATCTTAGTAGTTTGTTATTTCTTTGCTTACCTCAGGAAAGTAGAGACTGTAAACAGGATGGGTTATTTTTGATTTGGTTTCCAAGAGAGCCCGTTCCTTTCTCTGTATACTCTGCTGTAATTCCTGCCACTCCTTATGAAAAGACAAAAATAATTCAATAGCGTTAGCATTTATGTCTCATTTTAGGAACTGAATTTGCAAAATAATACAAAGTACAGAAGAGAAAAAAAATGCAAAAGGCATCCAAATGTTAGCATCGACTATAGAAGAACAGATTATAGGTCATTTTGAAATAAATCTTTTAGCAGTTTATCAATATCCCCTAAAATGTCTCTGAATCTCAAAATGTGTTCTTTTATTGTCTTGTACTGCCCTCTAAGAATTCTTGTCCTATAGTATACACATTTTTAAAAACCAAATACATTTCTCTGCTACAGTGAAAAATAACAGCTTCACAGTGTCACATTTTTGTTATTTTACTCCATCCAATTCCAGTGTCATTTTATTGTAACAAGCAGCTTCAGACAGGAGCATATTTCAGACACTATTGCTAAGGCTCTGTGTTCTTGAGTTCTATTTTTAAGAACTAGGTAACGTGAAATTTATACAAATGCAGCAATTAGAGCACTACTGTAACTTCCAATACAGAGGAAAAGATTTTATACAGGGAATTCTATGGAAAGTTCATTCATCAACATGAACCAGCAGAAAATTTTCGTCTATATTGTCTCAAGCTCTGTTCACCTAGAAATAATATTCTTCTCAGTATGTAATTCAAGGAACTCTGTTTGTAGCATACAAGTTTTCAAAGACAACCAGCAGACCAACATGCTATTTCTCCAGCCCCATGGTAAACAATTTGAAGGCACACAACAACAACAACAACAAATGGTAATGGCATCCCAGAAAGAAAGAGAAAGCCTTACAGCTTCATCATCCTTGCTTTGTTTCTCATCTTGTTCTCTGTCAGAGTCTCTATCACTTCCATCATCTTTGTCACTTAAAGAGTCCCTATTAGTGTCATCTTCATCAGATTCACTTCCTTTATCAGAAACTTCTTCTTCTTCTTCTTCCTTGACAACTTCCTACACAAAAAAAGGTAATAATTGTGTTATTCTTTTAAATTTAGGACTGACATTATTGAAGAGCTCCAACACGATTATTATTATTATTATTATTATCATCATCATCATCTTCAGTTTCTCATATTATTCAACTTCTTATATTCTCATATTATTATTCTCATCTTCAATTTTTTTTCCTGTTAGCCTGATAAAGAAGCCAGTGTGACTTTGAAAGCTTGCAACATGTAATTGTGCATTTTGGTTGGCCCAATAAAGGTATAATTGTTTGGATGTTATAGGATTTACTACTACTACTACTACTACTACTACTACTATGTTTATTATGTTTATTTATATTCTGCCTTCCTCCCAGTACTGGGACTCCAAGCGGCTGATAGCTAAACTGGATCTGCAGTTAGGAACTTTGCACTGAATACCATATATCAAGCTTTACAAACTGTCACTTGGATTAATTATGTTGGAGAATCTCTTACAGTTTATATCTGCTAGTCAACCAAACAAAGCTATAGTATTAAATGATAATGATATCTAAAATAGAAAAGAGACTTGGATTGTGTTCAATGGTGTATTTTCACTAGCAGAATGGGCATTGCCAGGGGACTGAACTTTCCCTCCTCCCCTCATCTAACCCCCTCTACACACACACACTTGCTCAAGAAAGTTCAGAGATCCTCCAAAACCAATTAGTACATATGTAGGGGAGGAAAGCTGCTTGAACAACGGGTGACAGAACTTTAAAAAAAATTAGGCAAATGGGGGGGGGGACACCTCTTGCTTTCCCTATTCCACAAGAACCATTCACGGTCAATCATTGATCTTCTCCTCCCTATCGGATCTGGCTGCCTAACCATCAACATTAATGCCCATCTACACATTCTGAATGAAGGTTTTAGGGCCTAATATGAGAAAGTGATATAAATATTACAGCTTACAATTTGCAGGTAATTTGGCTTGTTTTTAATTTCTATCATATATTTTTCAAGAAACTACTTTCCAAGGATTTTAATCAGGGCTTTCTGCCAAACTCGGATGGAACCGATTCCATTCAAATTGATACATACACTCCCAGCTACCCCATTTGCTTGCTTTTGCTTCTGCTGCTTTGTTTGCTGCAGAGGTACAGGAGCTGCTTTCTTTTTGACAAGCTTTTTCTTCTTTGATTTGGAAGCCTTCTTTGTTCCTTTAGCCTTCTGTTGCCATCCTTTGTTCTTCATTTTATTATTGTCGCCTTGCTGCAATATTTAGAAAAGAAGGTTATGAGTGACTACTTCAGTGCCAAGCCACTTTTAAATGCTCGGGACCTCAGGATATCCTCAACAAAACTCTTTAAAGTGTCTGCCAAGGTAGCAACTTAAGCTGGCTTGACCTCGCTGCCTTGTGATTCTGGGAACAGAGATTAAAAAGTAACTTTCCCAGTAAGTGCAAAAAAACTTATGTCAGGACACCACTGAGTCTTTATCAAACATCCCATATGGGAAAAGCTGACTCTTTGGAGGCTGCTTAATGCATGCAATTGACTAGCTGGCTAAGAAGGAATTCAAGGCACTGAAAGAGAAAACGGCAGTGCTGAGACAAGCCTCCCTTCCTAAACACATTTAATAACATCTATATGCCACTCACTCAGTATACTCCTGTGATTATAATTAGGTGTTCATAATCCAAGAACAAGAAAGCATAAATACCCAATACATTAAAATTCACATGACAGCAGAAAAGAACAGATAAACCAAATAGAAATAATATAATGAACATATCAAAGATTTTTTAAAAATCAGTGATAATTATGAACATTTTTTAAAAGACCTTAGGAACCTCAGAAACAGTAGGTAACTGTAAAAGAGTTTGGCAGATGAGGCTAATAACACTCAGTTTTCTGACACTGATCTCACTGCTCTGGCAACAACAGGATTCAAAAAAGTACTGCACTTATACAAGTGACAGTGGAGCATTGTCTTATACAGTCAGCCCCCTGTATCCACAGACTTGCCGTCTGCCAATTTGAGTATCTACGTACAACACACCCGTGTTGTCCTCAATGGTAGTGCATACACATGGCCACGCTGCCATTAGTGACAGCCTCTGTTGTCCCCAATGGCAGCATGTGCATGTGGCCACGCCACCACTGAGGACAATGGACGCCACTGGAAACAATGGGGTCTGTCCCTAATGATGATGCTCGTGCCACCATTGAAGTCCCGTTGTCCCTAACGGCAGCAACAGAACTTGAGCATTCACAGATTTCGAAATCTGTAAAGCTGTGGATCTGATGGGTTGACTGTATAGCTAGATCTCCATACAATAGATTTGATATAAAGATTTCACAGAGTTACAGCACAATCACTGAAAAAAATGATTTTTAACTTACACCATCCTCTGCAGGCTGCTCTTCAGCTGAACAGGTTGACTGTTCCTTTTCAAACACTTCCTAAATAGAGAAGCAAGGACAGTTGGTTAGCCTTCTCCATGCCATCTATATAAAAGAATGCCAATTTGTCTTTTTGTTTGTCAAACTTTTGCACCACAACAAAAATGTTTTGCAGCTTCACTGTGTCAAATACCTTATGCATATCAAGAGACAACAATGCCAATAAAAACTATTCCAATCCCACATTGTAACCCAACACAATGTGGCAAAGTTAAAGGGGTGGGTGAATACCTAACTGCATTGTACTGCATGTATTCAGAATGATTATATTATATACACCTCTACATTTAAACATGCTAGTTATTAAAGGAGCAGGATGTTCATCCCACAAGCAGTCTACACATGGGCAGGCAGGTTTTATGCTTCTGGAGTCTTTCTGGCTTATATTACTAGAAAGTCAAGATTAGGTGCAAAATAGTGGTTCAAAACAAACACACAACATAAGGAGAAGAATGCTCCTGGGATCATGCCATAGACCCAAGAATTTTATGTCTTCCACCCACCTGACAAGAAAACTAACCAAACAATATCAAATAAAATGTGAGCTAACAGATACTGCTGGAGTTCTGAATCACTGACAACTGGGAGATGAATGTATGAGGCAACTATGGTGTGATTGTGCACATAGTGCAAGAAGCTACCTCTGCTCTTTCAGTCTACTTGGGAATGTACAAGTTGAGTATCCCTTATCTGGAATTCTGAAATACACCAAAATCCAAAATTGTCCACATGGGTGGTTGAGACAGTTACACTTTTGCTTTCTGATGGTTCAGTGTACACAAACTTTGTTTCATGCATGAAATTATTTAAAATATTATGTATAAAATTACCTTCAGGCTACATGTATAAGATGTTTACAAAACATAAATGAATTTCATGTTTAGAAATGGGTCTCTTCTCAAAGATATCTCATTTTATATATATATATATATATATATATATATATATATATATATATATATTCAAATATTCAAAAATCCAAAACAATTCAGGTCCCATGTATTTCAGATAAGAGAGACTCAACCTGTACAGACAAGACATAGGCCTGTTACAGACTGCCAAAATAAAGCTGCTTCGGGTCTCTTTGGAGGTATGCTGTTTAAATGATTCATGCATCCTAAGAATCTGGAAGCTGCACCAAAGCTGCACTCCAGTGCTTAGTTAGGAATGGAGTGTGGCTTTGGCACGACCTCCGGACTCTTAGGACCCAGGCATCATTTAAATAGCATACCTCCAAAGAGACCCGAAGCAGCTTTATTTTGGTAGTCTGTAACAGGCCATAGATTGCATCCACACTGCAGAAATAGTCCAGTTTGTCACTGTTTTAACTGCCATGGCTCAATGCTATGGCATTCTGGGAATTGTACTTTGTTGTGACTCTCTGCCAGAGAAGCCTAAATGTCTCACAAAAACAAAATCCACAGAACTCCACAGCATTGAGCCAGAGCAATTAAAGGGGTGTCAAACTAGCTTATTTCTACAGTGTGGATGCAGCCCTAAGCTGTCTTGAAGGCTTTTAAGGGGAAAGGAAGAAACGCGCATATTAACCCATATGGAGAGACACTCTAAAAGACCTATATTTTTAAAATCATTCAGGCTGCAATCCTATGCCCCGAAAATGAATCCCCAAGTCACAGAATGAATGCAAAATTTCATCCCAAAATGCTCCAGATGCAGAGGAAATGATCCAGGCCCCCTCCCAAGTCCTGCCAACCACCAACTTCCTTCAAAGGTCACTTCCAGCTTCATAAAGGGACAATAGGATATCAGGGGAAAGCAGTGGATCTAAGAATAATATGCACAAATAAGAATACTCACTGCCATTGTTTGTCTTGTTAAGGTGACCAAAACCGTGACTAGTGATCCTACTGTGATGTTGTTGCTATCTTCATCATCCAAAACTGAAGTTTAAGAAGGGCAGGGGAAAGGAAGGGAAAACACATATATCAATTTAGATTCCTTTGTTACACAGCTCTTTTGTGAACAGGTTTTTCTAAACTATCAAGGGTGTGCCTAATCTTGCTTAACATCTTTTAACATGTTAGAAGATCTTTATGACCAATGTCCTCATTTGCATCTTTGAATAACCATCTCACTACGTGAGAAAACTTAAATTCATTTGAACTTAAGACTGCAATGCAAGCAACTGCAAATAGAAAATGGGGAAAGAAAGATAACCATAAAGGACTTAAATAATTCAGAGGCAGATTCTTTTTGTTTGGTTGTTTGGCTGCTTGCTTTTTGTTCTTTTTCAAGAGTGGTCTGGCAGATGCTCAAAGGCAGTGTGATGCACTGTTACTTCTCTAGCCCACTGACCCAAAACCCATACACCCCCTTTTAAACATGAAGAACTTTAAAGCAGCTTGATGGTTTTAAGAGCAGGAGAATTCAAGAGGCAAACAAAGTTTAGTCAGTGTATGTGCCTTCCTCTAAATCAGTCTTCTCTTACTTAATGCTATCCAGATCCTTTTGGTGGGAGGAAGGAGTGTATGATAAAGATTGACGCAATATCATTCCATGTGTAAACCTTTGCATGGCCTTTTGGACCTCTCCCCAGTTACCTGAAGTATACAGTAAATAAAATCACATACCCTAGACCCTCCTGAGAAAACAAATAGTACCTTAACTAGCGTAAGTTAATTCTTCACTACATAACCCAGTCTCTCAATATGGGAAGAAAGGCTGTCAGTCAACAAAAAACTGAAGTCCCTGAAAGTTAAATTGTGTAATTTGTTACAGATATATTATCTAAAACATGAGTATTCATCAAATAAAAGAGGCCTAGCACCACCTACCCTGGGGTTTTATATCCATTGTGATGTGTGGAAAACTACCAAGGACAGCCATAACATCTTCATATTTTTCATCTTCAAGGAAGTGCAGTAGATTATGACGATCTGATGCCTTTAAACTCACCAAATCTTGAATTGTTTTGATTTTGTACTAGGTTAAAACAGCAGATATTAATCTTTATTTTGGGAAGCAGCTATTTTCCAATAACCAATAACACAGATTTTGTATCCCATGATTTTTCAGAAATGCACAATTGTGAAATGGATGAATTCAACTCCAGACCAGATTTTACAGAAAGGATCATTAATTGTGTCAAGGATCAAATGTGCACTGCAGAAGTAATGTAATTTGAAAGTACTCTAACTGTCATGACTCAATGCTATGGAATTCCAGGATTGGTAGTTTTATGACATATTTAACTTTCTCTGTCAGAGAACTGTGGAGCCACAAGAAACTACAAATCCCACAATTCCATAGCACTAAACCATGGCGTCATATTGCATTATTTCTGCAATTCAGATGCAGCCAAGGTTCATCAAATTATGCATGTTTTTTAAAAAATTACATTTATTTTAATTTTAAAATGTAAATGACTGCTATTAATAAAAGAAACAAGTTTCCACATAGAATCAAAAAATGCTTCTGCAGCAAGGCTTCTAAACAATGAAAAAACCAAACTGAAATAGTCAAGATACATTTATAAATAGACTTGAATAGATTATTGCCCTGCCAATTTTCTTACAAAGGTCCTCCCATCCTTTCTGCTTACAGTGAGGTACACCAGAGACTGCAAAGGGAACATATGGCTGGGTGCTCCTGGAAGGAAAGTTATAAAACAGGTGCTTCTCTGAAAGAGTTGCTTCTGTTACTGTATTTCAAAAAGAAAGAATGCAAACATGCAAAACAGGACCAAACAAGGCCAAATGTCTTTATAAAGAAAAAGAGAAAGGCTGCAAAACAGTTATGGCCTCCATTCCCCATATATCCATCCATGACACAAAGGTCCTCTTTCACAGCCACATCAGCAGCAAACTCTGCACGGGTTTTACTCCCCACAAAGCAATGCCAGTTAACAGGATAGTAAAAGCCACAGGAGCAACAGTGAATGGAAATTCTGCTACAAGCCCAGCTGTGGCAGGAAAGGTATCTCTCTATCTCTGCTGCAATCTGGCATTCATCAATCTGTAAACATTTCATGTCCAGAAGTAATGGCAATGGTATGAGAGTGTAGCTGCTAGTACTGCCAGTAAAGATACGGACATCTTATAACTTACTAAGATGAACTGCTGAACTGAGTATGCTAATAAGCTTACTCTCCATCTTCTGGACTTGAAATATAATCTTTAAAACTTGTATGAACTAGCATTTCAAATACCTGCAAGCTGTGGAATAAGCAAGTTAGTGTTAAGATGGCACACTATTTGCTCCAGTACTATACCTTCTTATGATTAGAGACCCGTCTGAGATTATCCTCTTCAATATGTGGGAGTTGCAGGAGTGGGGATTTAAATTGCTGAAGGCCTTGGACAGTCATCTGTGAAAGTTTCATGCAGTTCTCCAGAGAACCCAGTGACGGGGCACGAAATTCCCTTTCTGAGGGAATGAGAAAGAAAAATAAAACAAATTGAATTCTCAAGTGTAAGCCTGCAGCACAGTACAGAAACCAGTTCTCTGCTTATCTTTAAAGTAATGTTAACTTTACTGAGACCTGACAGTATAGTTATAACACAATTATATTTAAAATACTGCTCTGTGTCTGGTATTTTATTTCCTATCAGATTGTATTAAATGCCATTTATTTTTTATTTTTCAAATTCACAATATTTAGAAAATAAGTCAACAAAAGGTTTGTTTTGAAATGTAAAGTTTACACCATAAAATCTGGAAATAAGCACAAGGTTTCTCTTTCCACTTAGAATATTAGCTACTTATTTCAAAACACAAGTTATTTTCCAAGTAAGTTGTCTTCACAGTTGCTAACATCAAACTCTGCGGACAGAACTCTAAAGATATTGTAAAGAAATAATTTTATTGATTTGGCATACAATAAAACTTAGTTCTTACCTTCACGGCTACGTGCCATGATTATTAGTTGGCATATTACATTAACCATTTCTTGAAGCAAAGCAGGGCATTTTTTTCAAGACAAACTGCTGATCTGGAAGACATGAAATACTCAATACCCAGTTTATTAAACCCACATAGCAAATGCTTACAACCTTCATCTTTTTATTTATTTATTACTGTTAAAACTGTTACTCAAACTTTACTAGATGGTTCTCAGGTGTCTCATTTAACACAAGCAGACTTATACTAGCATAATGCAACTGTCCCCTACACACCTCCAAAGCCTCCCCAGAATGTTCTCCAACTTTCCAGGGCAAATTTGGTTAACTTTAAGGAACTCTGTAACAGTGGTGCTATATGTTTATTATACTGTGCATCTTCCTCCTCCTATAACACTGGTCCCCAGCCCTAACCTTAGATGTTAGGTGATATTTCCCATCATCGTCTGCCAGCACTACTCATCCTGGATAATATGCCCTATAATGCAACATCTACGAACCTACCCCCGCTCCTGCCCCCACTCCCACCCTGGTTGGGAACCGCTGCTCAACAGTAGCCAGCTACTAAGGATTTTGGAAAAAATATCTTATAATCCTCAGGTGTACCTGTGAAAAATATTTGCATGCACGTTTTCTCCTCCTTTAAGATAATATTTTGTTCATTTTCCCACTCCTCTGTCCTCACACATCACATTTCCTTCCCTTCAGTCCAAAACTTTAGAGAAGCACAAGAAACTGAATCTAGGACTGAGCTATCAGACAGGAATAGATCTGGTTTTCAGCAACAGAGTTTGAAGAGCAGAGTAAATGTGTAAGTCCAACCCCACTGGTTTCTAAATAAATGGCAGGCATGCAGAAAAGAAAAATTGTGCATTGCAGGAAGATCTTTTGGTGAAAATGTCAAAAGCACTGTCACTACTAGCAATAGCTCCCAGATGGAGAAACATCGCCCCCCACTTCTCTTTTCAAACAAATGCCAAGATTTTGTAACAGAGGGGTATATATTCATACTTATTTCACAACAAAATATACAAGTGCTGCACACAAAAGGTAAGGAGAAGGAACCATAGTTTATGAATTCACAAACACCTGGTATATTCAAATTATGTAGTTCAAGAGGGGCTTAATATGAATCCCAGGCACCAGCCTGTGTATATACATTGACATTCTGAGCAAGTCGAGGGGGAGTACAGAATATAAATTTCAGCCCCTCCTGTTACAGCTGTTTTTCCTTTTTTCTAAAAAAAAAACATACAGCAGTAATCCCCACAATATGCTTGAAGCTAGATAAGCATCATTATCATTTGTACTAGCCAAAGGCCATGACAAAATGAGCTTATCAAAAAGCATAAAACATTTAACATTTAAAACAAAAGACACAGAATACAAAGGACAAAAAAATGTCCCAACATTTAATGTACAGTTAAAAATAGTTAACTGTTAAAAAGGATGGATGGGAGACATCTTGCCTGGATATTAGTAAACAAATATGATATAATCATAAAATCTAATTAATATTTGGTGATTCCCTGGCAATTTTGTTTAACTCTCTCTTTCTAATCTTTTTTGCAGCCATGGCAAAAAGAGCCACTCTATGTGTTACATAGTCATTGGTATCACTCAAAAGGAATTAGATCGTATCAACTGTAGAGCTCCCACTTTTATCAGCAAGGGTGTTAAAAATTTCTTTCTAGGGTCGCTGTACAATGGACAAATTAACAAGTAATGAACAATATCCTCCACTTGAGACTGACTGCAGATACATAGTCTGTTCTCAAAAGTCACTTTGTTGTAGCGTCCATCTAGAACTGCAGTAGGCATTAATTGAAGTCGTAGCTCAGTGGGGGCAATTCTTAAAGTAGGTGACTTGAGTTTAGTCAAATATCTGGCTCTAAAATGTTCAGTCTTCAAAGAGGAGAACCAAAAGGAGAATTGTGAGGTCCTAACTGACTGCAGATCTTTTCTTGAAACAGTCCAAAAAAAGGAATTCTCTTAATTGCCTCTTATCCATGGCAACAACAGCGTTCAACTCAGAAAAGTTATATTTTTGTAAAAGAATTTGAAAACTTGATTTCCAGAACTGGTTGTCACACATTTCCAAGTAACACAATGCTAGGAGATGATTAGTTGGTAAGGTAGCAATATGTTTAAAATATCTTATCTGTGTAAAATCTATTCTTGTTTTAACTGAGGCTTGGTGTAATCTCAGAAAACTAAAGAGGCTGCTACAAAGACCCAAACAAAAAGAGACACAGCACTAACTGGATGATTTCCAGGACTGGATGTGACACAATCCATTGCGCAAATGAAAAATACATCAGGCAATAATATTTAGCTTGTATAAGTTTATAGATTTCAAAACTGTACTTTTCTTGGCAAAGAATTTAAAACCAATTGCATATTTTCACTAATACAACATGCATATCCTTAACCTTAAGTAGGAGAAATAAATACAACTTAAGTATAAAATGTGTAACTTGACAAGGTCCACTTCAAGGCCCAACCCCCACCCTTTCCACTTTCTAAAGCAAGGTACCTTGTTCAAGTGTCTCAGGAATTTTCATTCTGGCAAGATTAGCCAATAAGAGCACTCTGGCTTTCAAGCTGTATGGACAAGTAAGTGGAGGCTCATTTTTCTTTAAATTAATGCTGCCAATTTCTCGGATGAGCTAAAATGAAAAATAGAGAGGGGAAGGGGTAACTAAGAGACATTTGCACCCCAACACACAGAATAAGACATCTTTCAGTAAAAGCAAACCTGTGGTATCTGAATGTTGTCTACAGGTCTGCTTGTTGCATCTTTATTATACTGCGGGTCAAATTCAGAAGCTCCTGCTAGAACCATTATAAGTCCTGCAAAGAAAAGACAAAGCAATATAATCACAACATAAACAAAAAGCAAGCACAAAGGACTATTGCAAACATATACAACAATGTTCCCAATTATGAACCAACAAGAGTTTCTAACATTACTGTCCCTTTCAGCTATTCATCATGTAAAAATAACTGTACTTTTCTTGAGCAGTTAGCCACTTTTAAACATCTGGAGGCTGTATGTGCCCTCAATCAGGCTGTGGTGGACCATACTATCACCACAACTGCCCCCTGCCACATATTTTAGTTTCCAAAGCCTTTCATACTATCTAGGAGGTGAGGATGGCATATGTTTTGCTTTCTACCAAATTGAAAATTTACCAGAAAATGTTTCCAGTTGGAGGAGGAGCTTTACAACGCCCCCCCCCCCCCAAAAAAAACCCAAGGAGGCTGAAACCACAGCAAAATTGACCGCTTTTAGAGCACTGGTTAAACAAAGGGCAGCTACTGTGGCCCATAGATTCTAGTCCAGTGGACCCTGATGACCCCTTCTCCACCAGTGTCCCAAAGCCTTCCAGCCCTCCCCTCCTCCTCAAAACTGTGTGGTTTTGCCCCCCCCCCAAAAAAAACCACCCAAAAGTCACCAAAAGATTTAAAATGACCTCCAGCCCTATACCAAAAGCTTTCCTAGAACCTACAAATATATATTGCATGTCTGCTCGTGCATGCCTTCAAATCAAGTGGCAAAGGAATCAGACCCCTACCCCCATACCTGTTTTGGGCCACGGGGTAGATGGAGGGGGAAGGGTCCCCTGCCCTAAGCACAGGTGCCCACCCTTGCCTTAGGGGGTGCAAGGTGTCCCCCCCCCCAACCAGTAAAATATTAAAATCTGGGGTATGAGATGTGCACTGGCACTCTTGAGAGGCAGTTTGTGGCCATGGGCCACACTTTTTAGCTGCACTTTTTGCATAACTAGAGGGCGTTACAGACTGCCCGTTTGGGGCAGCCTGTATCCGGCCCTTTCCCCGCCGGATTGGGGCCTCAGCTGCCACAGCGGAAGCCTCTCAGGCCCCGATCCACTGCTTTCCAGGCTCGCGGCCTGGAAAGGGGTGTCCTTGGGGCTTCATGCCCCAAGGACACCTGATGGTGGCGGGGAGGAGGAGAAAGGGGCCACGGCCCCTTTCTGCCTTGCGTTGCTGGCGCAGCCGTGTAAAGGCTGTGCCAGCAACACAAATCCTAGAAGGAGCTCCGTTTTGGAGCTCCTTCCGGGGCCGCAAAAAGGGCACCCCAGGCGCCCTCGCGCTGCACAAGGACGTCACGTCCATGCCGCCCCATTTGCAGGCAGCACATTCATGACGTCCTAATGGTGGCGCCCATCTAGAATGGGCACCGCCATTTTGTACGTACCGTGAACGTACTAGGGTTGGGGGCGTCTGGAAGAGATGCCCCTGGGCAACCCTAGTATGTACGCGGTACGTACTTTAGGCGCGTCTGTAACGCACCTAAGTAAGGAAAACTCAACCAATTGAAAATAAGTTGTATTGTTGAAAGCATAGACAAGTCAAGAGAAACAAGGAGTAGATGTGACAGCTTTACAGCACAGCCTTAGACGTGTCTACTTAAGGGTCATTCACGTGTCAGTTTTTTTAGCACAATGATGTGAATCATCTCCCTCACGCATTCCAAGTTTGTTATTCACACTATGGAACCACATCTATGCAAGTTCAGTTGTTCACACGTGCAAGCATTCAAACAAAGATGGAGCCAACTATGAGAATGCACTGGAACCCCTTTTTTGGTATGCAGTGGTTTATCCCTGATCTATTTGGGTCTATTCATATTGGTTAGTCATACTACTGATGATGCAGATCTTTTTTAAAAAAAGGGAGGGGGGAAGCCATTGCCGGTTATCCCGGATTAATTGGGCTTTTGGCAACCCCCCCCCCCAACTTAATCGGGTGCATTTGGGATGTATGTGAGCAATGCAAATTTATCTTGGATTCATCCTGGATTAATTTCACAATGTGAATAACCCCTTAGAATAAGCCCTACTGAGTTCAATGGGATTTACTCCCAAATAATTTGAACACAACTGTATTCAGAATTCCCAGTGGGAAGCCAAGCTGAAAAAAAGAAGGTATCCACTAAATTATTAATCTGCTTGAGTCACTGTAACATTAATGTGCACTGTTTCCACAAACACCACATTGACCAAGACCATAGCGCTTTAACACAAGGCTATTTCATTTTGCCAGAATATCTTCTTCTACTGGTACCCATTCTTCTACTGGTACCCAGTTGCTTGCCCTACTATTCTCTGGCATCAATGTCATTTTTAAGGCTGTTGATAACCAGTATCCCATTAACTAGCAGATGACTCTATTTTCTTGTAACGGACCAGGATATCATGTCTGAATGGCAAGACAAGAATAGTTTTATTTATAGATTTCCTCCCAACATGAGCACCTGTCAATCTATTGGAGCACATGTACAGGATCAATCAATCAAAGTTTGAGCAGCAACAGATCAGATTCTAGTGTTGCCATAAAATGCATGAACAAGAACCTGTGCAATGCTGAAGTAACAGTTCTTGTGCAAACAGAATAGTCGTTTTGGATTTTATTATTTGAATTTTTAATGTGTATTTTTAGTTCTACCAAATCATTTAAAACTGCACTTACATATAGGAAAGGCACAATGAAAGGTTTTCAAAGAATATGTTCAAAAGTATTTCTTACTTTAAAAATTCAGTATAGGGCTTAAAAACCTAACACAGGAGTTTATCAAACTGACGAGATCCCACAGGCAAAAGACAGTTAAACGTGATTTAACACGAAGAAAACCCAGAAATGCCCAAAGTTTATCACACAACATCGCAGTTAATGTGAAATAATGAGAAGTCAAACCGCAGTTAAAGCAGAGAAAACTGGCAGCTTTTTACTTTCGGAACAACCCGAAAGTAAAAAAGCTGCCAGTTTTCCCTGCTTTAACTACGGTTTAACTTCGCATTATTTCATTTTGGAAGCAATTCGGTGTTATAAATTTGCAAGTTTTGTTTAAATTCAAATTTAATTTAAATTGCATTTAACTCCCGTTTGCCTGCAGGATCTCGCTAGTGTGATAAAGCTCACAGTCTTGTTACCTGGTTATAAAACCAAATTAAAATGAACTATTGTTCAAAACTAGAAACAAAACCATAGCTTTAAAAAAAAACCTTTCCAATTTTCAAAAATGTGTTGCACATTCAAACTAAGAGAATTTACTCTTTAAAAAAAAGATAACATGTATATAATATTTGGTATAAACTCATGCTTATTATTATTAATTATTATTATTATGCCTCGGTACCCATTCCTTTGTGAGGACTGGAGTTCACATTTTACATTTTCTATCTCCTGTACAACCAATGGAAACCTATTTCCAAAAGTCCTCCAGAGCAACTTCAAGACAGCATAAAGGGAAGTAATTAAAACCCAACCAAGTTCCCTCCAGTGTTGGTACAGAAGCCAATACGAGTGTACCTCAGTTACCAGTCTTTCAAAACAGAAAAATTGCTACCAGAGGCAGAAATAAAATGGAAAGAACAGGGATAAGTTCCTGCCTCATAAAAAAGAACAGTTCACCATGTTTAAGCAATTATTTAAATCCAAAACTAACAATATGCTCATGTGAAATGAAACTATCAGGTCAGGTTACCTTGTTTAAATAAACAAAAACATAACATTCTAGGGAGCACCTGAAAACTTCTTTCAAAATTTTTCCAGGGATTGAAATTGTATAGAAAAATTTTAATAACTGTACTGTGTAATTGTTATATTGTTAATTTTTGTATTGGTCAATGACCAAATAAAATTTTACTACTACTACTACTACTATCCAGGGATTTATTTATTTTCTTCTTTTACTTTTCTTGATTCCCATTTTGGTGGCCAGGCTTACAGATGTATGCGTCTTTAACATGCTGGGTATAGATTTCTGCTTTCCTCTTTCCTCTGTTTTGCTGTTCACATATGCTCAGTAAGGGTATCTGTAGGCAGCTGCTGTTTACTTTGCCTGTTACAAGCAAGCAGACAGCTATAGGAGAATTGGCTAGAGAAGAATCCTATTCTTGTCCTGCTCAAGTTCTACTGTATATTGCTTACTGCAGACCTGCTGCTGCAATCCGACATTGTAAGTTTGTGTTTCTGCAGCTCTCCTTCACCATCCTCCCAATATCAGTGCTACAAAACATCCAGTTAGACAGAGGACAAGAAGGAAAAAGAAGAGCTGGATGGGCGTAAAATGACTTTGAAAAAAGGGGTTTCTTTAGCAGATACTTCGTTAAGACCTGTAAAGCTCACCACCATCTCCTAATGTTCTTCCATAATCAAAATTTTCCTTCTCTCTCTCCTTCCAGAAAAGGAAGTTGAGACACAGTAGAGCCAGAGGTTTTGGTTTCCCTTTCTTTCAATCACCACACTAAGCCTCCATCTGAGCTGTATCACCACAGACCTTTGTTGGGGTGGGGTGAGGGATGTTACCTGGCTGATTAGTATCCATACATTAAAAAGTCCTTCTTTATTTTTTAAAGCAACACATGTCAGAGAGAACAATTTCAACCCGGCTTTCATCTGATAGCCTAGTCTTTCTTTTACTATGCACATTTCAGGAGGGGTTTATGGTAGAATCCATTCTTTCACATGACCTCCAACTAATACTTGAAGTATTAGAACTTATGCACAGTGTTCCCATCTGATAAGAACATGACATGCCTTTCCCAAATGTGGATCCACAGACCACACACCCCACTAACCCCAGATAGGACAGCCAAAGGCTGACAATGACAGCAATGGCTATCTAGAAACAGTAGGGATTCAAGTTGGGAAAAATACACTCATGCAGACAGGCAGCACAGAAAAGAAAGCCCAGTATATATACAGCTTAGTACACTACTAAAAATCATAATCCTCAAGGTACATATCACAGAGTCTTATATTTTTATCATTATAAAAGCAAGGAAGTGAGTACAGAAATTAACAAGCCATCGTTTTATGCTTCACTGTGTTTTGAAACTTACTTTTCATATCCATATTTCTTGTTTTATAAACAAAATAGGTATAAATTTGAGTTGTACGAATGAGAATCTGGTCTCCACTGTAACGTATTGATCGATACCACCAGGAACCCTAAACCATTTGGGGGGGGGGGGAGAAGAGAGAGATTAATTTCAAAATACCGTATGGATATCCTTGCATGTTAAGATGCAATAAATAAAATATAAAGAGCATGGTGTAAGTTTTAAATGAAAAACTAAGGCTGCATCCACACTGTAGAAACAATACCATCTGACACCACTTTAACTGCCATGTCTCAATGATATAGAATTCTGGGAATTGTAGTTTTGTGAGACATTTTTAGAGATCTCTAGTGCCACAACAAACTACAGTTCCCAGAATTCCATAGCATTGAGCCATGGCAGTTAAGGTGGTGTCAAACTGGATTATTTCTGCAGGACGGATGAAGTCTAGGACTTTGAGAGATCAGGGTTTCAATCCTTGTTCAGCTATGGAAACCCACTAAGCAAGTCACACTCTATCAGTCTCATATGAACACAATGGCAAACCACCTCTGAATAAATCTTGCCAAGAAAACCTCATGATAGGGTTTTGGTTGCCATAAGGGAAAATCAACTTGAAGGCACATGACTACAAATGAAGTGTTTTTCAGTGTGCAGTACCCATAAATTTGTTAAGTCTATTCAGCACCTCTACCAAGATCAAAAGATGAATAATTCCTAAGTGATAACAATATGAGCTGCAGAAAACTTTGGAGTTCTCAAAAGGATGGAAAAACGGAAGAGCTAAAGATTCATCATGAACATATCATGTTGGTGAATTGTGCAATGGACAATACAGAAAGCAATGGGGTGAAGGCACAAGATCTATTTAACTTGTTTTAATGTTGTATGTAAGATGCCCTGAGATCTTTGTGTTATGGGGTGGCGTATAAATATTTAAATAAATAAATAATCTACTGGGAATCGCAGCCATCTCAGAATGCCAGATCTCTGCCTTGGAAGACATAATGTTCCTCTCTTTCTTTTACCAAGCAGGCAGAACAAGCTGTCAATTGCACCCAGCAACCAACTATTTATAAATGAAAGCTCCTAAGGCACACATCAGGGTGCAAGATGCAGAACACTGACACATGCTTCTGAACATTCAGATCCATTCCTGTGACTCTACTCAGCCTCCAACCATTCTGTTGTGGTCAGAAACAGAAGACACAGCTCCAGTTAATAAAAAGTAAAACTTCTAAAAGCCTATATTTCTGAATGAATAAATTATACATTCATTCAAATTACCGTATATACTCGACTATAAGTCAACCTCATATATAAGTCAAGAATAGGTTTTAGGGCCATAATTATGGATTTTGATATGATCCGTGGATAAGTTGAGGGTAAAACTTAGAGACATGTAATGAATGATGTAAAGAATAAAGCAAAGGAAAACAATGGCAAAGTACTTACAAAATTCCAGCAGGCATAACTATTTGTACTCATACTAAAAGGCTGGATGGATGAGATAGTAGAGAGAATCAGTGCTTCCAGGGCAGATTAAATTCTTGCCATTGACCAGAGGATGGTTTTATGTATATGTATGTATAGATAGATAGATGCTGTAGATAGATAGATGAGTTAAAGTACGGTACCTGTGGACAAGTTAACTCGGGTTTTTGGGTCAATTTTTTAACCTAAATTTCTAGACTTATACATGAATATATACAGTACACTTGCTACACAGAGTAGCAAAATATATTACTTAAGCTACAGGACCAATAAATGATCACCACACCAGAGCTTTGGGCAGGGTAATTATGACTTAATACTTTTGTCATTACCCTATTTTACCAAGATGTACCCTACCCGTTTTGTTCAAAGAAATACTTACTACAACAACTGGAAGAATAACCATGAATGCTAATCCATAAACCAGCAAAACCTAGAAGGATTAAGATAGGAGATAAACCAACAATTATTTAAGACAGGTAAAGCTATCACAGACTTGTAACTTTTACAGCTCTCTCTTAAGATGAAGATCACAACCTTTAAGCATAGAAAAAATTCTGAAGCCTACAAACAATTAAGGAGGGATTCGTAGAAGATATACTAGAAGATACTATTCTTGGCAGATTGTATAAAATTATTTGAGAGATAAACACTATAGGCCAAGATCTAATTGAATGCCTCCATTAGCAGAACTCGGGGCAGGGACAGAAAGAATCCATCTTCTCCCTTGCAGACCTCCATATACCATCAAAACCTGTTCCACAGATCTGGGAAACTCACAGGTTGGGGAAAACAGGAAAAAATTGAGGAAAATTCTTATTGTAGTTTCTAGCCTGACACTGAATCTAGACCTTACTTCTAATGGGGTACAACCATTCTCTTGAGCATCTGTGAAGGATTATAATTCAGTACAGCAGTCAAAGAAGTGGGTTCATATCCATGAAAGCTCATCAAAAAAACCCAGTTATTCTCAAAGACACTGCCACATTTCCTTCCCCCCCCCCTTACTCTCCCTTCTTCCTTTTTATGCATCCCATTTAAGTCAGAGAACCAGAAACTCTGCAGCTACTCATCATGTTACACCATACCCTTCCAAGAACTGCCAAATAATATAAAAAGCCTCCACAACTGGGCCCCAACTGTGAATGGAACAAATAAGATTCTTTTCAGATAATATCTACTGTGGCCTTCAGCTTGACATATCATTGAACAGAGTGTTACCTTACCAAAATAGAATTCTTCTGATCCACAATCCAAGCTGGTAGTGCAATCCCAAAGGTTGTAGCTGCAAGGAAGAAGGAAAAAAAGTTATGAAATACAGTGGAGTAGTTGTATGAGCTGCATATATCATACAGCTTTAAAGTCCTTGTACTTTCCTCATGCTGGAAAAAGAGGAATGCTTCTTCAAAAAACCATCTGTAAAATCACACAGAGGATTCTATACTTATGGAGAACCAACCATACAGACATTCTAGAGCTTTAATCATAGAGCAGGTACTCTGGTTCTTTCTCCTTATGAAGATTAATATTTGTGGAGGTCTTGATAGACGGCTAGCACCTTTTTATTAATTTTCTTCACAGCTAACATGAAAGAAATGCCCTCCTGAAGACCTAGACGTATCTGCAATGGAAGGATATGTTAATCTGTGTAAAAGCACAGATGACGAAGAATTTGCTACTAGTGGAAAATTCCAGAGGGGCCCATGAAGCAGCAAATGCTTTTCTTGTGAGATGGGGTTATCCCTGTTGCTTTGAAGTGGGAAGTTGTTAAACTATTACTAAAATAATTTGAATCTGGAACACTAATAATTATTGGCCAGTTGAAAAGATAAAAACAGCTCAAGATCTGAAAGGACTAGCAATGTGCAAAGCCTTCTACATGAGAGTAATGATCTGAATCTCTTTCAATTTAGGACTACAGGAGGACTGAACAATTAAATAACTCTCTGAAGAAAGATGTCCACAGAGCAAGTTCCCTGTCTTAATCATAGAATCATGGAGTTGGAAGAGACCACAGGGGCCATCCAGTCCAACCCCTTTCTGCCATTCAGGAACTCTCAATCAAAGCATCCCTGACAGATGGCCATCCAGTCTCTGTTTAAAGACCTCCAAGGAAGGAGATGCCACCACACTCCGAAGGAGTGTGTTCCACTGTTGAACAGTCTTTACTGTCAGGAAGTTCCTCATAATGTTGAGGTGGAATCTCTTTTCCTGTAGCTTGCATCCATTGTTCCAAGGTCCTGTTCTCTGGAGTAGCAAAAAACAAGCTTGTTCTCAATATGACATACCTTCAAATATTTAAACAGGGCTATCATATCACCTCTTAACCTTCTCTTCTCCAGGCTAAAATCCCCAGCTCCCTAAGTCATTCCTCATAGGACATGGTTTCCAGACCCTTCACCATTTTAGTTGCCCTCCTTTGGACACGCTCCAGTTTCTCAATGTCCTTTTTGAATTGTGGGGCCCAGAACTGGACACAATATTCCAGGTGGGGCCTGATACTATAAATGAGTAGGAAGGTATTGCCCCATCTACTGGGTCATTCATATATATATATATATATATATAGAGAGAGAGAGAGAGAGAGAGTGAGAGTGTAATGGATCTGTTCAAGCAATGGAGGCAATACCACTAGCTCTGTATAAAGCTTGTGACTGGTCCCCAAAGTTGGCTCTGAAGGTGTAAATAATCGAGGCGGGATTACAATAGAGAATAAAATCAACAATAAAATACAAGATACAGTATTAACTGAAAATACAGTCAATAGAACAAACAACAAAACTATTACCAATCACTAAAATGACCAAATCGTTGTCTGTTTTCCATGCTATCAAAGTCAGAAGTGGGAGTGTTTTTTGAGATCAGCTATAGAAGGTCAGACGGATAGGCCCGCTGGAAGAGATCCGTCTTAAGTGCCTTCTTAAAGACCTCTAGGGTGGTAATAAGACAGATCTCTTCCGGTAAGTTGTTCCATAGTTTAGGGGCCGCAGCTGTAAATCCTATGGAAAGTTGTAATTAGTCTAGTTTTCGTATATTCCAATAATTTCTTCCCTGATGTTCTGAGAGTGCGGGGCGGATTGTGTAGTAACTCAGGCCCAAGCCATGTAGGCTTTTAAAGGTAATGACCAACACTTTGATTTGCACCCAGAAGCTGATCAGCAGCCAATTAAGACATTTTAATATTGGAGTAATATGGTCTGATCTTGATGTTCCCGTGACCAGTCTGGCTGCAGCGTTTTGGATCAACTGAATTACCCCAGCTCACGGATATTCCTGATCTGTACTAAAGACCACATCAAGTGTATTAACAGCACAATGTGTTAGACCTGAGACTAATTGGGACAGACCCTGGTGGTCATGGAAACCATGAACTCCCGAGCTGCACCTGTCAGATCTGATAAACCGGCCTTGAAGGGGATGTTGAGGTCCTCCAGAACAAGAAGCCTGGGAGGCTCCAACACCAGCTCCAAGACCAGCTGTGACAGCTCGGCCAGGGAGTCTGTTAGACAATGGGATGGATGATATGCTAACAGAATCCCCAGACTGTCCTTAGCTTTCAGAGTCAGGTAGATACACTCAACATGATCTGTTTTCCGGACAGGTCTCCTGGTCAACGTGATGGTGCTTTTGTGGACCAAGGCAACTCCCTCCCCTTGCCCACATTCCCTAACCTGCTCCTGAACGGCATACCCAGCTGGGAGGGCCTTAGTCCAAGTCACACCCAGCCAGGTTTCTGTGATACAAGCCAGGTAGAATTCTATATGTAACCACTAAAGTTATAAAGAAGAAACTTGAAGAAGTACATCTATGTGGTTTTTCATAGTTTGGTGACAGATTGGTGTCTGTACTTTCGGTGCATGTTCATATAATTATTTCCTATGTATTGTTGTATAATACTCTTTGAACAATCTTTTATTTTAAGAGGTAATCTAGCAATAAGGCCTAGTACAGTGCACAGAACAGAAAACTGCAGTTTGCCCAAGTAACTTTGGGCTATATCACTACTTCTAAACCAGTAGTTCTCAGACTTTAGTATCTAGATATTTTGGACTTCAGCTCTCAGAATCCCAAGCCAACATAGCTAATAAATTTGTGTTTAGCTGACACAAAACAAATAAGGCAACTGTAAACCTGCAACAAAGAGAATGAGCAATACAATAAAACAAAACCACAGGGCAAAGGCTGAGATACTTATTAAACAAAGAGATACATAGAATAATGTGCAGGACTACCTTGTGGACCATCAGGATTGCCAAATTCTTCCCAGTTTTTTCGAGATTCATCATCCGTTAAACTAACCAAAAAAAAGAGAACAGCATGTTAGAAAGATTGTTTCCTTGCTTGGTGATCTTTTTCTTTTTCATTCATATATTCTGGTCCTAAGGACTGCGGTATTTTTTTTTTTAAACTGTTAATCCTTAAGAGGCACAGGAGGTCCAATAACACTGCTAAAATGCATATAAGTTCAGAATCAGCTTATTCAGAATTAACTGTAGGAGAGTAACACTGTAATTATAATAATAATAAAATATAAGATTAAAAAATAATTACTATATAAAGAAAAATGGTCTCTAGTGGCTTATGGCTGCAGCCTGAATCAGTTGGAATGGGGTCCCCTTGTGTTCTAATTAAACCAAAATAGAACTTGTCATAAAATTACTGTACTGAATCAAAATGACTTGTTTAACTAAACTACAGTGATGGCTATCCTCAATTCAGACTAAAGATAAAGTACACGGAAAATGTAAAGTAAAAGCTTCCAACTTTCTCCTCAGAATTACACTAAAGTAGGGGGAGTGCATATTTCTGAGTTTCGTAAATGTAAATAAATCACCATTTAGTGTTATAGCAGATCACTGTCTGTTCAAAGAACACAAAGTAAATGCTAGCAAAACAAAAATTCTCATTTCATTTGAACTGCCCTATCGTGCTAAAATAGCAATGAGGAACATGTGGCTCTCCTAGAGTGTAACTCCCCTCAGAATTAGCTAGCATGGTCAGTGGTGAAGAATAGTGGCACCAGCAATCCAACAACATTGCAATCCTCTCTTTGCTACAATATACATGCTTTAAGCTACCCAAACAGACACTTACACATGACTGGCAATACATTTTGCAACTCAGGGGTATAGTTTGCACAGAAAATTCAATATTCAGCCCATGGTTCACACTTTGTTCATTCCTGCAAACATGCCAGTTAAATGTACCCAGCTGATGTTTTGTTTAGTGTACTATGCAAACCTGGAATCTTGGTTTGCTGCTGCCTTTAAAAGCCAGAATCAAAAAACAGTTTTTATCACTGGTTTACAAACCCTGGCTTATCAAGGAAGCAACCAAACAAGATTCCCAGCTCAAACAGTACGCTTAAACCAGGGATGGGAAAATTCACTGGGTCTAAGGGACTACAACCATCTTATGACCTGCTAAGTACTACCAAATTTTAGCAGCAAACTGGAAGAGATCATTAAAACAAGCAGGAGATTCTTGTTTAATTGGGTTTTCCTCGTTTCCTATTCAGTTTTCATAAAATGGTCCCAAAAAACATTTAAAGCAAGCCTTTTCTGCTTATTTTAAGGCATTTTAGTGGTATGATGCAAAATTTTAGTAGCAGTTTTCTGCAGGCTAGGGTTGCAATAGGGGCCCTGGTAACACAGTGGTTAAATGCCTGTACTGCAGCCACTTACTCACAAACCATAAGGTTGTGATTTCAATACCAGAAAAAGAGCTCAAGCTCAATGTAGGCTTGCATCCTTCTGGGGTCACTAAAATGAGTACCCAGATTGTTGGGGGCAATTAGCTTACACTTTGTAAACCGCTTAGGGAGTGCTTAAGTGCATTGATAAGTGGTATAGAAATGTACTTGCTATTACTTGCTATATGTGGCCCATAGGCAACATTTTCCCTGCCCCTATCATAAATCAAACATTGCCAGATTGTTTAGATGTAACCCTAACAGAAGGAACAAAGTGAGAGTGAATGGATAAGCAGGCAATTTATTCACAATAAGCTAAGACATTCTAGAATCCTTGTTTATCATGAATGCAGATACCATTTTGGCCACAAATATGTACAATCTTTAAAAAGTCTGGTGGGAAAAATAAGTTTAGCTCTAATCTGGTTAATGGATGTAAGTACTACACCTCATCATCACACTAGGATGTTAGGAGGAAGTATAGAAATGAGTTGGGGTAATACAGAATTAATGCAGGTAACATTAGGCTGGAATTACAGCAACTGGTAGATGCCATAAGCAGACCAACTAGTTCAAAGATTTCAATCAGGATGTTAGTATCTTTTGTGTATTCACTTGCATCAATTGCTCTTCTCACGAAGAAAATTTATTAAAAAACTTACGCTGCATAAGCCTTTGCAATCCTCATAAACATAACTTCATCTCCTCCTTTATCTGGATGGTATTTCAGTGACAGCAAACGATACTGTTTTTTAATTTCTTGCAGAGTTGCTCCCTATTCAAGAAAGAGGATCATATTAGTTAGCTCAAGTACATTAAAGTTCCAATCCAAGACACCATTTATTTGTATGTATTCCTACTGAATTCAATACTTCTGAGTAGATATGTTTGGAACTGCACTATGAACTTCAGCACCAGTACCATATTTGAAGGAAAGACATACCAGGCTTCATATACACAAATATTTTTCAAATGATTTTTGTGTAATGATGATCAAACGCATGTAACAATTGTACCACTCAAAGTATGTTGCAATTTGTATTGTTATTTGCAAAATACATCAAGCTGCCAAAACCTAAACAACAACAAAAAACCCTTCACATGACTACTGTGCCACAATGGATACTACTTCTATATCCCCCCCCCCTGCCAAGTATATTCCTCTATGCTGCCACAGCAACCTTTTGCTGCTGTTTCTCAGCTTTTGGATATGCATATGCATATTTATTTTAATTTACTTCAATTTTCTTATGTTTTCTGGCTTCTGTAACTCATTTTAAAAACTCTGTTGAAGGATAATATTGGCACGGTACAGACTGGCGCAAAGCGTGGGCCTGGGGCCAATTTTAGGGCTCGGGCGAGTGGAGCATTCGCATGCTCCCGGGCCCTACTTGGCTGTCCAGGATCTATCATGGCTCGCCCCCATCCATAGGGACCACGATGATGATGTACATGCAGCGCAACATCCAAAGGTGCTGCGCTGCACATATATCATTGGTGCATGCGAGGGCGGCAATGGCGCCCCACATGTGACGCAAAAAGAACCCGCCAGGAGCAGGGTTTTTTTTTAAGCCTCACGGAGGCTGCAGCATTTGTTTGCTATGACCTCTATCTGGGGGAGAAAGGACCTTTCTCCCCGTCTGTCTAGGCCCATTAAGACATTTTTATATATATATATATGCAGTCATTCTAGTCTGTCCCCTATTTCTAAGCTCTTGAATAGTTTAAGTTTTAATAATAATAATATGTTTTATTTTACAAAAATCTCCTACTACCTACTCACATTTTAGACATTCCACAAGGTATCCAGTGGCATCCGGATTAAATACCCCCCCCCCCAAAATATTGATATAATCAAATATACCAATGACCTTATTTAAATAGCAACATGAGACATAAATTTCACTTTAAAATGTAGTGCTTAGACAGGAGGATAAAAAAATTAAATGTACGGCATGGTCTTGCCATCCACTAAAAATGAAGAGCAAGAGGTCCACGTGAACCCGGATCAGGAAAAAGTTCTGAAATCTGAGTTCATAGAATCACAGAATCATAGACCTGGAAGAGACCACAAGGGCCATCCAGTCCAACTCCCTGGCATGCAGGAACTCTCAATCAAAACATCCCTGACAGATGGCCATCCAGCCTCTGTTTAAAGACCTCCAAGGAAGGAAACTCTACTACACTCTGAGGGAGTGTGCTCCACTGTCGAACAGCCCTTACTGTCAGGAGGTTTCTCCTCAATATGACATCCCTTCAAATATTTAAACAGGGCTATCATATCATCTTCTCTTAACCTTTCCTTCTCCAGGCTAAACATGCCCAGCTCCTTAAGTCATTCCTCATATGGCATGGTTTCCAGATCCTTCATGATTTTAGTTACCCTCCTTTGGATATGCTCGAGTTTCTCAATGTCCTTTTTGAATTGTGCTGCCCAGAACTGGACACAGTATTCCAGGTGAAGCCTCACCAAAGCAGAATAGAGTGGCACTGTTACTTCCCTTGATCTAGACACTATACTTCTATTGATGCAGCCTAAAGTCGCATTGGCCTTTTTAGCTGCCTCATCATACTGTTTACTCATGTTCAACTTGTGGTCTACTTGGACTCCTAGATCCCTTTCACATGTAGTCTCCTAAAGCCAGGTATCCCCCATCATATATCTATGCATTTCATTTTTCTGCCCTAAGTGCAATACCTTACATTTTTTCTGTGTTGAATATCATTTTGTTAGCTTTGGCCCAGCTTTCTTGTCTATTCAGGTCATTTTGAATTTTCATCCTGTCCTCTGGAGTATTAGTTATTCCTCCTAATTTGGTGTCATCTGCAAATCTGATAAGTATGCCCCCAATTCTGTCATCCAAGTCATTGATAAAGATGTTGAATAGCACTGGCCCCAGGACAAAGCCCTGTGGGACCCCACTGGTCACTTCTCTCCAGGATGAAATGGAACCATTGCTGAGCATCCTTTGTGTTCGGTTGGACAACCAATTACAAATCCATGTAACAGTTGCCTTGTCTAGCCCACATTTTACAAGCTTGTTTGCAAGAATGTTATGGGAAACCTTGTCAAGGGCCTTACTGAAATCAAGATATACTATAGCCACAGCATTCCTTTCATCTACCAAGCTGCTATTTTTTATCAAAAAAAGAGATAAGATTTGTTTGGCATGACTTGTTTCTCTGAAACCCGTGCTGACTTTTTGTGATTGCCTTCTAGATGTTCACAGACTCTCTGTTTAATTATCTGCTCTAGAATCTTTCCTGGTATTGATGTCAGACTAACTGGATGATAATTGTTGGGATTTTTTCCCCTTTTTGAAGATGGGGACAATGTTAGCCCTCCTCCAGTCTGCTGGGACTTCTCCTGTTCTCCAAGATTTTTGGCAATGGCTCCGATATTACATTTGCCGGTTCTTTTAATAATCTTGGATGTAGTTCATCAGGTCCTAGAGACTTATATTCATTTAGATTAACCAGGTATTCCTGTACTTTCTCTTTGCTTATTCTGTGCTGAATTTCCCCTATTCTGTCCTCTGCTCCATTATCCTCAGGTTCAGCACCTTTGCCTTTTCTGAGAACACTGAGGCTAAGAAGATGTTGAGTAATTCTGCCTTTTCTCTGTCCTCTGTTAGCATGTTGCCATCTTCTTCATGCAGTGGCCCTATCATTTCTTTCTTCTTCCTTTTGCTGCGGACATATCCAAAAAAGCCCTTTTTATTGTTCTTAACCTCTCTAGCAAGCCTGAGTTCATTCTGTGCTTTAGCTTTTCTGACATTACCCCTACACGTGCTTGCTATTTCTTTTAATTCCTTTTTCGTGATTTCCCCCTTTTCCCATTCCTTATACATGTTCCGTTTAAAACTTAGCTCAGTTGAAAGTTCCTTAGTCATCCATCCTGGTTTCTTGAGACACCTCCCATTTTTCTTTCTCACTGGAACTGTTTTAAATTATGCCTTCAGTATCTTCCATTTGAGAAACTCCCATCCGTGCTGAACTCCCTTCTCTTTTAGTATTCCTTACCACGGGATCACCCCCAGCATTTCTCTAAGTTTACTGATATCAGCTCTCCTAAAGTCTAGAATGCGTGTCTGACTATGCCTGGCTTCTTCTTTCCACTGTATAACAAACTCCAGGAAAACATGGTCACTTCCACCTAATGATCCCACCACTTGCACCCCATTAGCCAAATCATCTCTGTTGGTTAGGATCAGATCTAAAATAGCTGACCCCTTTGTTGCCTCTTCCACCTTTTGGACAATGAAATTGTCTTCAAGGCAAGTGAGGAATTTGCTAGACCTTGAGGATTTGGCTTAGTTTGACTTTCCTCAAGTAACAGGATAGCTGAAGTTACCCATCACTACTACATTTCTCCTTTCTGGTCATCTGTTCTAGAAAGGCATCATCCAATTCCTCTGTCTGACTTGGGTTCTGTAGAAAACTCCCACAATAATATCCCTGTTGTTTCCCTCCCCTTTAATTTTTATCCAGACGCTCTCCACCTGGCTTCCAGTATTGATGTCCTGGATCTTTGCACTGGTGTAAATATCCCTGACATATAATGCTATTCCTTCTCCTTTGATGTTTGGCCTATTTCTCTTTAAAAGGTTATACCCCTCTATTCCTACATTCCAATCATGAGACTCATCCCACCAGGTTTCAGTGAGGCCTATTATATCATATTTGCTTTGATGTACGAGGAGTTCAAGTTCATGTTAGGCTTACTAAGGAGTACAACTCACACATCCCCACCACAGCCAACTCTGAAGGTGGTGAAGCCTGTAACAGGGCCTCAGATGTTGAACGTATCATGCAAATATGTTCATGTAGGTAACTTTCTTAGAGCTTTATAGGTAATAATCAATCATGACTTGTCCACAGAAACAAATCAGAACTGGAAATGAAAAAGAGCTCATGTAATATACACTGAAGATTAAACCCAGGAACGGCTATATTTTAAACCATTTGAAATTTCCACTTTTTGCATCAATTGAGGCCCGGTACAGACTGGCATTCTGCGCTAGCCTGGGGCCAATTTTAGGGCTCCGTAGGGCTGGGCGTCCATACATGCCCTTATGATGCCCTTAAAAAGAAGCTGGCTAGGGAGCATGTTGGTGCTGTGACATGTGGCTGGCGTGGCACCAACGAGGGGAAAAAATGGGCGGCATGGAGCCATCTGTATCCCCCCTGAGTTTTTAAATAAAGAGATGTGGTGGCTCAGCCATTAAGATGCCAATTCTGTTGATTGCAAGATCGGCAGGTCGAGACCCAAGTGCTGCATGATGGGGTGAGTTCCTATTGCTAGACCCAACCTCTGCCAACCTAGCAGTTTGAAAGCATGTAAAAGTGCAAGTAGATAAACAGGTACCACTTCGGTGGGAAAGTAACAGCATTCCAAGCAATCATGTTGGCCACACATCCCGCAGAGTAGTCTTTAACAACGCTGTCTCCCTTGGTTTAGTGACAGAGATATGCACCACACACTACAGTCGGAAACAACTTGACAAACAATTTTTACCATTACGTTTCTTAATAACTTTCAAATACAGTCCCACGAAGAGCATGCTGCAATATCCAACACAGATGTGATTATGTGATCATTTAAGGGGAATGTAACCTCATCCAAGACAACCCACATGTCCAAGCCCAGATCAAAAATCTCTCTCTCACACACACACACAGACACACACACACAGAGAGAGAGAAAGAGAGAGAGAGAGTCTTGTATATATTAATTCTCAACTTCTGTGCCCATAAACAGTCCATCATCACTGCATTCAGCTAGTGATTCAGAACAGAGGGGCTTTGGGGAAAATGGGGGTGACAGTTTTCTCCCCACAGCATCGGATCTCTAAGTAAAACAAAAAAACACCCAGAAGCTAGAATTGCTTAACATACATCAAAATACATTTTTTTTACATAAAGTAGTTTGTGCCAGTTTTCAAATGAGAAATACTACATATTGATAATACTTTAGCCTCCAAAAGGACTGAATTTAGAAGGCATTTATCAATTGAAATGGACCTACAGTACTTCTCCCGTTCTTCTGCAGCCAACCCCACTTATCTGCTCTAGACCATCTGATGCAAACAGGGGCACAATGGAGGGGAGAGGTAGGGAAAGTCTATTCCCATGACACTGGATGGTGCCTAATTACTTCATGTACTCTTGAATGTACCTGGGAATTTATTTCAAACAGAATTAAATAATAAATAGTGAAGGACTTACTTGGTCTAAACTTAATACTTCATATGGGTTGTATTCATGATATTCTCTGTCTGTTTTGGAAACTTTGTAAGCAAGAAACAATAAGAGTGCCCATCCAGCAAGCAGAATTGCCTTCCTGAGAAAAAGAAAAAGATTTTTTCGAAAGAACCATTTTTAAATGTTTAAAATTCTGAATGTACCGTAATTTCCGGCGTACAAGATGACTTTTTAACCCATGAAAATGTTCTTCAAAGTTGGGGGTCATCTTGTACGCGGGGTTAAGCCCCGGCTTGCTCCCACCTTCCCAGGCCCAGGCCTCTGCAGGGGCCTGGAAGGAGCGCATGGCCGCCGCGATCACCGCAATCGCAGCCGGGCTGCTCCCTCCTTCCAGTCCTCTGAGGAGGCCAAGGCCTCCGCAGGGGCCTGGAAGGAGCGCGTGGCTGCCGCAATCACCACTGGGCTGCTCCCTCCTTCCAAGCCTCTGAGGAGACTGAGGCCTCCGCAGGAGCCTGGAAGGAGCTCAGGGCCCCCGCGGTTGCGGACGGGCTGCTCCCTCCTTCCTGGCCTCCGAGGAGGCTGAGGCCTCCGCAGGGGCCTGGAAGGAGTGTGTGGCCCCCGCGATCGCGGCCAGGCTGCTCCCTCTTTCCTGGCCTCTGAGGAGGCTGAGGCCTCCGCAGGGGCCTGGAAGGAGCGTGTGGCCGCCGCGATCGCCACAATCGCAGCCAGGCTGCTCCCTCCTTCCAGCCTCTGAGGAGGCCAAGGCCTCCGCAGAGGTCGCGAGGGAGCGCGGCCGGCACGAGCACCACTGGCCTGCTCCCTGCTTGGATTTGGATGAGGGGTAGTCTTATACAGTGAGTATATCCCAAACTCTATATTTTAACCAAAAAAAAGTTGGGGGTCGTCTTATACACCCAGTCGTCTTATACGCCGGAAAATACGGTAAGTTGCTTACTCTCACAGTATATGTTGTGTTTTATTACAGGCAACAACGATAAAAGAATCTTTAAAGCAGTTACACAAGATCAGCACTGCCTATTGAATAAACTGATAGTCCCCAAAATGTTCAGAATATATTCTCAGTTTTAAATTCTATTTATTAAGACATACCATTAAAAAAGATTGCTAACAACCTCACTAAAAAAAGATTTAACAACAAAACAATTAAGATCCTCATAAAAATAAATACTAAAACATTTTAAAAGGATGCACTGTCTGCACACCCTTCCTAAAGGCAATGAAAAGGAAAACTGACAGCAACTCTGGAAGAGTGTATTCTGTATTCAACAGTATGAGAGCCACATTTCAAAAAGTCCTCTTCTGCCTGTCCATCAACTAGGCTTCCACAGCAGTTTCTCCTAAAGATCTTAATTGCTTAAACTCTTTATCCCTATTCCTTAAATTGTGTAGAATCCTGAAAGCAATGCTGAAACCAATGTGGATTCCTCAATACTGACCTTCACAGTAAACATTACTATTAATTTAAGCCAATGGTTTCCAAGTCCACACAAGTCCAAACAAGAATACATCCACCCACTACTTCTCTATGACTGTTATCAGCAGTGGTAAAGAAACTGTCCTTCTGGAAAAGACTTATCCTTGGGAACACCCACAAAGCTCCTAATCCCAGAATCTCCAAAGCAGTTCTATAACTACAGTACAGTACTAGATTTAAAGTGACTATGAATACAATTGTTTAAAGAAGATTTATGAATCCTAAAACCTTTCACCTAGTAAAATTATATTATTATTAGAAACTCAGTCTTTGAAGTATGGATCATCTTCCTCAGCTTCTTTACATTTATGACCTGAAAAGCCCATTCACAAGTCTTCTAGGACCTACTCCTGTAATAACATTAAGTGTCTGGCGTAGTATTATTGAACGTTTGATTTAAATTTTAATATAAAATTAATACGGCTCTTATCAAAAAAATAAGAATCTACATCTTACATACTACAACATACTTACTTTATGGTGGGAATTATATTCTGCTGGGGTTTTAACAACCGTAATCGATACCACAGGCATCTTCCATACACTTTTCTTAAATTTTTCAAGCGAATTTGCTCTGGTGATGGAACAAGAGGGAAAGGAAAAACATTTTAATGTTGGGTAGCAGCAGAACAACCTGTGAACATGGATCTAGTCTTGAATCTGCTGAAACCTTAAAGAAAAAAGTACTGTATTTTGTCACATTGCAGAAATAATCTGGTCTGACACCACTTTAACTGCCATGGCTCAATGTTATGGAATTCTGGGAATTGTAATTTTCTGAGATATTTAGCCTTCTCTGTCAGAGAGCTCTGGTGCCACAACAAACTACGGCGCGTTACAGACCACTGAATTGCGGTGGCCTGCTGTCGGCGCCGCTTGCAGCGTCTGGGAGCCGCAGCTTCTAAACCGCGGGACTCCCGGACACTGCGAGGAAGGAGCGCGGAAATCGCGCTCCTTCCTGGCCCGCGGAAGTGGCGCCGCAAAGCGCAAGGCGTGCTTTCGCGGCATCACTTCCGCCGTGACATGTCTGGACGCTAGGCGTCCAAGACGTCAAAATGGCGGTGGCTGTGTGGAACGGCCGCCGCCATTTGTTACGGACAGAGTCCGTAACAGGAGTAGGGGTGTCTATAAGAGACGCCCCTTTTTTAAACTGGGACGTCCTAAGGACGTCCCAAATGGCGGTCTGTAACCCGCCCTTAATTCCCAGAATTTCATACCATTGAGCCATGGAAGTTAAAGTGGTGTCAAACTAGATTATTTCTGCAGTGTGGATGCAACCTATGAAGGAAAATATTTCTGCTCTTCTGTCAACATGAACAGCAGGTTTGTGAAAAGGGCGGCACAGCTCATGCCTCCTATGTGGTTAAATACTTCTCCCAGCAGCAGTCCAAAGAAATTATTCTTTTACTTCCCAAAAAGAGGTGCATGTTCATACCTCATCCTCTTGCCTTATATTAAAGTTACAAATTAAGCCAAATATGCAGTTTGAAATGTCTTTTCAGTGTTGCGACATAAATCTCAGCTGAAAGCTGAAAAAATTATTTAAGTGTACTCATTATGCCAAACTACACCATTTATGCTCATTCTTTTATATCATCATCATCATCATCATCATCATCACCATCCTCCCACATTTCTCCTGATTGGGATTCAAAGCAGCTTACAGCATAAACTAAAAAAGCAGTTAAAACAATATGAAGTACAAAAGTTAAAAAAAGCATTAATAATAACTTAATATTAATAGTAACTTCTATTTATATCCTGCCTACCCCAATTTAAACACAATTTTTAAAACATTAAAATGTTAAACAATTAAACCGCTTAAAATGCACAATGCATATTAAAACAGCACACTCCATTACACGTCACACCACCCCAGTCAGCCAAGACTGAAGGCCTGTTTAAACAAGGAGCTCTTTGGCTGCTGGCAAAAAGACAACAGAAAAGAGGCAGATGGAAACTTGTCAAGTGGAGGTTCGAAGGCCTAAGAGCAGCCACCAAGAACACTTGCCTCCATGTCCCTACCAACCTAGCCTAGGAGGGTGGTGGGATGGATGGAAACAAATCCCTCTTTCTAAGATCGTAAGACTCATATGGAGAGATAAAGGTTTTCAAATAGTCTGGACCTAAAGGGTTTGGTAAGTCAAAACCAGCAATTTCTAAGTCCAAACCAGAAATGGACCAGTAACCAGTGAAGCTGTTCCAACAAAGAAGTTATATTCCTTCAGAACAAACATGCACAAACTAGAAAATATGAGATTTTATATTAAACTGTAAACATTTTCTGGGCACAATTCTTAAGCACAGAATTATCTGCATCTGAATGCAAGATCTTTACTGACATGAAAATAACAGACATTCAATCTGTTAAACCATAGACCATTGAAACTAAACTACTGAAGATGGCTAGGAAAATCTCACTATTTTCATGTCCGATACCAATACATTTGTTGTAGATCCATACAACAGTAATACTGCAATTCTGAATAAATGTGCATGCAATATGCAAGCATATACAAATGACTTACTCTGAAGAGCTTCTGAATCAAGGGATCATGCACCCTTTTGCTAATTTAGGTTCAAAACACACTGCAGAAATAATCCAGCTTGAGACTGCTTTAATTGCCTTGGCTCAGTCCTAGGGAATTCTGGCAACTATAGTTTATTGTGGCACCAGAGAAAGCTAAACATCTCACAAAACTACAGTTCCTGGCATTCCCTAGCATTGAGCCAGGGCAGTTAAATTGGTCTCAAACTGAATTATTTCTGCAGTGTGTTTTGGACCTTAGTACCACTTAGGGCTAAATGACTGAACAATTGCCCCCCCCCACACACACACACACATTTCACTCTAGTTGGGTAGTATACCTAAAGGACATGATGTAGTAGTCTGTTCTGTTTTCACCTAATTAAATGTCCTTTTATCATTGTGTTGGCAGATGACTTTAGAAGAACAGTCTAGAATGTGTAACTTTCCAAGCAACGTTGGACTAGAAATTCCATTACCTCTGAGCACCCAGGCAGCTGGGGAAGGCTAACAATAGTTGGGGCCAAAACATCTGGAAGATCATAGATTCCCATTCATTTTTCAATCTACCTAGTAAGTGCTCTTTCTTTCATGCGAAGACAAATCTAGCAGATGCTTCTACTGACAGAAGTGGAGAAAAAGAGATTTCATAGAATCATAGAGTCAGAAAAGCCCGCAAGGGCCATCCAGTCCAATCCTCTGCCATGCAGGAACTCTCAATCAAAGCATCCCTGACAGATGGCCATCAGCCTCTGCTTAAAGACGTCCAAGGAAGGAGAATCCACTACATTCCGAGGGAGTGTGTTCCACTGTCCAACAGCCCTTACTGTTAGGAAGTTCCTCCTAATGTTGAGGTGGAATCTCTTTTCCTGTAGCTTGCATCCATTGCACCAGGTCCTAGTTTCTGGAGCAGCAGAAAACAAGCTTGCTCCCATAATATGACATCCCTTCAAATATTTAAACAGGTCTATCATATCACCTCTTAACCCATCAGTTCCCTTCAGAGACCCTGAAGAACAGTGTGGAAATGGTACAGGTAGTAGGAACAGCTTACCTACCTCTTTCACTAGCACATGGTTTTGTTACAGCAGCGTTAGGAATCATGTAGCCTTCCTGAGGTTGCTGGCATGCAGCTCTCAACATTCTTCAACTTTGATTGTATTGCCTAAGGATGCTGGGACTTGCAGTACAACACAGCAAGAGAGCTGCATGATTCCTACCCTTGTGCTGGGGTAGGGATTCAAAGAGTCATTCCATTAATGAAAGAGAAACACACCCTAATATCTGCAGTTGTCCAGACTGAAATTTTTACCGGAGTATCCATTTAACATGTTTGTCATAATTTTTGCTCTCTCTACATAGTCAAGTGTCCTAGGTGTTGTTGTTTTTTATCCACACACCTGAAAATATTAGGCCCTGCACAAACAGGCTGTTTTGTACGTACTCCATATGTACTAGGGTTGCCTGGGGGCGTCTCTTTTAGATGCCCCCAACCCTAGTACGTACAGAGTATGTACAAAATGGCGGTGCCCTGTCCACATAGGCGTCGCCATTACGACGTCATGTCCGCACCGCCTCCAAACTATAGCTTGAGCTAATTAATGAGTCCAATATACAATTTGTTGTTAACTGCCCTCGAGTCGATCTCAACTCATAGCAACACTTTCAATAAACAAAAATATACTATATATTGTAAATATATGTTTATTCTTTTTACAATTATTGCTTCCCACAGAATCTCCTAGTTACTTTTGTTAACTAGCTATCCATCACATTTTTGAAGGAAGTTTAATTCAACAGGACGGCTCAACAGGTTTCCTGACAACACTTATTAAGAAAAATAAGACTACCATGTCATATTCATTTGTGTGTGAATGCACTCATGCAAATACTATATATGCTGACAAATGTTAACACCACCTCAACTTTGGTCATGTGCAAGTCCTAAGGAAATAGTACGTACACAAAAAAGTTTCTGGCCCATAAAATTGTTTGCTTCTCTGTTAACCTCAATGTATGTGCTTATTCTCTAATATTTGGAACTCTTCCATGCCTGGTCACTACAAGTAATTTTCACTTGCCATTAGGTAAGACTAAGTATCCAACCAAGCCATGTCTTTTTTCATCATCTGGGACTAAAAGCTAAAGAAAAATAAATGTGCACATGAACATAAAGAAATCCTATACTGTACCAAAGAAAATAATATAAATGAATATTGACAAAGTAACTCTTTATCCTGCATTTAAATGGTACATAACTTTGGTGGACAATAAATTGCCCTTTTCTAGATAAAACGACCATGACTCTAAAGACTTTTTAAAAATGGTTTTAATTACATGAATAGTTTAATTGTAATTTTTTTTTTTTTGTATTTTTAGTTGTTATCTGTATTTTTTCATTATTTTTTTGTTAGCCAGCCTGAGTCCCAGTTTTGGGGAAGGCTTGATACAAATGAATGAATTATTATAATTGCTTTTGAACAAAAAATGGAAAATATACATGCACAACACAAATTCCAGTAATGACATAGCCACTTATAAAAGTGGAAGCTTGCCTTAGTAGCAGTACCATCCTATCAAGTGCTTGAAAGATTTTGTCCCCACACTCAATATGCAAATAGAATAATGTAGCAGAAACATATGTCAGCCAATGATCCAACACCAAAAAGTGCAACATAATGAGTTTAACAGAAAACTGGGACGTGCTAGCTGTAACTACACTTGACAGACTGTAGGAGTCAATTATTTATTATTATTATTATTATTATTATTATTATTATTATTATTTATATAGCACTGTAGATTTGCACAGTGCTGTACATAAAAACATATATAAAAGAGTAAACCTGCCTATGGCATACAATCTAAGAAATGATAGGATAATACAAATAAAACACATAGCAATACAGGAAATGGTTCAATAAAACAGACAACAAAAAGAACATCAGATAGCAAGTGACAATCACGCAATGCCTGGGAAGGCTTCTCTGAACAGGATGGTCTTCAACTCCGTTTTGAAGCTGGTTAAAGAAGTGATGGCTCTTGCTTGTGGGGGAAGAAGGTTCCAGGAGTGAGGGGCAGCGAGTGAAAAGGGGCGAATCCTAGATGGGGCAGAGGAAATCCTGGGCTGAGACAGCAGACCTTGACTACCAGAACGGAGGGCCCTGGTGGGAAGGTGAGGAGAAAGAAGGTCTGATAAGTAAGGAGGGGCCAGTCCATGGAGGGCTTTAAATGTCAACAGCAGGAGCTTATACTGAATGCGGAAAGGGAGGGGGAGCCAGTGAAGGGATGCCAACACAGGAGAGATGTGGTCAGAGCGGTGGGTGGAAGTGATAATGCGTGCAGCTGAATGCTGGACAGAGATTAAAGAACGGAGGTGAGAAAGAGGAAGCCTAGCCAGGAGGACGTTACAGTAATCAAGTCGTGAGATCACTAGGGCATGGACCAGGATCTTGGCAGTAGAGACGGAGAGATAAGGTCGGATTTTGGCAATATTGTACAAAAAGAATCTACAAGCCTTGGCTGTGGTCTGGATCTGAGGGATACACGACAGGGAAGAGTCAAAGATAAAACCAAGACTGCGGGCTTGCTGGACTGGTTGAATAGAAATGTTGTCCACAGAGACAGAAAAGGAGTGTTGAAGGGTGGACTTAGGAGGAAAGACAAGAAGCTCCGTCTTGGACATGTTGAGCTTCAATCGCCGATGGCACATCCACTGTGAGACAGCTGTGAGACAAGATGAGACTTGCTGTTCAAGCCTTGGAGAAAGGTCAGGGGTGGAAAGATACAACTGGGTGTCATTGGCATACAGATGGTAGGAAAAACCAAAAGAGCTAATGAGTTTACCTAATAAGTTTACCTATTATTTCTTAGATTGTACGCCATAGGCAGGCTTACTCTTATATATTTATTGTTTTATGTACAGTGCTATGCAAATCTACAGTGCTATATTAATAATGATAATAATGATAATAATGATAATAATGATAATAATGATAATAATAATAATAATAATAATAATAATAATAATAATGGACTACATGTGGAATCTACAGGGAGTACCAAGACATGGATAGTGATATAGTCAGTTTAGGATAAGGAAGCATCGTCCAGAAGAATAAGGTTTAAAGTCTGTGAAAGCTTGCAGGACAACTTTATCAGGTAAGTTTTGCCCAGCTGCATCTATTTCTGCAGCAGACAGAACTGGACATAATCACATATGCCTTAATTATATCAAGTACAGTACTCTAATGCAACTTGGAGTCTGTCTTTGAGATGTATCTGTAAGTGTAAATTAATGCAAAATACTGCAGTTAACAGCCAGTTTCATGAAGCACATAATTTAACTGCTACTCCAATGAACTGACTGTGTGTTTTTATTTTCAACTGAACTCAAGACTTTGTTAACTTTACAGTTGTCAACAGCTTAGAAACAGTAATCTGAAAAACTACAAGCTCCCACATTCTCCTGTCTGTTCACTCTGATCTTTAAGACAGGCTCTGCTCCAGTCTCATCACCAGAGGAATAGGTGACAGGAAGATGAGAATTTTTTTCCCATCAAAATACACAACTGTAGGAATTTCTGTCCCAGATCAGATATCTATTCTCACTCTCATTCAGGCCATTTGGATGGCTCTTAATTTTTGCTACCGAATATTATGCATATAGCTACCCACCACATTATTTGTTGTTGTTGTGCCTTCAAGTCATTTCTAACTTATGGCAACCGTAAAGTGAACCTACCACAGGGTTTTCTTACCAAGATTTGTTGAGAGGGATTTTGCCCTCCCTTTCCCCTGAATCTGAAACTTGCCCAAGGTCACCCAGTAGATTTCCATGGCTGAGCAGGGAATCAAACCCTGGTCTCTCAGGTCATAGCCCACCGATCAAACCACTACACCATGCTAGCTTTTGAAATAATATGTATTTAAACATATTAAGAAAATGCCTTTCTTTGTTTCTTTTCCAAGACCTCATTTTATATCATCTCTTGCTGCTTGTGCTCCCTCTTACACTGAGTTAACTACCTCAAATTTCCAATTTCACAGAGTCTGCTAGGAAGCCAGCCTATCAACAAGAAGCTACAGAACAGAGTATACAAGGCTAATAGTGAGTGTAAGTAAGTAAGCATGATAAAATAAAGGTAATATAAAGAGCAGCCATCTGGCTTGTACTTACTCCCCTTATAAGAGGAAGTAGGAAAACAGCACTATTGGCTGCAGCCCATTGAGAAACGTATCCTTTGGAAATGACAGGGCATAGCAGTAAAAGAGTGTGTAGCCATCTGACAATGGTGTACTGTGGCAAAGATGTGAAAAATAATGATTGAGACTCATTTTGTAGGAGTCAAATAAATACAGATATAAAACAAGGTAGAAGAGATCTTCAGAAGCATGACTGGAGTCAGTGACTACTTACTACATGGCTTGTTTACTCCAGAGCTTTCTTGGAATTTTCCCAATAGCTTCTTAGGGGCCTGGAATTGAAACCAGTGATAGTGCACAGACTGTGGTTTAGTATCAAGTTGCACATTCATTTGCTTCTCACTAATACAAAGGCTACAATGAATGAAAGCTTGTATCAATATCCCACATGCTCTGGAAGCCAATTTGAAATGGCATGGATCACTGCTTTACATCTGTGTGACATCTGTAGGTCTAAGGCTTATATTCCCTAGGCAGAGTCAGGGTGCATAGGCAAGGCTATTTACATGAAGGCTACCTGTCCCTTAAACTCTATTGGATTTGAACTGTCAGAAAGCACAAACGCAGGCATCCTCTTTTCATCATGGAAGCTGCTAATCCAATTTACAAGCCAAGCTGCGGTAGATAATATTTCCCCAGGTTAATGAAGCACAGCATATGTGACCAGACTAGAGTCTTGAACATACAGTATCACCCAGACTGGTTGTGCTATGTTCACCTGAAGCTTTAGTATGCATACTAAGCAGTTACACATTTGTTGTTGTGTGCCTTTGAGTCATTTCTGTCTTATGGTAACTCTAAGGCAAACCTATAATGGGGGTTTTCTTGCCAATATTTATTCAGAGGAGGTTTGCCATTGCCTTCCTCCAAGGCTGAAAGAGTCTGACTTTCCCAGTGGGTTTCATGGCCCAGTGGGGAACTGAACCTTGGTCGCCAAAGTTGTAATTCGACACTCAGACCACTATGCCAACTGGCTCTCAAAGCAGTTATGCATACAGTGTGTCCACATTATACGTGGCTTTGAGCGTACATGCTCAAGCCATGGGGAGCGCACAGGGCGCAAGGGGTGGCACGTTCCATTTGAATGAATAGGGGGTGCGCCCATCACCGTGCCCATTTATTTGAATGGGCCTCAAGCATAGGCAAAATTTGCCTTACACGGGGGGGGGGGGGAGGCTCAACTATACACATACATTTTTCTATGCCTTCTAATAGCAATGCTATTCAAAGTACATTTTTCTGTGGACCAGAGGTGATTCATGAGCCATTGGCTGCCACTCTGTAACAAGTTTCCTGGAAAGAAAGAAACAGTTGTATCCAGTAGATATAATAACTATGGTGCCAGTCCCTGGTCTGTTGCAGGGAAGAGGGAGACCCTACTGGCCCTATACACCATGCAGTACCACTCTGAACCCAAAAAGGGACCCTCAGAAGACCCTTCAAATGCTATAATACTATGAACCACAGACTCCATGAAAAATCCAGAAGCCATGCAAAAAGAAAACAAAACAAAAACGACATTGATTCTTGAGGCAGAAGCGTATTACTTCTCTGGATTTCCAGTGCCCAAAGGGTCAACATGCTAGATGGCAGCAAAAAGAGAGAAACAGAAATCAACTTCACAAGGTGCTATACATGTTATGCTGTTGTTGTTGTTCTTGTTGCTGTGTGCCTTCAAGTCCTTTCTGACAAATGGTGACCCTGAGCTGAACCTATTCCCTATTACCATCTGTGTGTGGTAATAGGGAATACAACGGCTTGTATGATTTTAATTTTTGTGCTCAGTTGTATATCTTGACATTTTAGGATCTTTTCTAGTTCTTTCATAGCCACATTCCCCATTCTTAGTTTTACGAGGTCTAGCATGGTAAAAGGGAATACTTGATCTGCTGTACTTGATGGCTTTATCTGCTATAGGAACCATCTGTTTGACTTCTCGGCTGTCAGGCTCAAAACGGAGGAGGTTTTGGGCCAGGAAAAGCAGAGATGGAGATGAAAGGCAGGTCATAGAATGTAATAGAGTTGGAAGAGACCGCAAGGGCCATCCAGTCCAACCCCTTTCTGCCATTCAGGAACCCTCCATCAAAGCATCCCCAACAGATGGCCATCCAGCCTCTGCTTAAAGACCTCCAAGGAAGGAGACTCCACTACACTCCGAGGAAGGAGTTTGTTCCACTGTTGAACAGCCCTCACTGTCAGGAAGTTCCTCCTAATGTTGAGGTGGAATCTCTTTTCCTGCAGCTTGCATCCATTGTTCCAGATCCTAGTCTCTGGAGCAGCAGAAAACAAGCTTGCTCCCTCCTCAATATGGCATCCCTTCAAGTATTTAAACAGGGCTATCATATCACCTCTTAATCTTCTCTTCTCCAGGCTAAACAACCCCAGTCGTTCTTCATAGGGCATGATTTCCAGACCCTTCACCATTTTTGTCGCCCTCCTTTGGACAGGCTCCAGTTTCTCCACATCCTTTTTTAATTGTGGTTCCCAAAACTGGACACAATATTCCAGGTGGAGCCTGACCAGAGCAGAATAGAGTGGCACTATTACTTCTCTTGATCTAGACACTATACTTTTATTGATGCAGCCTAAAATCGCATTGGCCTTTTTAGCTGCCGCATCGCACTGTTGACTCCTGTTCAACTTGTGGTCTACTTGGACTCCTAGATCCCTTTCACACGTAGTTTCATTCAGCCAGGTGTCACCCATCCTATATCTGTGCTTTTCGTTTTCCTGTTTAAAGGCCTGCAAGGCAAAGGAGGGCCAAGCCCGGCCTACAGGGGAGGAAGGGAGGGGGACACAGGGGGTCAGTGGCTGAAGAGGAGGAGGAGAGGGAAGGCTACCTTTCCCCTGCCTCCCTCCCTGGGGCTCACCTGCGTGCTGGTCCCTGGGCCACAGGTAGTAGGTGGCGGGGATGACGATGAGGGCCACGAAGCTGGTGAGGAAGTAGAAGAAGGTGTTGCCGCTGTGGTCGTACTGGAACTGCTGCCCCGCCATGACAGCCGCCTCCTCCTCCTCCTCCTCCTCCTCCTCGCCCCGCCCCCCTCCTCCTCCGGCTCGCGCTTGCCCTCTCGAGACCCCTCCTCCTCCTTCTCCCTAATCTCGCTCTCGAGCTCGGCCCCGACAGCAGCGGCGGCTGCGGCGGCCTCTCCGCCGATCTCGCGAGAGCATTAGCTGCTGGGTGCGCGTGCGCGCTCTCGTCCTCTCTGGCTTTCCCCTCCCCCAGCTCCTTCCCTCCTTCTCCAGGGAGAAAGAGAAAAAAAGGGGAGACGTGTCCCTGCGCAAGCGCCGTCACTACTATCGTGACGTCATACGGCGGCGCTCTTGCTGCGGTGTGCTCGGATTGGCTGCGCGAGGCGCCCGCTGTCCAACCGACGCTGGGAGCTTCGCGCGTGCGCAATAAAGAGAAGGGAGAGTTTAAGAGTACTGTATGCTTTTGGCCACCAAGGCTGAGGCTTCTGGGAGATGAAGTCCAACATCCCTTATTAAAGGACCCACAGTTTGAGGACCATTGCTGAACCCTTCATATTATAGCAGTAGTCCCCAAACTGTACTCTGTAAAGGAATTCTTTGGACTCCAGCTCCCAGAGTCCCAGACTACTGGCTACCAAGGCTGAGGCTTCTGGGAAATGAAGGCCAAAATCTCTGAAAGGGACCCTGGTCCAAAAGTCCCCTCAGAAATAATCCCAGTTTGAGACCGCTTTAACTGCCCTGGCTCAGTGCTAGGGGATCCTGGGAACTGTGGTTTGTTGTGGCACCAGAGCTCTTTCTGACAGAGAAGGCTAAAGAATAATACATAACCTTTTATTTGTAGCCCACTTTTCCTGCTACAGGAGCAATCAAAGTGGCTTATATCAAAAGTATACAATACGTCCAAACAATAGAAAGAATAAGTTAGCCCCCCCCCCCAAAAAAAAAGGAATTAAACACAATACAATTTAAAATTCAATCTGTTAAAATGACTATTAATAATAGTAGCCTGCAAAGATGGAGGTAGGTTACATGGAGTGGGAAAAGATGCTAAAATGCAGAGATATACACCTGAATACAAAAGTCAGAATCACAAGCCATTGTATTCCCTATTGCCATGTATGGATGTGAGAGTTGGACAGTTAAGAAAGATGATAGGAAGAAAATCAATTCATTTGAGATGCTAGGAAAGATGGAGGGAAGCAGACAGGGGAAGGCCACATGCGAGATGGATGGACTCTATTAAAGAGGGTCAAGATCGACTCAAGAGTGGTTAACAACAACAAAACTGCCAATTCCAGAATGCAACAGGAGGCAGCCAGAGCAGTAAAAGTAGAATAATAGCGCTATAAAAATGTAGTGTGATATCGTAGTTAATTATTTCCTGATGGTAATTTGTCCATCAGATTATCTTGTGGACTTCGGTGTCAAGGGTGAGAGCGCTAGGATTCCCAGCTCAGCCATGGAAACCCACCAGGTGACTTTGGGCAAGTGACATGCTCTCAGCCTCAGGGGAAGGCAATGGCAAACCTCTGAACAAATCTTGCCAAGACAATCCCATGACAGGGTCACCATAAGTCGGAAATTACTTGAAGGCAAACAACAAAAGGAAGGGTACTGTCCGAGACCCTTCTCCCTCTCTTCATTGCTGTTTTTCCCCCCGATCTGTTGGAGCTTATAACAGAAATAACATACATACCAGGGACTTTCTTGGAACTGCCACAGTAGCTCTTAGAAAATCTTCATAGGAAAATATAAACAAGTATTGGATCAGGTGTGTGTCTCTCAGCTAGCATTCTTGAGTATTTCTGAATATAATCAATATGGCCAGGACACTTGAAATGCCTAACAGGTGACATTTGCTTACAGGCACTGGAAAGCAAATTTGCCATCAGAGCAATGAAATGTGAGCTGATAAACAAATAATATTCAGCACTGTATGTAGCATAAAGTGATGATATAACTACAAACAAGTTTACAAAGGACCACATAAAATGAGTATTGTTCACTACCCATGGTGATGATGTCCGAGAAGAACATAGCAAATGGGGGATTAAATTGTCAAAACTGTGCAGAATCCAGGTCAAGCCTGTATAGCTAGAGCAGATTTTGGAAATGAAAGAACAAGTAGAGTCAGGAAGCAAAGACTAAAAAAAGGAGGTCCCAAGGCCATGTTAAGTAACAGCTGCATTGCACAGTTTCAAGTCTCCTTTTAGAAACCTTGTATAATCAGAAGTTCAGTTGTAACACTGACTGGGAGGAAAGCAAAGTCATCAACAAAGGAGTACTGTACATATTCTTCAACTATAACAATAAAAAGGGAAAAGGGAAATCCAGTAATTAAATATACCAGAAAATGGTAGAAAAGTAAAGCTGTTCTTATTCAATATTGTGTAATTCTTTTTGACTCACCCTGTATGTCAAACACAATTAAGGCTTAGCATGCATGAATTAAAATACCACAGTATTTTATTTGAACAAGCAATTTTTTTTCATCACTCTAAAACAGCAAGAAGTTTATTCAAATTCAGTGTGGCTAGCAGTACAGATTCTTAAAATCCAGTTGACTATACAACCACTGTTGTTATTGTTGTGTGTCTTCAAGTCATTTCTGAATTATAGTAACCCAATGGGGAACATATCATGGGGTTTTCCTGGAAGATTTCTTCCGAGAGGGTTGCCATTGAGGCTGAGAGAGTGTGACTTGCCCAAGGTCACCCAGTGAGTTTACATGGCTGAGCCTATACCGCTCTGGCTCACAACTACTATTATGCTACTTGTGTAGTATCCAGTAGTGAGCAAGCAAAGACATCTAGCATAAGGTTAAATCCCTTCAGCCAAATGTCCCAGTGGACCTAATAATCCTCATAAATTACACTGTCTTGCCTTAAATGCCCTAAAAAGGCCAAATCTTCACTACACACATGTGAAATAGATACAAATGCAGCAGTGAAGGAGATATCCTTCAGGAAGGTTTTTAAAGAGGTAGCTCCCTTCCCTTTTCCACACACAAAAACAATAAAGAATATCATGGACAAATTGTCTCAAGATTGATTTTAAAAAAAACAAAAACCAAGAGTTATAAAACACAATTGCCAGAAACAAAATAACAATACTAATCACAAAAGAGAAACTGGTACTTACACAATTATTCTCTTTACACCAGGCCATGACTCTTCTGTTTTCCTAGGCATGTTAAATTGGTTTTATGTTTCAGTTCTGCCTAGTATTTTTTACAGGTTTTGCTAATCTTATTATTCTGAAAGGTGGATAGGTGTTGTTGTTTCTATTGTATTTTTTATTGCACACCATTCTGGAAGATGCCAAAATGAAGGAGGGGCTAGTTAGAAACATTTTAATTACACACACACATTATCCAGTGGACACCACCAGCTACAATGATGGAATGGCATCTGAATCCACAACTATACAAACCAGAGTAGACAGGTAATAGCACATTTTCTCCTAGGAGTATGCCATGAGTGGTCATTCCAAGTACTGTACCTGAAAAATGTCTGAAGTAAATACAACCTGAGCTTGTTTCATACACACGCACACACACACACACACATATTGTTTTGTTTTGTTTTAATGAATGAAATTACGAGCTGAAATTATGGCTTTAGATATATTCAAAGCATTTGACTGTTTGGAATGGCCAACATTAAAAATAATTATGAAAGAATTTGGAATTGGAGAAAAAATAAAGGGATTAATAGATCAATTATATTCTAATAACTCAATAAAAGTAATAATAAATGATGGCATAACAAATGAAATTAAAGGGGTACAAGACAAGGATGCCCGTTATCACCAATATTATTTGCAATGGTGACAGAGATGTTAGCAAATGTTATAAGGAAGGATATTAGTTTAGAAGGAATAGGAGTGGGAGGAAAAGCATAAAATGAGTTTATTTGTTGATGACACATTATTAATTAATAAGGATTTAATGGATAAAGTGGGAAAAATAAAGGAACATTTAAAGGTATTTGGAGAAATGACAGGACTTCAGATTAACTGGAACAAATCTGAAATGATGTTATTCAATTATACAAAAGAGGAGGAATTGGAATTTGCAAAACAAAAAAAATTTAGAAATAAGAATAAAAATAATATAAAATACTTAGGAATAAACATCACAAAAGATTTAAAAGAAATGGAAGGAAAAAAATCTAGTAGTATTAAGAAAAGAAATTGAGGAAAATTGAAAGAATATAAGAAAATTCAATTATCATGGTTTGGAAGAATAGCATTAGTTAAGATGAAAATATTGCCAAAATTATTTCTTTTCTTTGGAATGATACTATTAAAAGTGTCAGAAACTGAATTGAATAAATGGCAAGAATTATTGAATGTATATTGTAATGGGGGGACCAGATTAAATAAACAATTCTGGTATAAATTTGACAGAAAGGGAGGGTTAGGCCTTCACAATTTAAGAGGATATTATGAGGCTAATCAGTTGAGACACATGATAGAAGGTATACTAAGTGTACCAGATAAGGAATGGTTAGGATTAGAAAGAGAGGAAATAAATATGAAAATATGGAATATATATATTTTAGGGAGTTTACTAGGAAAGAAATTAAGGAAATTGGAAACCCACTTATGAAAAATATAATAGAAATATGGAATAAATATAAAAAAAGAACTAATGAATGAAAACTCAATGATAATACCAGTAATAATGGAAAAGAAATTACCAAAAAATTTAAGAGGTTTGTTAGATAAGGAATTAAGGGAAAAGAAAATAGATAGAATAGAAAAGTGGACAGAAGTAAGAGCAGGAAAAGGAAATATAAAGAAAAACTTAAGGGAATAAAAATGTCTTGGTTACATTATATGCAGATAGAACAGTGGTTTAAAAATTGGAAGAAAAGAACTGTAGAAAAGGAAAAAATATACTTTGAATAAATAATTCAGAAAGGTAGAGCAATGGGAATATGAAAGGAATAATTAGTAAAATTTATAAAATATTGGAAGAGAATAAAGGAAAGGAAAGCAATGAAAATATTTTGAAAGATATATGGGAAGAACAATTAGGATGTAAAGTATGTGAAAAGATATACAACAAGAAAAACATACAAACTTCCTGAACTTCTTCCATGACTGATTTCCTTGTAGCATTTCTACTTTTATTATTTGAAAATAATAGATTCTTCAGATCTGAGTTTGTTTCTGTGGACTAAGGTTTACTAACTGTCTCATCTTCCAAGGGGGTATAGGCCAGGCTTTTTCATCAGAGTCCTCTCACATGCTACAAAAGGCATGAAGGAATAAATTAGAACAAACCACTAATTAGAAATGACTTTTAAAAAAGAAATGATGGGAGAGCATGTCAACCCCAAGGGACACCCTGTCCCTGATCTTAAAGAAGTGGCCACTGTGGAGGGAAACATATTTGACAGGAAGCAGAGCAGGAGACAGATGAGACAGGTTTTGTCAGAAGGCTCAAGCCTAGCTCCGGAGGCTTAAAATACATCTCCACTACAGTTGTCAAGTTAAAAAAAACTGGACAGGACTGCTGTACAGTTAATACTTGTATAGAGCTGGGAAGTCAATAAGTGTTACTTGTCACACAAGTGATACCTGTTGAAATTCCTTCTGCACGACCATCAAAGGTACACGAGGTTTGTCCTATATTTCACCTGGCAACCTTAATCACCACAACCCCCCTCTAACTCAGCACCCAAAACCAACACCAACTTCGGCTGAGGCTAGAGATGCAATTTTCTCATTAAATATTTTTTTAAAAAAACAGCCTTTGGGGGAGAGAAACTCCCTTAAAACACTAGTAGTGACGTCTCGTTTCTATAAAAGTAATATTTTGGCCAAAAAAACAAAACAGGACTCAAGGTAACTTATATTTAGAGGGCAAATTCCACCCCTTATAATTTTGAAACAATTTCCTCTAAATATGAATACCTTTGACGTTTTATTTTTTTTAAAAGAAGGGGTCTGATGCAACTATATCTAAGAAGCAAATCATTTTCCATTCTGGAAACTATAATGGGGCACACTGGAAGTGTTGCCCTGTCACTTCTGGTCACCATTTTGGCTAATGTAAAGCTAAAATAACAGGCTTGGGGAGAGTGTCAGTTGCTTCATTTTTTATGTGTGTGCAGCTTTGGGTGCTTTTGCATGATTTTCAGCCACCAATTGTTTGTAATTATGGGAATGGGGGACTGACTGAAGATTTTCCAGGCCCCAAAGTGGTGTTTGGGAGGGACACACAGTCCAGGAATTGCACCATCTTAACTCCTGCCATAGCTGAAGTGAACATGGTCCACGGGCCTTCAGATTTGCTCACCCCTGGAAGAAAGGGTTCCCAAAACATGCTGGCTAGAGTCCTATTGATCAGTCTCAACTAGAGTAGACCTATTGGATCAACTGCTGTATGGTGAGTCACCTCATAAGTAAATCCCATTAATTCTGTGGGTTATCATTAACAGTGTGATTGTCACTGTCAAGACAGTGGGCCCTCCATGTTCACTGGGGTTAGGAGCCCAGGGCTCCCATGAGAGTGAAAAAAAAACTCAAATAAAAAACTATGTTTTTTTTTTGCTTCAGGGAACACCTCTCTAGGGATCTCTAGGTCCTCCAGCACAACTCTGTGGCCAACATCTGGCAAAGGCTGACCATAGAATTGCACTGGATGACCCACAAATGCCAAGAGAAAGATTTATGTCTAGGAATCTCTAGGTCCTCCAGTGTAACTCTACTGTCAACCTCTGGCAGAGTTGCACTGGAGGACCTAGAGATTCCAAGAGAAAACATAATAGTCAAATCTGAGAATAATCAAATCTGCAAAAGCCTCAGATGTGGAGGGCCAATTGTACTATTTTCATTTCACTATCTTCTGTTTTCATTATCTGCAACCTATTGTCACTACCACCACCACATGCTCTCTCTATCTACTCATTGATCCTTCCTTGAAAATTTGGATAACGGTTCATGCCATTGATAAAGTGAGCTGTAGCTCATTATGCACCAATAAATGTACTCAAGGAATTTTGTAGCTCCCCAGTTGTCATCAGGTGTACAGAGTTTTCAGAAACTGCATGTGATCAGCAGATGGCAGTCTTGCTTTGCTAAACCTGAGACTTCCTAAGATTCAAAGATTTCAAACCACCCCACACCTCCTCAGCTGTGAACATTTAAAATCCTTACATTTTAACAAAGTGAAATAACAGTGCAGTTGTTTTAGCATGTTTGCTAACATTAACACATCTGATTCTAGATGATCAATTCTAGTACATTTAAGACAAAAAGAAGTCCCACCCAAACAGATTTATATGACATATTTCTCATTGAAAGGGAAAAGAGATAATCTACTTCTTTGTGAGCCTTTCAGAAGCACCTGTAGCCTAAATGAAATATAGCCCATGGAAATGTGATTCAGGCTGGGCAAAGGAGGGGTTTACTTTGGCAATGATTTTTATCCCTGATATGATACATTGCTTTTAGTTTACATCTTGTTTTTAACTTTGTTCTATTTGTATCCAGACCATACCACATAAAATTCTCTATAGTGGTGACATACACATCAGAAGGGTATGTTTAACTGAAAAGGCTTAATCATTCAAGGTACCATGGGAATACAGTAGTTTGAAAATTTATGAACAGAAACTAATTTTAGAAACAAATCATTTTGGCAAGCCAAATGTATCTAGCATTGCCAAGTTTTCAGGTGGCTACTGTAACTGGACTTTTTAACAGACATTTTATCTGCTAGACAGGAATTATGCATATCTCCACGCATGAAAAGCTTCGCCTGCTACTTTCAACATATGAAGCTATCCAGTGACAATGTAAGCCCTTCTCCACTTAAAATGTAACTGCATGACACATTGTGAGCATAAGTAAGTTCTCATTCCAAACACACTATTTTTTATAAAAAGATCAAAAAGTTGACTTGCAGTGTTTGGTAAGTAAGCATTTGCACTACCTCTAGGTTGCATCTACACTGCAGAATTAATGCAGTTTGACACCACTTTAACAGCCATGGCTCAATGCTATGGAATTCTGGGATTTGTAGTTTTGTGAGATATTTAGCCTTCTCTGTCAGAGAGCTCAGGTGCTAAAATAAACTAGCAATCCCAAGATTCCATAGGATGAAGCCTTTGTGGTGTCAAACTGCAATAACTCTGCAGTGTGGCAGCAGGCATGGTTTAGAAACAGAAGTGGCTGGGCTGGTAAAAATTGGTTCCTACCTTGTTTCCATGCAGGTGCATTACTAGCATGGCGCAGAGAGTGAAGACCACAACAGGTCACACCTTAAGTGGGAGAGACAGTACTGTTCCCTAAACATCTGCCTTTGGGCAGAAACCAGCTGTGGCATTCACCTGTGTCCCTTTAAAATGCTGGAAATGGTGTGAGTATGGAGAAGAAAAGAGGAGTCTCAGATTTTAAAAATAGGTATTTTAATATGATGATTTTTCTCAGTTTTCTTTAAAAACATCTTACTAAATGTTCATTCCAACCACATGAACCCATGTACATGTAAATACATTTAGGCTGTGCATATGTATTTTAATTTTACTAGTTGTGTATGTCACAACTGTTACCATTACATTGAGTAATGCAGGGGAATTATGATTTCTGAGTAACAGTGCTGTAGTATAAAAACCATCACTAAGGATTCTGTACGGTGTGATATAGGAGGAGGTCACAGGGGGTGGGGGAATGATAACATGAGTATCAGATACCAGGTGATGTCAACCCTAATGATTGCACTCCTTGTGCCTAATGATACCACTGTTTCCATGCAAGACTGTTGTTGGTGTTGTGTGCCTTGAAGTCATTTCCAACTTATGACAACCCTAAAGTGAACCTATCATGAGGTTTTCTTGGCAAGATTTATTCAGAAAGGGTTTGTCTTTGTCTTCCTTGGAGGTTGAATGTAACTTGCTCAAGGCCACCTAGTAGGTTTGCATGGCCAAGCAGAGATTCAAACTCAGCCCCCAGACTAAATTAGCTTAATTTAATGTTACATATATCTTTGTTTGATGTTAGCTTGTAATTTTGGACAGACTTATCATACTTAATGCTGAAGTCCTCTACACTCTTATTTGAACTCACTTTTCAACAGACATGCATTGCCCAGCATTGTATTGTAAATGCTCTTTGGGGGTTTCATGGTAATAACACAAATTGCTATGTCATTTTAATGTTTCTTTGTAATAACCCCTGACCCTTTTGGTTGACTCCAACAACTTCTTTAGTGGAATAGAAAGATCTGATGTATTGCTATTTTTATGGATTAATCTCCCACCCACCAGTATTGACCAAGCTGGACTAAAACTTTGTGGATACCTATGGGAATTCACAATGCAACTGACTTTTACAATGTTCTAAGATCTCCCTGCCTCTCTCTATCTTCCTCTTCCACTTGCTTCATAAGACTAATGGAGAACAGGGAAGGGTTTCTGATTTTTCTCTCCCCCTTCTTTCGATCTTTTCCACAAAGAGAGATGTTCCCTGTAGAGTAAAGGGTTCATATTCCAATAAGACTGTGCACTTCAAGAGGTGAAGGATTTGCTGCTCTGTTTCAAAGGAATGAGAACAGAACAGCAATATTGTAAATAAGTACAATGAAAGCTTGAAAGGCCACTGCTGCATCTTTGGAAATTAACAGGGGTTGTGATTAATTCTAGCAACTGGGGCCTCGGAATTATCAAGAGAGGCACAACAAAGATATAGTAAGTGGGTTATCTGAAAAGGCTCCCCCTCCCCATTTCCCTTGTTTGTTTAAATTAGACATTTTAAGACAGCATCTTAAAAATGACATTGTGCTTTAGAGAAAGAGAGCAAATATATTTTTCAAAGTAAAATGGTAGATTGTATGCTGCAGGTAAAACAAGGGTCATCCACTGTCTTTTAAGAGACACTATACTACTAGCAGAAAGCACCACAGACTTGGAACAATTAGTAAGGAAGGTCAAGGAAGAAAGTGGAAAGGCAGGATTACTGCTGAACATAAAGGGGCCATTCAGACTACCTTTTACCCCAGATCAGGAACCGAATTATGCACGTGAAGTTCATATTCGCCCTGAATCTCCCACAAGCGAATTTGAGTTTTGCACACCCAAAGATGAAGCCAGAGGAAAGAAGGAGGCCATGAAGGGCAGCATCGGAAGGAGGAGGAGGAGAAGGCAAGAGCCAGAGGATGTGTGCCAATGGCAATCAGGGAGACAGATGGAGCCGGGGTGCCAAAGGCAGAATCGGGGTAACAGGGGAGCAGGAGGCGGAAGAGGAAGGAGTCAGAGAAAGGGTCAATTCAGGGCAGGTCAGAGGGAGGGCAGGGAGCGGAGCAAGCCTCCACTCTTGCAGGCAGCTTTCTCTCTCTTTTTATTATTATTTTTTTGACAGACTATGCGCATGCTTTTTGCTACTGGTAGATACATATATAGATAGAATGTGTGTCTCCTTGTGGTACTTTCCCTTTCATTTGCTTGCTCCCAGCACGCACTTTGCAAAAGGCTTTTTTTCTAAATTATTTTTTATATGCGAATGCTACAATGCGAATGTTATACATGTTTCTCTTTCAATTTGGCAAATTGATACATAACGCTTTTGCTTCATATGTGTTTTCTGGGGTGGCAATGAGGGAAAGCAAAGGATGCAGAGAGGGCATTCCAAGGTGAGGAATTATTATTATTATTATTATTATTATTATTATTATTGTATGTGTATGTGAGGCATTCTGGGGTGGCAATGCAAGTGATTGCAGAGATGGCATTGTGGGGTGATGAATTATTATTATTATTATTATGATGATGATGATGGGAAGAGGATGCATGGGAGAGGCAAAGGCTTTGGAGGTAGCATTGGGCTGGAAGCAAAGGGGAGGCAGGAGGCTGGAAGGCTGCGGAGACTCATGACTTTGGGGGAGTCACACTCTCTCAGCCTCAGGGGAAAGGCAATGGCAAATCTCCTCGGAACCAATCTTGCCAAGAAAATCCCAGGGTGGGGCCATTTCAGGTTTGCCATAATCTGTAGTGACCCAAATACACACAACACACACACACGGAGGTTTTTAAATTTGACAGAATATGCGCACATCCCGCCCATGTTTTTTTTAAAGGAGGGGTGAAGCACACTTCCGATTGCCCAATGGCTGTAGGAGATGCCACCTATGATGAAAGCGGAACTGAATTTGAGTGACAGCAAAGGTGCCTTCATTTTAAACCGGTTTCTCCGCAGGAGCTAAAAGGCCATTCAGGGTTAAAATACCCTGATTGAGGTAGCGGGCACTTGGTTCCAGAGAGATTCGGGGGGGGGGGGGCGAATCTGCCCAGTTCCATCCAGTGCAAAAAGGTGAGTCTGAATGGGGCCAAAGAAAACAAAAATAATGACCACAGAGGATCTACATAAATTCAACATAGGCATGGAACAGACCGCCCAAAAAGGGCGGCCTGCCAGTGCCTCCTTTTCCACCGGCAGGAAATCACAGCGGATAAATCACGCGGTTTCCTGCCAGCAAAAAAAGAACCCGTTCTGGCACACTTCTGACACCTGAGTGCACCAATGGTGTACTCGTGATGTCACAAGTGCACCACGACATGCAGACACTAAGGGTCTGTAGTGTCAAAATGGTGGTGCCCATGTGTACAGGGCGCCACCATTTTGACATACGGAGTACGTACTAGGGTTAGGGAGCATCTGCATGGTGCACGCTCCCTAGCCCTAGTACCACCACCACCACGCCACATTTTGCCCGTCTGTAACGGGCCCTAGACAATGAAGAAACTGAACTAGTAAAGAATTCCCATATCTTGGATAAAACATTATTCAGAATAGAGACTGCAGTCAAAAAATCAGAAGAAGGCTAAGAATGGGAAAGGCAGCCATGAAAGCACTAGAAAAGATCCTCAAGAGTAAAACTTTACTTGTGAGCACTAAAGGTAGAATCATCCAATCCATTGTATTCCCCATCACCATGTATGGATGTGAGAGATGGACAGTGAAGAAGGTGGACAGGAAAAAAATAAAGGCGGGATACAACCCGCTGCTTTGCGGCGGTCTGCCGCCGCCGCCGGTTAGTCCGCGGGGGAGCCGGAGCCTCCACACGGCGCGGCTCCCCTGCGGACGAAAAAGAAGCTCCAAAATGGAGCTTCTTTTGGAGTCGCGTTTGCGATGTAGCGAGGCGCCAGGGGCGCACTCGCTACGTCACAAAGGACGCGACGCGTACGGACGCTCAGCGTCCGATACGCAAAGATGGCGCCGGCCATGTAGAAGGGCCGGCGCCATCTTGTACAGACGGAGTCCGTATTAGGCTCAGGGGCGTCTAGAAGAGACGCCCCCTTTTTAAAATAGGACGTCCTCCGGACGTCCCAAATGCCGGTTTGTAACCGGCCAAACTTATTTAAGATGTGGCAAGGGAGATGAATACTGAGAATACCATGGATGGCCAAAAAGACAAACAAATGGGTTCTAGGA
>NC_056522.1:111427921-111488273 GCF_019175285.1 Sceloporus undulatus | reverse complement strand
TAGATTCAGTCTGAATTCTCACTGGAAGCCAAGATGATCAGATTGAGGCTGTCATGCTTTGGTCACATTATGAGAAGGCATGACTCATTAGAAAAAACAATAATGCTAGAAAAGGTGGAGGGAAGTCAAAAGAGAGGAAGACCTCATGATAGATGAATAGACTCAGGGCCAAAATACTTGGCCAGAAGGGGCGGCTTGAAGCCACCCAAAAAAGGAGTACCAAACAGCTGCTCCTTTTTGGGCAGCAAAAAGCTGGCTTTGCAGCTACACTGCAGCCAGAAGCTGGCTTCATGGTGCTCCAGAGGCGTGTGTGGCATGTGAACGCCATGCTGCCTGAGCATCATGAAGCCATCCCTGTGTAAACAGCTGGGCGGCTTCCGAGCGGCTTCCATGTGGCTTGGGAGCATGCAGCATGTAAACGCCGCACTCCCAAGCCACCCGGAAGACAGCGCAAAAGGACGTCTGTTTCATTCCTCAATTAGGGACATCACGGATCGTAATTTACAAGACCTAAGCAGAGCAGTAGAGGACAGGGGGTCTTGGGAATGTAACATCTATAGGGTAGCCATGAGTCAGGGCTTACTCAAGGGTAGTTAACAAGTGTAGAACATGTTTCTCTTTGTGGAAAACATTGAAGAATTATTCACTAGAGTATCCCACTCAGTCAGATATTTCCCAAGCTGATTACATGCTAACAGCTGAGATGACCTTTAAAACATTTTTAAAATCACTTACATGCATTTTATTACAGTCATCTGGAATAACCACTAAATACTGTATTGCCATATCACCATGTCTACTGCCTGCATATATGATTTTTAGTTGAGAGCTTGGTAAACAATGCATGTTACTCCAAAATTTATTTTAGTCCAATGACAATTTCTAATTTAGTATGGCCAATGGTTTAAGTCCTAAATCAAGAGAACCAAAATACACAATGTTTATTTATGTAAGATGATTCAGGACTGGATTATAAATTTACAAGAGTGACACAAGTGCCTGCAGGTGAGATTTTCAGAATGTGCATCTCCGCTCTTGCTGCCATTTTCTTCTAGTTTTAAATCCAGACTGTTTTCAGCAAACTGGGAAGAAAATTTGACAGTGTGGCACATCATGCAAAAAGGAAATATAAAATTGTGGAATGGATTGTGATCTGTGTCTTGCAATCTTGTTTTTCTCTTCTTTATGCAAGTAACAATTAATAAACCACAAAATAATAATATAGTAATTAGTAATACTGGAAAGGGTGGGACAAAAATAACAGTAGCTGTGGACTTTAGATATGAAAGAGCAAATAGCTTTGCAAAGCAGGCAAACATTAAAATTCCTCTTGAAGAGCAAGCATATCGATTTTCACAGACCTGGCTTTCTTTTCTTGTTCTAGCTAAGGCACTGACTGCTCAAACTAGTAGAGTTATCTCAAGCTATTTGTTCTGCAGAGAGCTTTTCTGTAGCAAGCACCTTCTTTCAACTTACAGCGTTCTATGTTCTGGCTTGCTGTGGGATAATCTGTGGAACCAATGGACTGGTGGAGAGCCTCGTTTTTGAGGAGAGGGGTTAGATAGGCTGGTGTTTTGCTCCCTTTCAACTCTGATTTGGAACATATAGGAACATACAGAGTTCCTTCCCACTGACCCCATCAACCTAATGTAACCCTCGAGGTTTTGGTTAAAATTAACTCAATGGTAGTGGTTTACTGGCTGGGTTATATAGCCTTGGGACCAAATCTCTGTGTACACCAAGTCCGGAGACACAAAGAATTCCAGAGGCAGGTTCCTATATGTTGCTTTCTCCTTTTAAAAGCAACAATCATATGAAAACACACAACCACGCACGCTCACAAGGACTAAGAATGCCTCTGTATCAGTTGCAGAGTGTGTAATAGAAAGTGTTGCTGAAGTCATGCCCTGTTGCTGGGTTTACCATGGCCAATTTATTGGCCACTGTATGAACAGAACATTTGACTAGACAGTGTTTAGTCTTATCTAACATGGGGCTTCTTATGTACTTATGCGCCTGTTCATTCCCATGTAGTCAAGTCTGCTGCTAAGTTTTGGGAAGAGGCTGACACCAAGGCATGCAATATCAATAAGCATTGCTTTGCCAACTTCTTTTCTTTACTAAAGGGATTAACTTGCTAGCCCTGAAAAAGGTTTAAATATTGCAGTGTATTCTGGAAACCATAAAGCAGTGTTACTAAAAGTCATTGTCCCTGGACTGGACTGCTGTCTGTCCCCAAGCCATTGGCTGCTAGTCTTTAAAGAGTTCTCAGGAAAGAAAGAAACTACCATAGCCAGTAGACACAAATATGGTGCCAATCCCTGCTACATTGGGGAGGAACAATTGCTGGTCCCATATATCAGATAGCCTAAGAAGCAACATCATAAAGGGCTCTGGACTTTATGTTTTAAAGCACTTTCAGAAATATTAACATAAAATACCCAGCAGGTGGCAGAAACACACAGTTATGGTTATACAGAAATTGATAATTTCTGGGATTTTACTTTTGTAAATAAGAAACACCATACCCCTACTCCCTTGGTAAATTCACAAACTCTTCTTCTTGTTTTGTCTGTTTATTCTCCTACCAATGGAACTCAAGATAGTTTGTATCCTGCTTTTTTGTAATTAACTCAAGTAAGAAGGGCTGAATTAGAAAGAAAAACAAGCAAAAAATATATCAGTTTGTGAAAATATCTTTGAAGGCCATTGCCGCGCAGGGAGGGGGAAATGTTACAAATTGTTACAAATCTGAAAAGGAAAAATGTTTTCACTTATTGGTAGAGCCTTTTTTTTTTTTTTTTTTTTTTTTTTTGCAAAAATTACTCAGAAATATGTATGTATGTATTGGATTTATACCCAGCCTTTTTCCCAAGATGGGATCCAAGGTGACTTGAAAAGGTTTACTAAGGCCCCATACTGACAGGCCAAAATAAAGCTGCTTCGGGTCACTTTGGAGGTATGCTGTTTACATGATGCATATGTCCTAAGAGGCCAGAAGCTGCACCAAAGCTGCTCTCCAGTCTTTAGGACTGGAGCATGGCTTTAGCGTGGATTCCAGACTCTTTGGACGCATGCATCATTTAAACAGCATACCTCCAAAGTGACCCGAAGCAGCTTTATTTTGGCCTGTCAGTATGGGGCCTACAAGATTAAATTAAAATCTCATTTTATACAAATTAAAAAAGAATTGAATAACACTATATTAAAAACTATGGTTCAAAGAGTTACAACTTTTTAAAAACATAAAGTGGGAGACATTTTAGCAGCAATAAACACTATAAGACAATAACTGACAAACTGCCACAGCAGGCTAATCCATACCTGAACACCCAAATCCAGCCTTTCCCAACATGGTTTTGTGGACCTGTGACTGTCATCTACCTAGAACTGCTGAGCCTCAGGCCCTGGCCCTCAGTCTTCAATTTTCACGGAGTGTCTCTAGGCAGAAGACAAGGGTGCAAATTCTCCAGATGTGGTAGACTCAGCTCCAGGAAAGAGAAAAGGACTCTGTGCAAATTTCCAGCTCAATTAGTTGGCCAGCAGTTTGCTAGAATTTGCAAGGCTTAATTCTCTTGCTGCAACTTGCAAAGACTGTCCAGGATATTTTCTCCTTCTCTCCCAGTCATGGTAGTACCAGGTTCAGGACTCACCCTCTCCTCTGCTCTGCATCCACGTTCTGGGTAGAAGTGAGAAAAAAAGATAAAGGTAAAGGTTTCCCCTTTGACAAAGTTGTCTAGTCGTGTCTAACAGAGGGGCTGTGCTCATCTCTGTTACTCAGCCAAGGAAGCCAGCATTGTCAAAGATGCCTCCATGGTCATGCATGGTCATGCAAATGACCTCCGTGGTCATACAGATAAATACAGACCAAAAGTCATGTGGCCGGCATGACTAAATACTACTGGTAATAGATATTACAGCAAAACGGGATCTGAAAACCAAGACTTTTTACAAATTTCTGCTGAAGACCTTCCCGATGGAGATGAACCTATGACTTCATAGACGAAAAGCCAAAGCATATGCTTTCCTGCTGTGTGTAAAGACAGAGTTTTGAAGTAAAGCTTAGTAAAATGCAGATGTCAGTGCAGTTACTGATTTTTCTTTAGTAAGGAAAAATAGTGGGCATGCACTACATGCAAAGCCTGCTGTGTTTGTTGTTTTGTTTTGTTTTTAGATAAATCAGAGTGTATGTTACAGATAAAACACACACACACAAATACATAGCAAAATCTTGCAATAAAAGTAAAACGAACATTTTCTATGACAAAGAATGTTCCAGTTCTTCTTTCTGCTACTGAAATGACATCTAAATCACTAAGTATAGCATAAAATGACTCAGTGAAAGGGGAGAAAGCCATTGTGGTTTATGGCAACTCATTTTATAAATATTTCTTGATAACTACTGTATGTTGAAAATACAAGGTAAACACCCAGAACACTATGGTTTGAAAATTATTATATATTTTCACCAATTCTATTTTATTTCCAATCAATCCAATTCCGATCTTTCCAATCAACTTCTGGTTATCAACTCAGAGGCTAGGGACCATCACAGAAGGCTTAAAAAGTAGAATTAGAGCAGAATAGTAACATCTGTGTCTGTAACTTGACATAGATGTCTATGTCTATGATGCTCTGTCTGCCCAGTGGCTGGTCTGCAGTCCATCTACTGCTAGAGTGCTCCTTTTCATTGAAACTCACCAGCATCTCCCAATTGTGCTGCTTTTCCACTATTGCTTCTGAAGCAGTTCTGACATGCAGGCAGTCATGTGGTGCAAATGGACGTGATTCTGCTCCTCTCTCCACATCTCGCTATTCTCAAGCAGGCTGGGGTTTTTTTTCAATTTCTTTTCTTTTCTTTTTACTTAATGGGATGTCATGATCATACAAGTGCACTAAAATTCAAATAAATACAGACCAAAAGTCATTCTGGGAAGGACATGGGGCAAGGAGAAGAGGCTATGGAAGTGGGTGTGAGAAGACAAAGGGCAGAACAGAAGCGATTTGGAAGAGGTGTGTGATAGCGACTGTCCCCAATCCAGTATGTTTGTGTTAGCAAGTTAGTTAGTGGCAAGTACATTTCTATACTGTTTATCAGTGAACTAGCACTCCCTAAGCAGCTTGCAATGTGTAAGCTAATTGCCCCCAACAAGCTGGGTACAGTACTCTTTTTACTGACCTATGAAAGGATGGAAGGCTGAGTCAACCTTGGAGCCCTCCTCTATAATTGAATTTACAATGTTGTGGCTGTAGTACCAGCATTTAACCACTACGCCACCATAATTGTGTTGTAAACTAACGCAATTATGGTGCCTTAGAAGCCTGGTGTGATAAGTCCTAAATCCCACTGAATTAAGTTCTAGTTACAATTAGCAATTGGATGCAGGCTTAAGTCTCTAATCCTATGCATGCTTACCTACAGCCAGATTTAGGCTGCATCTGCTCTGTAGAAATAATCCAGTTTGACACCACTTTAATTGCCATGGCTCAATGTTGTGGAATTCTGGGAATTGTAGTTCTGTGAGATATTTAGCCTTCTCTGTCAGAGAGTTCTGGTGCCACAATAAACTACAGTTTCCATAATTCCATAGGAATTAAAATGGTGTCAAACTGGATTATTTCTGCAATGCAGATGCAGTCTTAGGTCTAAATCTGATTATTAGTTTCAAATAGAGTCAGCTAGTTGAATCAATGAAACTTAAGTTTAGATTCATCAATTTGTTATATATTTAGCAAATCTACATCTAACTGGAACTAGTAATTTATTTTATGCCATTACTACCCATCACAGGATTCCATGGTTGTATAGAATACTTTGAATAAGCCTATGGATAGAGGTTTAGTATGAAATCAATATCATGTAAACATAACAGAATGCAGCATACCAATTAAATATACTTTTTTAAAAAAAAGCATAGTAATAATCAGAACAAATACAGCTGCAAAACAAAAAATAGATGCCAATTTGCCATTTCTGATTGCATCTCTACATATCTTTTTAAAGCACAGAAATATTTTTTTAAAGATAGATATATACAATATTTTCACAGGCAGAAGCAAACGTCAGGCAAGGCAGAGGCATGCAGCCCACAAAACATTAAGTAGAATTCTTAAAGACATTTTTTAAAGATTGTGGCCACCACTGTGCAGTATAGACATGCACAAAGCACATGTGTGCATTGATTCTACAGAGACACTTATGCTGACACTGAATATTTTCAGTCATTCTGGCAGATTTACGTACTGTACTTTGTTTTTGACGGATTTGATGTATCAGTGTATAACTACTGCAGGTCAGATTCCAGAGTCATTACTGAGAATGAAAACAATGGATTTGCTAAGGAGAAGGAAACTTGCCTTCCTTTTTTTTTCTTCCTCTGAATAACTCACAAAGAATCCAAGAGGAGGCATATATTAAACAGTATTTTTTTACAGCCTACCTCCAATAGACGAACAAAAACATGGTAATGGAAATGATGGCAAACTCCTTAACTCAAACTGCATCAAGGGGGCAGTGCTATAATTTTAATAAAGCTGTCAGATTAGGTGACTGAATGGTTACAGCATGATATTAATACAGCTTCTTAACTGACAATTAGTTAACTGGCTCCTACAAAGAAACCGGCTTATAGGATTTCCCTAATGAATATCATGCTTTGTTTCTGGGCAAAACATATGCTTTGGATATATAATTAGAAAAAGAGTCCCCCATCAAGGGAGCATGTGCAGCAGAATAAAAGAGCTTATTATTATACCTGTGAGGGGTCAAAGTCTATCGGCCTGTAGCTTATGGTATTATGGCAGATTACAAAATCATTCTATTATGTTAGTCAATCTGTTTCCAAGCATCAACTAGCAGGACGCCGTGCACTAGAAACTAACACATAAGGCTCCCTTTGACTTTTCCCTCCCAGAAAGGTCTTGTGATAGGTCAGCTGTTGGTGGCATCATCATCTCCCCCATCACATGTCAAAACCTTTCAGTGTGCAGCTGATCGCTTTGATATTGAGAAGCATCTTTACCCATCAACAAACCTAGTTTCAGAGCTGACTTTTCCAAAGTAGAGGCTAGTTTGAAACCCATGAAGAGCCATCCTTTGTGCAAATGAAAAGGGGAGGGAGGGAAAAGCAGATCATTCATGCTCCATCTGACTGTTCTCATAAAACAAACTGGTGAGGGAAAGAAGCAACAAAACAGCAGCTGCCACAATCAGCTTTGGGGAAATCATTGGTTGAAAGAGAAAGATTTTTAAAATTGAGCATAATATATGCCATTGCATAATGACTGCTACAGTATGTGACCATTCCCAGCCTTTTCACATTCAACATCTACCTGAAACATGTGACCTGCTTTTAATGCTCTGTTCTTTGTGCCCACAAGTTGTATGTTGGCCTATCCACTGAACATCCAAACATATCCATTGAAAGAAACAATAGTGGTGCCACTCTTTCATGCTGGGTGGGTGTCGACACCTTGTGCTGCAGTTCAACCTGCCACATTAAGACCAATGTGATCTAAATTAACTGATGTTTAAGGTTATTGCATAAAATCTTATTTACTAAGAAATAAAACCTCTGATGAACAGTATGGTTCCACTTTGTCATATAGTACTTGGTACCTTCAGGCTATATTTTAAAAAAAAACCTTTGTTCCCAGCTTCATTGCTGTGTGCACACTTTCTGCCTTTAGAGTCCTGTTTATGTTGTTTGTTGTTGTTGTGTGCCTTCAAATCATTTCTCACCTATGGCGACCCTAAAGCAACCCTATTACCCTCTTTTCCAGTTACGCATGCCATATTTCTCTACATTCCAGGGGTGTAGACCTTCCCCAGGTTTGGTTTCCTTTGGAAGGATGTTACTTGAGTCTTCATGGTGTTTTGTAAACTTTGAATTTATTTTCAAATATACAAATTGAGCACAGGTAGAAGTGTAAACATCCCAATAGAAAGTAAAACCCAAAGATCCTGGCATAATGATGTTGCCTAAAATTTGTGCAGTTATATAGAAATTATACAACTTGTGCTTATGATATATCTACTGGTACGACTAGTATGGGAAACGGTTTTCTTAGGCCAAACAAGAAAAAAAAATATGAAATGCTTTTCACTTTCATACTTTTACCTTGGAAGGAAAATTTTAAAAATATATGATTTCATCTGTCAGTGGTGTAATAGAGTCAAGGTTCACAGGTCTCAAAGCCCTAGGAAGTCTGATTAGCAGGGATGTGGTTGTCATCTATCACTCCTCCTTGCCTTCACCTTCCTGTATCCTCTGAGCTTAGCTGCCATTGTCATAGGAGTTAGAGGGGAAATTAATTTTTCCAGCAAAGATAGATTGTTGTGAAATATCCCTGTTCTAATGTGAAAAGTTTTGGGGTGGCTTGGGAATGAATTAAGACCCATAAACTTTCCAAAAGACCCATTCAAGAATTGATATGTTGGTATGAGGCAACAGCTAATGCATTTTTGGACTGTCCTTGGGAATGTGGCTATGAGGACTATCATGATGAGTGCCTACATGTCAATATTTGCACTACCCCCCCCCCCCGCCTTTACAGTGGGCCCTTGGTAACCACTGGGGTTTGATTCCAGGACTCCCTGTGGATACCAAAATCCATGGATGCACAAGTCTCACTAAATACAAAGGGATAGTAAAACGGTGTCCCTTATTAAAAAGAAATATACAAATCAAGGTTTGCTTTTGTTTGTTTGTTGTTGTTATTGTTGTTGTTTTATCAAGCCATTAAAAATTTTGTTCCAATTGAAATTTGAAATTGAAAACCATTTCAAAATCCATGGATAAAGAATCTGTGGATACAGCGGGCTGACTGTAATGTGTTTCCTATGACTCCCATTCTACTCTTCGAGTCCACGATACAGAGCATGCAGGCACTATGGCACTTGTAGAGATGGACAGCAGTGCCTTCCAGATTATTTGCTCCTTTCTCCATTAAAAATCTCTTTCATATAAAAAAGACTAGGCTCCCATTTTCCTGTGCTGCCGTCATCTGGCCTGCTTGCTGTTCTGTGCTGGGCCTGTGCTGCACATGTCCACTCTCCGTTCTGCTTGGGAGGCAGCAAGCCTTTGGAATGGCTGCGCAGCAAGTCTGGAAGGGAACAGCAGGGATGGCAGCTGTAGCTGTGGATAAAACAGGGGTGGGCAACTGGGAGGGTAGGGGGCCATTTTTAGCCCACTAGGAGAACTTGCAGGGCCAAACACACACCCACTGCACCTGGTCCACAATTTTTAAAAAAATGTTGGCCCCCAAAACCCTGTTGAGGGGTCTGGAGGGCATTTTTGTCATATTGTAGGGCTCCCTGAGCCATTTTAGCAACAGGAGATCTTTTGTGAAATTGAAGATTTTCATGGCCGGCATCCATAGTTTTTTTCTTTTCATCTTCTTTCTCTGAAGATGCCAGGAATGAATTCTTCTAGAACATGTCCACATAGCCCAAAAAACCCACAAAAACTATAGGAGTGTTTTTTTTTAAAGGGAGGTGATTGGAGGTCACTTCCAGTTTATTTCCTGTTTTTAAAGAAGGCCTCTTCAGGCCCTAAAATGGCTGTGGAGAGCAAAAACATAGTAAAAATGCCCCCCCCCATATCCGGACCTAGAGGTCATTTGGGGACATTCTGGGGCACAACAGTGGTGTTGGAGGGTGACAAAAAGGGCTCTGCATGGGACTGTACTTTGCTCACCCCAAAACCTGAGGAACAGAAGGAAAGTGGATAGAGCAGTCCAAATGGAATAAATAGAGGGCAAAACCGAAAATGGGTTCTGCACACTCACTAGGCAACTACAATCTGAAAGAAAGGGGGAAGAAGAGGAGTGGCAGAGAGGCCTGGAATGGGTAGAGAGGAGCAGAGGGTGTTGATTACCTATGAAAACTTCTTTCCCAGCTCTGTGTTATAAGAAGTGATCTGGTGTTCTGTTGTTCTGCCATTTGCACTGCTTTGTAGGCAAGTTCTCAAGTAAGTCACTTGTTTTCCAAGTCTTACCCATTTCCCTTCTGTAATGGGTGTCCTTACTGACCCACACACTCCAGGAGCCATTTTTGTGAATGAATGCAGCCCCTTCATGGCACTCTTTTCCAGCATCCATAATATCCAGGTGTACCTGCCAGCCTCCAAAATATTGGGGAATATTGCAAGTCTATTCAATGTTCTGGAGTAAACTGCGTATTAACACAGCTGCTGCATATAAAGAAGACATTCAAGGGAGATGATTTGCAGGGGATGATATGTTGGTATCTCTTTCCTTGCCTGCCACTTCCCCATAAAACCACACCTCATTAGTTTTCTCCATCTTTTCTGGAACTTACATTACAAACATGCCCCTGGATCACTGTGAGATACGAAGTGCCCAGATGGAAAGTCCCAGGAGGAAAGCAACAGAAAGGAAAAAGTTAAACTCTTTCACTGGTGGCATGGTACCAGCCCCTCCTGAAGCTGCTCTATGGGATGCAGTACAGTTCACTTCCCAGTTTTTTCACAGGCATTCGTCTACTGTATTTTCATGGCGGGGTCTCTCTTTATAGTGTCAGTAAGCCTCTCTTTCCATTTGGAAGGCAAATTCTGATCTAGCTCACACTTCCTTGACATCAGTGTAGTAGCACCTGCTCATTATACAGGGCACAGTTTGGCCCTGTGATGTGTGTTCTTCACAGTTCATGACTTTTATGTGATGCAGAAAAAGGCCACTGGGGAAAAAAAAACATTGATATGGTTATTTAGTGGAGGAGATCAAAAGGTTCCCTTTACAGTTAATCCCTTCCATGTTTTACTTTTAAAAATAACCCTGCAGGTGTTCAAGCACTGCAGTTTGAGAAACACATTTTTGTTGTGTACCTGTTTTGCATCTCTCTCTCTCTCTCTCTCTCTCTCTCTCTCACACACACACACACACACACACGAGCTTGCAGTTTCTCATCAGCTTTACTTTCATCCATTTAGATTTCTCTGAAGAAACATTTCAGTTAGAACCAGTTGTTACAACAGGAGTGCCTGTTATCAGCTCCGGCTGATACGCCAGCTGCGCCCTTTCCTGGAAGTCAGGGACCTTGAGACTATAGCCCTTATCAGATGAGTGTGGAACTGGGGGTCTTCTGCACTGGGCGATTCGAATTCGCGTTATTTCGCACAATACCATCATACCAGCATTCGAATGGCCCAATCCGCACTCACGTGAATGCGCGAGCTGCCGAACTGAATGCGTACTGGCTCCTCTTTTTGGAGCGTGTTGGCCAGTGCGCTGATAAGGGGATTGGCGATATCCTGGATTGGGGCTCTGTTCGATCTCAGTGCGAATGGGTCTGGTGTGACTACCCAGTCCTGAATTCCATCGCAAGACCCCCAGATTCCAATTTTTACTTCCGGTGGGTCTTTCCTCTTGCCGGTTCCAGGGAAGCGGGGGGGGAGGCGGTTCCGGCGGCCTCCTCCTCCTCCTCCTCCCGACTTGAGAGGCATCCCTGGCTGCATCCCAGGCAGGGAAGAGGCGCGGGGGCTGCTGGAATCGTGGTTCCAGCGGCCTCCTCCTCCTCCTCCTGGCTTGAGAGGCATCCCTGGCTGCATCCCAGGCAGGGAAGAGGCGCGGGAGCAGCAACGGGAGGGAATTGCGGTTCCAGCAGCCTCCTCCTCCTCCTCCCGGCTTGGGAGCCAGCCTAGGCTGCCTCTCAAGCCGGGAGGAGGAGGAGGAGGCCGTTGGAACGGCGGCGATCGCCACGATTCTAGCGGCCCCGCGCCTCTTCCCTGCCTGGGATGCAGCCCAGGCTGGATCCCAAGCCGGGAGGAGGAGGAGGAACTCTTAATCAAAGCATCCCCATTTACTTAGATGGCCATCCAGCCTCTTTGACAGCCACTGGAACTGCTCCTCCCCCCCCCCCCCCAACCACCCCCCCCCACCCCCCCCCACCCACACACACACACCCACACACACCCACGTAGAACCGGGCATTGCTAATTTGTTGCAAGGGAAGGTCATGGTAACATTAAAACCAAGCAGGAATGTAGAGAGGAAACAGTAACGGGCACGTTGTATCGCGATTGTTAATGTGCATGAGCTGGCTCTCCAGCTGTTTACCGGGCTGTCATGACGGGACCTCCCCTTTCACCCCGGAAGCGTTTAAGGTCGCAACCCATGCAGGGCACCACTGAGCATGTGCGAGGCGGCCGATACGAATCGGCCAATCCTCATGTTGAGCACCGGTGTGACAAAACATTCTGCACTGAATGCACTTCGCGCGAATGCAGATTGGCCAATTTGAATCCTGCCAATGCGGAAGGACTCCCAGGTATGACAGTACTTTGCGAAATAACGCGAATTCGAATCGCCCAGTGCAGAAGACCCCCAGTTCCACACTCATCTGATAAGGGCTTATAGTACATGCACTGGTAACCTCACGCCTTGATTTCTGCAATGCACTCTGCATGGGGCTACCCTCGTGCTTGGTTCGGAAACTTCAATTAGTTCAAAACATGGCAGCCAGACTGGTCTCTGGTACATCCAGAAGAGACCATATAACACCGATCTTAAGATCACTTCACTGGCTGCCCATCAGTTTCCGAGCCCAGTACATGGCATTGGTTATCACCTTTAAAGCCCTAAATGGCTTGGGTCCAACCTATCTTCAGGGCCACCTCCTTCCATATAATCCTCCCCACACACTTAGATCTTCAGAGAAAAAATTGTTACAGCCTTGCAAAACAAGGCTGTCTATGACCTCCCAGAAGACCTTCTCAGCTACTGCGCCCAGATTATGGAATGGCCTGCTGGACGAGATCCATCATATTACCATTCTAAATAGCTTTTAAAAAGCTATGAAGATGGGTCTCTTCTGGCAGGCCTTTCCTGAATAGTTCTCTATCAGAAAGAAAATCTAACTGCTGACCTCTGATTTCACCACAGTTATTGTATTGTTTTTAAGTATGGTTTATGTTTTAAATTCTACATGGTTTAATTGTATTTTAAGGGGGGCTGGGTTGAGGGTTCGGACTGTATATTTTAATCTTGTAAGCTGCCTCGATTGCATTTTGTAGAGAGGCGGGATATAAATAAATTTCATTATTATATTACTATTAACTGGCGAACAGGCTAGTAGAAGAGTGCTCTGCAGAAGTTATTGCATAAAATCTCTGGTTTGATGGTATACTGGTGCTTGCCTGAGTCAATATTACATTTCATTGTCACTTTGGGCCCAGGGTCAAAAACACCTGAAAGTTCAGCTTGAATCTGGAATGGGCTTTGAGACAAAAGGCAGTGGCAGAATACTTTCCTCTTATGCTGGGGAGCTTCCATAGCTGGTAACTGCAAGATTGGTGCAACCCATGTGAATGATGGCTTGGCCAAGTGGGTGTGGATACCCAAATGAAGGGACTGTTCTTATTAGATAAGTTCAGGAAGATAGAGAGAGGAGAGGAAAGGAGAGGAGAGGAAAACTACTTTTGCACTTGGAACCCAATTTGCAGCAGTTGAAGTAATGGGAAAGTAGGAGGAAGAGAGAGAAACAGAGACATTTTTAAAGCAGTTGAAAAAATGGGAGCTCAAGGGATTAATCGGCACTAAGTCTCTTACAGATTGGGACAGTTGAAGGGTATGTTAGTGTAGGGATAAGGAAGAGGGAAGGAATCAGATTCAGGACATCAGTTCCTTTTTAAAAATGTATTGCATCCACTGGCTAATCAGAAGATCATTTTGAGGCTGCAAACGTGTCCTCATCTCAGCTGTAAATGGCTTTAGCATATGTGGCAGGGTAAATAATAGTGGTAGCACCACTTGTTTTGTTTATAAAGCACAACAGACTTCTGCAGAGGTTCAGAAAATAAAATAGTGATTCAAAATATTAAGTGGATATTAATGCAGCTATTTTTTTTTTCAGTGTTTTCTAAAAACAGAGCCTTGGAGTTCCCTGTTCCCTGTTTGAAGGACAATGTTTGTTGTGGTTTGATAGTGTTGGACTGAAGCCAGCAAGAACTGAAGACCTATCTACTCTCAACCACAAAATTTGTTGGGTGATCTAGAATCACTTCTCAGCATAGCTGTCTTGGGAGAATTGTAGTGAAAAGGACAGAGCTCCTTGAAGGGTTCCATAAAAATGAAAGGAAACTGGGCCCAACTCTGGATCCTCTTAAAGGTTGGGAATCTAAAGGAGGCCCAGGTTACTCTCTATCCTGGGAGAGTCATACTTTCAAAATTCCAACATGAGGTCTTTCCCTTGCCAGCATTAAAAAAATGTGGATGTTATCTCCTAGGCACTTTGGTAACCAAACATAAGATGGGTGAGGAGTCTCTCTTTGGGATGTGCACATAGACTGCTGGACTATTTCATGTTATTCTCCAACCAGGCAGGAGCTGACTGAGATGCAGAAGACAGAGCACTGAGGACAGTACAAGTGGAATTCAAACTGCTTTTACAGGCTTTACATGTGTACCTTAACCAAATTGTGTAGGGGTGTGACAAAAGAGGGGGGCGTTTGTTTCTTTCTGTGGATATGTTAGAGAGAGGGAGGATGGTGGGGAGGTAATAGTCCCAGAAACCCACAGTTTCTACTGGCAACTGGTTGCAATATTTTGGGAATTATTGTCCAAAGGAAGAAATTTTAGACAGGGGAGAAAGGGACTGACTGCTAATAATCAGTGTGTGTGTGTGCGTGTGTGCCTTCAAGTTGCCTGTTAATTTATGACGACCCCGTTAATTTCATAGGGTTTTCTTAAACAAGGTACCCACCCCCAAAACAGCATGTTCCAGTATTAGTTGCCTTGCTTTTAAGTAAGATATGACATGCTCTAAGTAAAGTTTCACCACCACCCCTTTCCCAGAGATGTATATGAAAAAAGAAATTCTGGTTTTCTGCTGTGAAGATCGATCTAAATATTATGTGGGAGGATTTGTAAGGGACACTGGGGCTGAAAGACAGTTCATCAAGTTCTAGCTTGATATCTGATCTCTCAAACGTAGCTCTTCTTTTTTGCCTGGATTTCTGTTTCTTAAAAGAAGGCTTGATTTGGTTTCCAATGGAAGCCCACTTCCTCCATCCGCTTAAATAAATGCCCCATTTAAATGCTTTTGTCAGCACAGGAAGGAAGCTGTATGATGCATTTACAATACAATTTGCGCCTGATTCCCACTACCTTTTATACGGGATCACAAATCGGTTTGAACTGGTTCAAACAACCCTGATTCCCATTCAAACCAAATCGCTGAAGCAATTCCAAGAGGGGGGCCATGCGCTAGACCCATTTAACCTGTGTCTTTTTGATGCTGATGTTTTCCACATATTTTTCAATAAATCAGTTCCGTGCAAATGTGAACCAGATGCAGATCGGAATTGATTTAAATTTGCCTTTCGGCCTCTGGAGCGGGTCCATTTTGAATTGATTTATTAGTCAAAGTGAACCACAAGTGATTGTAGTGGGAACCACCCTCCACTGTTGAATCAATCCATCGATGCATATCACACACCTATTTATCTGTAAGTGGGAATGAGGCCTTGTAGTCGTCCTCTGATCCATACTATATGGCTCTAATGTTTGCCTGTTGAAGTGCTCTTCTTTCTTGTGATGTAGAAACCTATCCCTATTCTTTCCATGCTATTCCTGCCTCTGGTACCAAATTTTCTATTAGAAGTAAAGTCCAGGAACACATCTACTTCTTTAACTGAGGTATACCTGCAACTTGTTTTCTAAAGATGAAAGTTCTGTCCAACTTCTAGGTCAAGGACATATTCATATTGCAACTCCATCATATTTAAAAGTCTTTTTCCTTATTGTAGTTACAATTTGATTAATCCTTACTGTATTTAGACATTGGCCTGAAACAGATGGGCTGAAAGCACCATGTCAGTGCCAAAATTAGGATTCCAGAGCGCACAGCAACCCTAATACGTATGGACGGCACCATCTTTATGTGGCACCATCCATATGTGGCTTGCATGCACAATGCAAGCACGGCTCCGTGTCCACACCTCTGGGCGCCACACTTGTATTGTGGATGCATCACAGTGCACCAATGGTGCACTGATGACGTCCTCCCCTCACGCCCAAAAGAACCCGCTTTTAGTGGGTTCTTTTCAGAGCGGTGGGAGCCTGCATGGTTTGGTTGCTGCGGGCTCCTTCTGTAGGAAAAATGAGCAGCTCCATTGTTTTCTATATTAACCAGAATGATTTATTTCAGAGAATACATGTTTAAACAGGCTGTTTTAGTGTGAAATACATTGATATTTTTATTTCAGAGAGCTTGATATGTGGGACACAGCTCTCCCACCAGGAAATATATATTTACCCCCTGCGAAACTCCCACCATGACCCTCTGGATTTTTTTCTGGTGCCACTAATGGGCACCTGCCATTTGTTTTCCCTCAAATGCCCCCAAACAATGCTACATTGCTACATCCTAGCAGTCCAGCCCTAATGTTTCAATCCATTTATTTATTTAACCAGTTTACTACAGGGATGAGAATCATAGAGCCATTCCTACATGTAGTTTGACTGCAGTTCCTAGCATCTCTCATTTTTGCTGTGCCTGGCAAAAGTGAACAGTCTAACACAGGAGGATCATGTGGTTCCCCTGTTGATTTAAAAACATTTAAGGTAGGAGAGTTTCTAGTGGTTAGGCTACTGCAGCTCTGATCCCAAAGCTTGGAAATAATTCATAAAAAATAAATACTTTATCATTCATTATTATTATTTCATTTCAAAAATTAACAACTATTTTAATTAGTATTTTAATCATTCTATGACAATGACTTTAACAAGTTTAGTAACAATTAGTAATGCACATTGTTTAAATTTTTACTTCGGGGGCTAATTGTTTAAAGAGTTGGCTATTTCGTAACCATTTTAGTAATTTTAAGGTTTTTTTTAAAAAAAATAAAACTAATGTTACTAATGCATTTTTAATTAATCACATAACAAATTGATGTTATATTTTTAATATTAATACATGAACTTCCAGGTTAATGTCTGTACATTGTCTTTAACACTAACTCTGCTGCGTCGTAATCCACAGCGGAAGAATGGGGCCATGTTGTTCTGCTGCCATGCCTGTTCCAATCCGTTGATGCAAAAAGGGGGGGTCAGCATATACCTGCATCCAGTAGCTACTGTAATTATTTTCTTTAATCAAATGGGATTTTTAAAAATAAAAAAAAATGGAAGCATTTTTAATAAGTAATTGCTGGGTTTTTGCATTATAGCTGCAAAAATGGCAGAGGAGAAAAGAGTAGGGAAAAATGAAGGATAGTTCAAAAAGGGAAATATGTTGTATTCGATTGTACGACGTGTGTGTGTGAAAGAGAGAAAGAGAGAGAGAGAATGTGTGTTGTTGTTGTTGTTGTTGTTATTACGATGTACCTCCAACTCATTTTCAATTTATGGCAACCCTAAAACAAAGCTATCACAGGGTTTTCTGAGTGTGTGGCATGCTCAAGTTCTCTCTCTCTCTCTCTCTCTCTCTATACACACACACAAGCTGATCATATGTCCAAAAGACATTTACTTTGAGTTGATGTCTATAGGAAACATATTTGCACATGGCTAACAGCAGCATCTTCTTACCTTTCAGCTATAGATGGTAGATATTTGTGGTTCCAGTCCTGGAGTGTGAATGTTTTAATTATGGTAATTTAATTATGGCATGCAGAATCAAAGAAAGTGTCAAAATTAGGGGGTGCAGTTTCCAGCCCTGGTATGAACCATAAAGTCTTAGGAAACCGAAGTTCACATCCCATCGATTCTCCCTCTCCAGCCCTCATACGATTGCTCTGTTCATTTTTCCTTTAAGTAGAATACCTTACCCACATCTATTCATGCGTGTTTCACTGGGTTTTAGATAAAAATTTCAACAAGATCATTAAACTGTTTAAGAGGTGTACACTAAACACTTGCATTGGAAAGTGGGGACATGTCAAAGTTTTTACAGGCTTAGAAATAAAAGCAATTACACACTGATATTAAGCTAGGCAAAGAAATCTTATTTGCATAGGTCAATGTGCACAGTGTTTTTAAAGTAATGCTATAATAGAAACACACGCAGGGGGGGAATGTGCATACTGCTGGTATTAACAAGCATGGCTAAATTGTTCACTGAAGAAACATGTTTAATCTTTGCAGAAACACTGTTCTGTGAATCCTGGTGAGGTCAGGGTCAGATTGGGTTACCTATTGTATAAGCCTTGGATGCAGAAAGCTAAAGCAGGGCACGACTTTCCTTCATGCTTAGATTTACCCAAGATTGTTAGGGCCGTATTCATTTCATATCACCGTTGTTCAAGGTTGCCAAATGTCTTGTGAAGAACTTAATTTCTAAAAGAATCATAGAATCATACAGTTGGAAAAGACTACAAGGACCATCTAGTCCAACCCCATTCTGCCATTCAGGAACTTGCAATCAACGCACACACACACCCCTCCCCCAATAGATGGCCATCCAGCCTCTGTTTAAAGACCTTCAAAGAAGGAAACTCTACTGCTTTCCAAGGGCGTATGTTCCACCGTTAAACAGCTCTTACTGTCAGGAAGTTCAATTGGGGGTCTTCTGCATGCAAAACACATGCTCTGCCAATAAGCCATCTCTCCAAAGTCTTATTGTCTGTTGTTGTTAACTGCTCTTGAGTTGACCCTGGGGACCCTGTGGATGAGACATCTTGAAAAACCCGTCCTCCACTGCTCTGCTTAGGTCCTGTAAATTCATACCCATGGCTTCCCTAATTGAGCATCTAGCATGTGGTCTTCCTCTCTTTCTACTTCCCTCCACCTTTCATTAGCATTATTCTCTTCTAGCATTATTCTCTCTTTCCACTGTCTACATTTTGAACAAATGTGTGACTCCTCCACTATTTGTTGTAGGTCAGTCCTGACAGTCAATAAGAACTGTCTATACAAATTTAAAAGCAGGTATCATTAGGAGGCTCAAAGGTGAAAGATATTGATCTTGTACCTTTGTGCAGAAGAAAGAACTTCAGCATGTGCAAATAATCATTCATGCAGGGGAAAATTCCTCTCTGCCACAACCCAAGCTTGAAATGTTACTTTCTAAAGGTAATTTTTACTTTTTTACTTATGACATTCTTCATAAACTATTTTTTGTTGCTCATTATAATATAAGGAGGAATTTGTTGCCTTACTGGTTACTTTTTTTCCCTTTGCTTTCCATTAAAAAAAAAAGGCTGACAAGAGAAAGGCATAAAACGTGAAGCACGATAATTGTAACTACTGTATATTTCCCAGATCCCCTGGTCTGGGCTGTCCTCTCCAGTCCTCTGAGTGAGGAATCTCAAGATAAAAGCACTGACTTGAAAAGAGTGTGTGAGAGTGTATCTGTGTGTGTGCGCGCGCGTGTGTGCGCATGCATGAATGTGCACATGCACCCATCCTAGTTTGTTACACTTTGTGGTTTTGATTTCCATAGTTTATTCTGTGAAACTTTGCCAGATGCTTAATCATGCTCAAGAACATCACCAGGGTCTGCCCCTTAGGATAGCACTCTTGTGACATCATCAGGCCTGTTCCCTGTGACCTCACAAGGAGTGATCCCTAGGACTCAGATTTTGGCACTGAAATGTAACTACTGGAATAGTACTGACCTGGTAACTCTACTTGTAACTCATTGCTTTCAAGTGCTATTTTGGAACTCCAAAACTACAGAACTATAGAATCTCTTCTCATTCTGTTCATTCCAGATGACACTACAACATACAAATATAAAATTTGTATTTGTACAATTGTACAAATACACATTATTCTATTTCTTTATCCCACCCACTACCCCCATCCCAGAAAGGAAAAAGGTTATTAAATAAACCATTCCCGAGTTACATTTAGACCATTTTCTTTGCAATGAAATTATCTTGACATATCTGAATATAGCTTAGCCTTTATTCAGAGAAGCATACTATAAAAATTGGAGGTTAAACAGCACAACTGTATCTGACTGCTGCCAGTGGTGTCACTAGGGTTGGCATCAACCAGTGCAGTAACTCATGGTGTCATCCTTGCAATTGACCTCCTCCCATATGGCACCATACAGAATACTTAGTGATGCTTTTTGTACTAATGTAACTTAAAAATTGTAACTCATGTATATCACTTAATGCAATAGAAACTACTGTGACATGAAATTAAAATTAAGCCTCTAAATTACAATATCATATGCACAACCTAAATGTATTTACATGTACATTGTTTCATGTGGTTGAAGTGATAATACAGAAAAATGTGATATTTTAAAAGTAAACAGGAGAAGAAGAAAGGAGAGGTAAAACAATGAGTACAATATAAATTATTGCACAAGTAACAATGATCTTCATGATATCAAAAAGTAATGTTAAGCAGTCTTGTTCTGTTAACACCAGTAACATTCGCATAAATCACAGATTCAGATGAGGCACAGCATGATTTTGCTGATCATCCTGCTTCTCCACCTCTCTAAGGAAACTCAGTATTCTGGGCATGAAGCCAAATATACAGATTAGTTGAAAAGCATAAACAGATTTGACACTCACTAAAAGAATGCCCAGCTCAAAGAAGAAAACTGGAAAAGGCTTAAATATCACAAATTAGCTGATTCATCAGGCTGTGTAACTGATAAAAGAACATCAGTCCAAGAATTGAGTTTAAAGATGAAATGAGACTGTGGGCCAATAATGTGTACAAATTCATAAAATATTTCCAAAATACACATTTGGCTTCTGAGCATCACAAGAAGAAAACAAACAACAAAAATTCAATATGGAATCTCAGCAAAATCTCTCTTCTTCCTGAAGGTATACCTCAGCCAGTAAGGGGAGATGGACTTGGTTCTTCTTCTACTGTCTTTAGCCACTATACAGATCTTAGAAAAGCATCAACTGCAAGTGGGAACTGCCATTTCCCACATTGCTCTGGACTGATGCTTTCACAGAGGCATTGCAGTAGGTTAAACTGGCAGCTCCCACATCCAGCCTTCAAGGGTAGGGTTCCAGGGAGGGATCAGATTGCCAGTAGTCCATGCCAGGGCACTAATACCCAGCAGCTACCTGAGGGTGCCAGTTGCTAATGCTAGGCCTATTTCTTATGGGATTGGCTATGGGAACCATAACCAATTCCTGCAAATTATCAGGTAATTCCTGCAGATTATCAGGTAAATTACTAGGTAATTACTGCAAATTACCTGCTAATGTTACTATACTTTTGTGCCACCTGAAACACAGTGGTCTCTTTCACACTATATAACTGTCCCACTAACTGCCCTGTCTGCCTCTTGCAAAATCCTAGGATCTGTAGTTTGATGGAGCCCTCAGGCAGAGAACTACTCAACAAAACTCCAGGTCTCATGGTTACATAGGATGAAGCCAGAGCAGTTAAAGTACCATTAAAGTATATAATTGTATAGTGTGAAAGAGACTATATGGAGTTTTTGAAAACTTGCTTAAAATATAGAAACGTAAATAACATGGAAGTAGGTGGATCATCTGTGTCTAAATTGGGATAATGGGGGAATTAGTAAAAGGTAACTATGAGAGTTTTACTAGAGGCAGGCAAAGGCTAAACATCTAGTTTGAGGCTATGAGACAGTCTTTTCAAACTTTCTTCAAAAATCACATTTATCTGCTATGATCTCCTCCAAATTTCCATAAAAACACAACACTTAGTATGAAGAACATAATTGCTACAAGATAGAAATGGCACTTTCTTTATGAAGAAAGAAAAAAATAGACCAGAGTACTTGATTAAGCAGATCATGAGAGCCAGAAATAATACCATTAATGCTCTGTTTGAAAGCCATTTTGTTATAAATTAGTCATCAAATATGAAGGACAAAATAAGTTCTCCAAGAGGTGTCAATTCATTAATTTAAAAATTAAAAAAATCTTATGTCTTTTTTTAAAGACTGTATTTAAGCAGTTTCTTTTAAATCTCCATTGTTCACAAAACTTCATCACTCTTAATACTAAGAAGGAATGCTAGTTATAAACCTTATTTACCATGCTTTGCTAATGGTCCATATCTCATGAATAAAAGCAGCAATTATTACTTTAAAAAAATGAAAAGGCAACATTTGGAGCAAATTTCATTCCTGCTAATTTTCATGTCCCTTTCTCCAGAACGACAACAGTATCAATGACTTTAATGGTAAAGAGGATTTCATTCAATGTATCCAAGATGAAGTAATGTAAATGAGATATGCTTGGTTAAAAAGCAATTCCATCTTCTGTGTAGCATGCAGAACAAATTTCTTGAGAGAAAAATGTAGTTTGATTTAAAACTATTCAGTCCAGTGACAAGAAAGACAAGAGAAGACAGAATGCCTTGGCAAGTTTCTTACTTACAGTTAAGTTGTCAGGCCATAAGCACCCCATGGTTTGAGATTTCAGGGCCAAATCCTGAGATCTAGGCCTGATGATATTATTAAGCATGATACATCAGGAATTAACTACCATTGTTCAGTTCATGTCATTCAAATAAAAATCCCAAAGTCTAATAGAAAATACATTGGGAAAATTAAGTTTTTCATGATTAGCACTGAACCGGGCAGGGGGGAGGGGAATCCCCAGCTGTTTTAAATATGTACCCTTACATACCTTCCTTTTAAGACCACCTGTAAATTGTAATCAAATCATAAATTTTCAAAGTAAAAAGGTAAATTTTCTAAACTCTGCTTCTAATGGGTTGCTCCCCAATGCTTCTCTCTCTCTGGTTGCACCCTCTCTTCTCTTGTCTTTCTTTTTTGTCCTTTCCCAGTCAAGAGTGTAGAATCCTTCTTTATCATCCAAAGTCATAATCATAATAATGCTACTAAGAATCACCAGATATTTGGCGAAGGGGCTGGTGATTATAATAATGATGCTAATGGGCATGTCCTGTCTATGCATGTCTGTTGTTGTATGCCTTAAAATCATTTCCAACTTTTGGCAACCCTAAAGCAACCTTATCTCAGGATTTTCTTGGTAAGATTTGGTCAGTGGGGATTTGCCATCACCTTCCTCTGAGGCTGAAAGACTATGACTTGCCCAAGGTCACCCAGTGAGTTTCCATGGCTGAAGGGGGATTCAAACCCTAATCTCCAGTGCTGACAATTACTTTATCCCTAGTTAAACTTGCAGCTAGACATAAATCAGCACAAACTTTATGCAAATGAGTACTCTCTTCTTCAGTGATTAATTTCACCAGTTTTTGTGATGTGTTAAGTGGCCACACCAGTTTCTCTTCTGTACAGTTTGTTTATGATTGAATGAATATGTGTTATTGAACTGTATGCAGTTGAATGCATGAACCATCCATTGGTTTAAAATATAATGGCTGGCATTTTGTATTACAATTATAGATTTGTAACTTAAAGTTACAGATCCATAACTGCTCCATATTCAGTAATGTCATGTAGTCATAGGGTTCATCTATACTGTAGAAATAGTGAAGCTTGACACCACTTTAATTGCCATAGCTCTATCCTACAAAATTCTCAGATTTGTAGATTCGTGAGGCACCAGCACTCTATGGCAGAGAAGGCTAAAGACCTTGTAAAATTACAAATCCTAAGATTCCATAGGATGGAGCTTAAAGTGGTTTTAAGCTACATTATTTCTACATTTTAGATGTACTCATGGTGGTAGAACTATAGCCACAAATGCAAATACCGTCCAGCCAAACAACCAACAGCTGCATCATGTGAAAGAGGTCTCTTCAGCTTCTGATTGGGATGCAAGAGGTATTGTGGAAGGTGGTTCTGACTGGAGATAACATCATACTGACTCCTATTCCTATCACTCAGGTGTCCAGCATCACTTCCCACTATTTTTATTTTTAAAAACCCAACCTGGATGCAGTATTGCTGGTTAAAGTTCACTGGTCCTAGAACAGGAGTGGGAATGCAACAACTCCCCCAACTTTTTATGCCCCCCTCCCAGGCTGTCCATACCACCCTTGCAGGGTTGGATGAAAGTTAGGATAAGAGGCATGCCATTTCATTTTAGGAATCTGATCACGGTATCATGTGCAAGGAAGAGCAAGCCATGGCTCAGTGCTTTGCATGCAAAACATCACAACATTCAATTAATTCCTATCAGAAAGATCATGTAGTTGTGAAGCCAGAGATCCTGAAGTGTGCAGCTAATCTGTCCACTTTAACTGGCCTAATGTGCAAAATGAAAAATATATCATTACCATCCTTTATACCTTCAGACTGACCACAAGATTAATACTATAGTCCTATGACACAAATATTTTAATTAGATTTTTGCAACATCCACAGCTATTTATCAACATTCATGCATTTCTCTTCTCTGCAATAAGAGACATACAGCACTTCAGTACTAGAAAGTGGTTTTGAATAAAGAATCTTTATTATACCTGACAATTATTTTTCTTTAAAAAACAATTTCTGCATTTTTATTACTAATGTACTGATTATACAATAGATTGAAAAATAAGCCCTAAAAGTTAGAGACTAGTAAAAATATTTCAGTGCACAATGTAACATTTTAAACCATGTGAAAAAGATAGCATTAGGCTTAAAAACAAATTATGTCTTTCACTCTCTTATGTTTAAAACAAGAAAACAACAACAAAAATCACATGAGTACTTTCCAGTTGGCTTAGCAGCTAAGGAAATCATAAAAGCAGCTTTCCTCCTCCACCTTGACCTCAAGTACTTAACCACCATACCCAAGAATAATGACTTTCAGACCTACTTAATATGAATGAGCTCAAAAAGCCACTGCTTATGAGAGCAAATCTGTCATTCCGTAGCTTTCCACAAGCACGCAGGCCCTCTCAGCATGAATGAAAGATTGCTTTGAGCTGCTCCCCATCATATGATGCCTCAAATCAATGTAATACTATTAAGTGCAGCTGCTGACTAAATCCAAACATCTCAAGAAAGCTGAAGGCAATAGATACAAAAATAAGCTTTTAAATAGGTGGTGTATCCCTTCAGTAGGCGACAGGTTGAGGGATTGAACCCAAAGAGGCTCATAAATGGTTCCTTTTCATCCTGGAGAGAAATTACTAGTGGGGTGCCTGAGGTTTCTGTCCCAGGCCTGGTGTTATGCACCCTCTTTGTAAATGGCTACAACTGATGGAAACAAAGGCATGGTTATCAAATTTGCAGTCGACACCAATTTAGGAGGAGTAGCTAATACTGTACCACAGAGGGCAGGATCAGCATTCAAAATGACCTTAACAGATTGGAGAACTAGTTCAAAATTTACAAAATGGATTTCAATAAATATAAAGCAATACACTTAGGAAGGAAAAATAACACAAATATAGGATGGGTGATATCTGGCTTGAAAACACCATGTGTAGAATAGGATCTAGGGTCTTAGTAGACCACAGTTTAAGCATGACTGTTGTGATGTGGCAGCCAAAAAAGGTAATACAATTCTAGGCTGAATAACAGTAGTATCATATCCAGATTGAGGGAAGTAGCAGTGCCAGTCTATTTTTCTTTGGTCTGATCTTACTTGGAATACAGTGGGCCCTTGCTATCTGCTGTGGTTTGGTTCTAGGACTCCCTGTGACACCAAAACCAGTGCATGCTCAAGTCCCATTAAATACAGTGGCATAGTAAAGTGGTGTCCTTTATATAAAATAAAACATTAAGGTTTCATTTTTGGAATTTATATTTTTAAAAATATTTTCAAGCCATAGGTGGTTGTATCCATGGATAAAAAAATCCATAGATAAGGAGAGCCAACTATATGGTGTCTAGTTCTGGACACCATAGTTCAAGAAAGTTATTGAGAAGCTGGAATGTGTCTAAAGGAGGTTGACTATGGGCCAACACACACTTCAGAAATAATCCAGTTTGAGACCTCCTGCCTCAATGCTAGGGAATTCTGAGACTGTAGTTTTGTGAGACATTTAGCCTTCTCTGTCAGAGGGGTCTGGTGCCACAACACACTACAGTTCCCAGAATAACCTAGCCAGGGCAGTTAAAGTGGTCCCAGACTGGATTATTTCTGCAGTGTGTTTTGGTCCTTATTCTGCTTCTGCACTGACTTTAGTTTAGGGAGACCATTTTGAGTTGAGGCACTATTACACTATATTGTTATTATGCTATTATTTCATGGCAACATTGCATGGAATCCTGGGATTTGCAGTTTAGGAACATACATTTAGAACTCTCAGCCAGAAAGCTCTGGGGTATCACAAAACTACACAACCTAAAATTCCACAGGGTGTTGCCATGGCAGTTAAAATTGAATAATAGCACTATAACAATGTAGTGCTTCAGAGTCCTTCAGAATTTACAGGTGCACCAAAAGGTTTGGGAGAGATGCCTTTACACTGGTAATGCACAGCTGGGTGGATTCCTACCTTACTATTTCATTAGCAATGTTTCATGAAGGACTGCTGATTGAATGAGATAGATCAAGGTCTCTTTCGCATATTATTTATTTAGAATACAGTTGTCCCTCCACATCTGTGGTTTTGACTTCTACAGATTTGATTATTTGCCAATTTGATTAATATGTTTTCTCCAGGAATCTCTAGGTTATCCTGCTCAACACTGCCAGATGTTGACCATAGAGTTGCGCTGCAGGACCTAGAAATTACTAGATAAAACCTCTAGGGATTTGTAGATCCTCCAGCATGATTCTGTGGTCAGCCTCTGGCAGACGTTGCATTGGATGACCTAGACATTCCTAGAGAGGTGTTTTCTCAGGTTAAAAAAAAAGTGGTATTTTATTTGCATTTTTCCATTTTCACAGGGGTCCTGTGTCCCCAAACACAGTGAATGTGGAGGGCCCACTGTATTTATACTCCACTCTTCAGCCACAAAGGCTTTTAGAGTGGCTTACAAACTGTCAGTTTGACAGTTCCCTGCCCTCAGGCTTACAATTTCAATACTTTGATCCCAGTTTAACTGCCATGGCTGGATCTTGTGGAATGCTGGGATTTGCAGTTTGGTGAGGCACTAGAGGCCCCTGACAGCAAATTCTCAATACCGCAGAAAATTATAAACCCCAGGACTCCATGGGATGGAGCCATGGCAACTTAAGTGATATCAAAATGCTGTAACTATGTAGTCTGAAGGAAATCTAAGTTGTTTAGGGAAAGAATTGTGTCTTCTGGGCTGCATGAATGTGATAGACCACATTATTAGGGGAAAAGTATAACTACCTTTATCTGCTCAGAAATAACTGGTTTGTTGTTGTCGTGCACCTTCAAGTCAGTTCCAACTTATGGTGATCCTAAGGCAAACCTATCGTGGGGTTTTCTTGGCAGAATTTGTTCACAGCGGGGTTGCCTTTGACCCCATGAATTTTTCATAGGTTTTTCTTAGACAAGGAATTCTCAGAGGTACTTTTGCTAGCACCTTCCTCTGAAATATAACCTACAGCACCTGTTATCCATTGGCAATCTCCCATCCAAGTAATAACCAAGGCTAACCTAACTTAGGCCCTTTATAAACGTGCATCCTAGTACGTACAGAGTACGTACAAAATGGCAGTGCCCATTCTACATGGGCGCCACCATTACAATGTGACGGCTGTGGCGTCTCCAAACGGAGTGGAGCGGATGTGATGTCCTGGCACCACGGAAGGGAGCCTGTGGTGCCCTTTCCGTGGCACCAGAAGGAGCTCCATTTTAGAGCTCCTTCTGGGTTTTGTGTCACTGGCGCAGCCTTTACACGGCTGCACCAGTGACACAGAGGAGAAAGGGGCCGACTGGCCCCTTTCTCCCTTTTCCCGCTGCTGTTGGGATCTCCTTGGGGCATGAAGCCCCAAGGACACCCCTTTCCAGGCCACGGGGAAGCAACCTTTTGCCGCTTCCCCGCGGCCTGGAAAAGCAGCAAATCGGGGCCTCAGGGCTGCCGCTGTGGCAGCTGAGGCCCGATCCATCAGGGAAAGGGGCAGGTACAGGCCACCCCAAAGGGGTGGTCTGTAAACGGCCAAAGCTTCCAAAATCATATGGGATCTGGCACCTTTAGGGTATTTAGGCCCTTTACTCAGAGATTATAAGAAACATTCCAGAAAATCATATAGAATAATGTCACAGATGTCTGTACTACATCAGAGGATTACTTTGAAATGTGTCCCCATAGCAAAAGCTCCTTTTATGTAAGAAGGCAGCAAATCTGTGATAAAGGTCTTATGCAAACCTTTTTGATGTACTGCATTCTTTCAAACAAGGAATTTCTTATTACAAGCAGAGGTGTATTCAGAAATGCATCCGCTACTCCTGCAAACTGAATTTGCTACTGCCTTGGTCTACTACATCATTCAATATGGAATGATTCTTTGGACACAAGTATCAGTGTCTTCAATACCTTGCTTTTACAGTGGGTAGTACCCATTTCAGTTCTCACACTGACTCATTCAGGATAGTCTTGATTTTAGCAATGTTCCTCTAACAACGTTTTAACAATGTTCGTCTATCATCTCAATTCTAAAAATATGGAGTGGGAAGCCAGTTCCATTGATTTCTATGAGTGAAATCCCAACTTACTTCTACTTATAGTTGATCCATGAAATAGATGGAAGATTTTGCCATTAATAATATAGGTCTCTCTGATTTGTGGAGATTTGTTAAGTAGTATTAAGTCTGAATTTACCTGATGAATACATTTCCAAGTGTGTTTAAATATTATTACAAAGAACAGAACTATATGTCCGATATGCACTTCCACTATCCCCTCTCCCCCCCCCCCCCCCCCCCATTTTTCCACCATGGCTGCAGTCTGAAGGGGAATACTGGCATTGACTCATTCATGCTGGCCAGAGCAGATAAGGAAGACGATAAACATTTTCCCACTTTTTTTTCCTTTTTAAAAAATCCCTCCTAATGGGAAACAAGGGGATTTGGACCAGGTAGATCCAAAGATTCCTACAGTCCAGTGCATCCTTTTTGCCCTTTCCAGACACTGAACAATGGCAGCTTTTCATTGTTAAATGGATCTCCCAACTGCAGTGGGGAGGTGTACAGTATCCTATGACCAGAGGGACATCCTCTTGGGGACTATAGACTGTACTTGTATCCTCATTAGTATTATTTTAGAGATCTTTTAATCATGCAATGTTGTTGTTTTAGAGTGTATGGCATGTGGCAGGTTTTTATTCTCTTCTTCCCCCCCCCCCCCATTTTATTTGACCCTTACTATGTAAAGCGCTGTGTAAACTTCACAGCACTCTATAAATAAATATTAATAATAATACACTGTACCCAAAATCCACCTGCTGTGTTGTGGTTTGGACAACAAAGACCCTCATAATTTGAGACCCAAGGTTTCTTAAGTATATTTTTATATCTTATTAAAACAGAAAAATCTATGTTCCTCCTATGCTAATAAAATATTTTCATACTTAGAAATTTTCAAAAACATTTCAGTATGTTTAAAAAAACACATCTTTGCATAAAATATATGTTATATCTTAGGCCAAAACAAGTTCAGTCCAAACAAAATTCATCATGTCTAGTTATTTGTTTTTACTATAACTTCCCCATGGCGATATATACAAAAATAGCAAAATACTGTGGTAATTCTAATAAATATATTTATACTATGTACCATTAAACATAAAGCCACTTTATAAAGAGTAGCTTTAGGGCAGCCTTTCCCAACCTGATACTCTCTAGATGTGTAGTATTATAATTACCAGGATTCCCTAGCCAACTAACCAGACTTAAACCTATAGTCCAACACATCTGAAGAGCACCAGGTTGGAGAAGGGTACTTTAGGGATAAGGGAGGAAAGGAACATGATTATGTAACAGTGCTTCAATTAACACAATCTTCATACAGTCCTAACCCAAAGTAACAGAGTTGACTGTTTATTGAACACTATCTGTGGCAGTATCAAGAGCACAACATAGATTCTGTCAAGACAGAATGATCAGTAGTTCTGGCTTCTTTGCTGAAAAAAATAAAGTACCAAAAATTACAGAAGCTATTTCAGAGAGGTAAGCAGAATTGCAACAAATGATCTGGTTAGAGAACCAAGATCTAAATTCTATAGCCAAAAGGTGCAGAATACTGTTAGCAATTAAGGCAGTAGCTTTAATTTTGCCTTTTTAAAAAAAGGAGGGGTGTTTACAGACAAACTAGAATGTTGCTGACTCATAATAAAGGCTGGGAACATGAAAGTTAAAATTAGATTGTTACCAGTCATAGGCTGCAAAGAATAGGAATGTATAATGGAAACAAGGAGGGATAATTCAATAGTTACTAATCAAAAAGCAAGTGAGACAAAAGCACAAGTACAGAAGGAAGGAAACAGTCTCAATTTCCTTTCACAATAAAAGGCAAAAAACAATGTATCAGTGAAAGAAACCTTTGCCACTTCAGTGTATGTACCCGTCTCAGAGCTGTACAAGTCTTGTTTAACATCTTACAATCCAGTGCAATGCCAAATTGCAATTATCTCCTTCAGAGCAATTAAATATGTCCCACAGCAGTTTGCATTCTGTAGGCTCAGTTGTTTTTTTCTTGGATGTTCACAGAACTATCATTTGACTGGAACCGCTTGGCTAGAAAGAAAAAGAGAGAGTTAAGAAACCCCACAGAAAACCCCCACTTTATTCATCTGTATATAGTGCATTCACAAGAAATCTGAACAAGCAAACACAACAGCCAGACCATTCCCATGGGCCAGACCCTTCTGAGTAAATGCAGCTAATGATTCTGTTAGACATGCAACAAAATCACAAGATACAACGTTTTGGGGATATAGCTTCATCCAGGATGCAAAGGCTCCCGTGCAAAAAGGCGTTCATATGTTGTGACAAAAGTAACCCCCAATTATTGTATTTAAATTGGAAAACAGGGTGTGAGGCCTTAAAAAAAAACAATCTAAAATACAGTATTTTTCATCTGCAAAATGGTTGCATTAAATAACAGCAGCTAAGAAGCACCTGCATACTGGATGTCATTTGAATATAGTGAGCTACACTGTTAATACAATTGAAAGAGCCATGATTTCTTTGCAAACCTTCTGAGGAACTATTTGAAATTCTTTCAAATATCTTTCTTTCAAAAGCCAATATTACTAAATTTGCTCTTCTCTGATGAAGAATGATATATGTATGATATCCATACATGTGTCAAAGTTGAGAAAATGTTTACTTACAGCTTTACATGTTCCACTAAAGGTGAGTTGTGCAACTCTCAAAGTGTACATATATGGGAAGGTTTCAAGGTACATGTGCTTGTTTTTGTTGTTGTGAGTCTTCAAGTCATTTCTGACTTATGGTAACCCTAAGGTGAGCCCATCACAGGATTTTCTTGGCAAGAATTCTTCAGATGGGGTTTACCTTTGCCTTTCTCTGAGGCTCAGAAAGTGTGACTTGCCCAAGATCACCCAGTGGGTTTCCAGGCCATGTGGAGATTTGAATCCTGTTCTCCCGAGTTGTAGTGTAACACTCAAACCTCTATGCCATGCTGGTTCGCATACCTGCACTTTGTTTCAACAAGTTGGTGAAGTATTAGTGTTGAGATTTTGCGGGATTCTACCACATCCTTTTCTCTGGATGCCTAAATGGGATTTCTAAATGCTCAGCTGCAATACTAGAAATTTGGAAATTGAAGGAAAATTTCATGGGGGAGTAATATTCTAAAAGAGGAGGGTGGGTAATGCCATCATTCCTTCTCCCCATCACTGCTCTGCTATCACAGAAGGTCGAAGGCTTTCATGGCCGGCATCCATAGTTTTTTGTGGGTTTTTCGGGCTATGTGGCCATGTTCTAGCATTCTTTTCTGACGTTTCGCACGCATCTCTGTGGCTGGCATCTTCAGAGAATGATCTTCTCTGAAGATGCCAGCCACAGATGCTGGCGAAACGTCAGAAAGAAACTGCTAGAACATGGCCACATAGCTCAAAAAACCCACAAAAAGCTATCACAGAAGGTTTTGTACAATAAATAGTTCTGAGGTCCACAGGCCACTTTGGCTAAACTAAAAAGAACTGGAGTCTATATAGTCAAGTGATACCTTCTGAAATTGTAGGGAAGCAGTTTCTGGTTAAATATTAGGAGCAAAATCCTAACAATAAGAGTTGTTAGTGGAATAAACTCTTGGGAGATGATGGGTGCTTCCTTTATTGAAGGTATTTAAGCAGTTTGGATGGCTTTCTGTTCAGGGATGCAGAAGAAACATCCATATTGCAGATCCTGCAGCAAGATTGGACCAGCAACTCCACAGTTTTTACACATGCTCATCGATGGTTGGGTCTAATTTTGATAAATAAATTATCTCATCTAGATCAGATTCCAGTCTTTTGACACCTGTTTATCATTGTATCTTAACTTGCTGTTATTGTAAAGATACTCAAAATTTGATTTTATTCATGTATGGTCTGCAAATTATTGCAGTGACTATTCCAGCTGGTGCCACCTACCAAGCTTATAGACTCCATCCCAAGGTACTAAGCTCTAACTTCAAGATTCCAACATCAGCAACCTCTGCTGTACAAAAGCAGTGAATGCACCCCTCTGGCCAGCCAGCACAGCCCAAGGTCTCTGATTCACAAGGACTTTGATGCAAACTCATGTTGCCCATGTCATCATTCCTTCCATCAAGAAGGGGAGCCAAAGTAACTTGCTTGGTTATATACATATCCACTGCCAGCCATCCATGTTTCCCAGTGTCCGGGCCAAAAACATTTTGAGTCTGAGCATGCACCAGGATGAAAAAGTGGTCTAGTGTCAATTCCTGACCAACTATGTTCACTGGGATGACTGCAGAGGACATCACTAACATGTTGTATATCTTGCCACCTCATCACCAAAGCACCCCTCTCAGGATATCTATTAGCCTGCACAAATCACCAACGTTTTAATGAAAGGAAATAGAACCAACAGTAAAGATTTGGCAGTTTTACTTACATGGCATTAGGATACGCTTTTTCTGCTTTGAGTGAAGGAAGCTACTCAGGTAAAAAACAACTGGCAGAAAGAGAATGAATGAAGAAACGGCAATCACTGGCACCGTGTCGCTACAGGGGACAGAACAATTGAAAGTAGTGCTCCAAAGCCTTCGTGTGATGTTCATCTAATCGGAAGAACACTCAGGATTAAAAAACAAAAAATTGTCCACCAAGAGAGATCAGTATTTTGTACAGGTTCAGGAACAAATGTGTTTCAGGGCACCTACAATTCTCTGGGTACAATTAAAGCACCCTGGGTGCATTCACACAGTAGCCCCAATATGAGAATTTCCTTTCCCCTGAAGTAATACCATCTCATACGACACATCTCTTTTTATGCAAGAAATAACAATTTTAAGAGGCATTACTCTCATGTGTGTTTTCAAATTAAAGACTTTGGAGTAGGAATACTGACCCATATCTGGAAAGTATCATGGGAATGTATATCTGAGGTGTACTGGCACAACTTCATTGAAGACTGATAAATAGTTATCAGCTTTCTATACAATGTCATTATTGGAAAAGATATACCCGCAGCTCAGCAAAGCTATTTTTAAAAGTAAACTAGTTATTTTAAAAAGTAAACATAACTAGTTAGTTATGTTCCAAGGTCACTAAAATAGTTAGTTGCCATTACAGTTTAATTTTTTTTCAGTACCTGCTTCCCATTTTTTCAATAATAACTTAAATTGATACTTTTTAATTTACTTAGCAGGGGAGTGGATGTTCCAATCTGCTGGCTTACAGCACAACACACACTCCCCTCCCACACAACTTATCACCTCAGCATCCACAATAGAGTACAAGGCAACAGCATAAGGCACAGCGCATACCAGTACTTGAGATGTGATACTCTTCCCCCACCATTTAGTAAAGCCACTCCAACTATCAAGGTAACTGAAACATTGCAGATAAACTGCAAAAGGAGTGAAGTGGTCCTTTGTTACTACAATTGTAATGTACCATACTGAAAAGGAAAATCATTTAATAATGATTAGTTATTTGTAACTAATTACTTCCAAACACTGCATTTACCTAGCCAGAAGGAACAAAACACAAGGAAACTAATTTGCTTCTTTACCAATTTTGTTTGAATCCTGATTTCAATATGTTGGGATTTTAATAGATACTATACCATTCTTACAAGTTTGGTTGCCACATCACCATATTATTATTTTGAGCATAAGCCAAAGTGTTTTTGATTTTGCAGTCCATTAAGATTGTAAAACATAATTAACTACAATCTTACAGACAAAATAGCAGACATAGGGTGGGGATGTACAACAAAATCTGAATGAAAACTTACTGCATCTTCCACATCAATACACAAATGGAACTGTTCTCCAGATTCCTCTTGCTGCCCACTCTTCTGCATATGGATGTACATGTCATTCAATTTTTTGTAAGTCACATTGCAGTTCTTGCATACCTCTGAGCGGTTACCTAGGAGCAGATTGTCCTCCTGCATCTACAGTCACGAGAGGGAAATTAGTTTTTCAACAACTCGATCTAGACAGCAGAGTTGATTCTGAGGTATAATCCACAATTAGAAAAACTGATTCGAGTTCCTTGACAAAGGTCTCTCATATGAACTGAAAACCCACATAATCACTTTTCTTCTTCCATGTGTGTTCAAAAAACGACACTAGAATAAGGTTCTCACTTTCTAGGTTTGTTAAGCCATCTACCTCACTGATCCCGTGAACCCAACCATGCCTGAGTCACACCTAACAAAACAGCCACAACCCCAAATCTGCTATCTAGAAATAGGTTAAAATAGACCAGTAGAGGGGGAGACATCCCCCCTGTGGCATTCACAGTATGTCTTGGAAGACTTGGCAGGCATAAATCTTCCCTGGTAGTGCTTGCTGTAGTGGTAGCCCCTGAAACGTCTCTAGGTCAAGGTAGGCTTGGAACCACTAGATTGAAAGTCCCAGGATTGGGCATTTCACCTACACTAGCAGTAGGCAGAGGCCCTCCCATTAAAACCCATAGAAGGGATTTTAAACAAAAAGGAGAAACACCATCTCCTCCAGCTCCTATCCTAGCTGATATGAGCAGACAGGGCTTTGGAAGGGTAAACAATCTACTATCTCCTTGTCCACCTTTTTACAGCACTTAGGTTTGCTCTGGCCAGCTATGAGTATATGAAAGCAAAATCCTCAATAGGTCTGACTAAAAAATATCTATCAGTTGTTATCGTACAGCCCCAGAATCTCATTTTCTGTTACGTTCTGACGAATCTCACAACCATCATTAAAAATTTTCTGATGCAAAAGCTTATTGTTTCAAGGGTGCAGAATTAAAGCCGTTAGAATCTTGCTGTTTATGTCCTATAAAATATGATGATATTTGCAAAGTTGATGCTTAGAAATCAGAATTTCCCATTCTGTCCTCACATGACATGCAAGAATAAAATCATTTACTTTATACAAAGCAGTAGCCAGAGGCCTGATTCTACTAAGTTAAAAAAAAACCACACCTCCAACTAATTATTGTGCTCTCCCAATTGTTCTAAGATGGTCAAGTGAATGAGAATGAGAATATAGGGAAATCAATGCATGCTACAAGAAGGTATAGAGGAAATTCTTTGATGACAGGGTAAGGTCTAAAGAAAAACGGATAAGTCAATTTAAAACAAGACAGAAGAATAATTAAAAAGAAGCTATGCTGAAAAAGTATGAGTATGGAAGGATTCATGTTCTACTTCTGAATGCACAAAACAGAGGCTTATTTGTGGGGCTGTGGGTGAATTTCATTTGTATGTTTCCAAGCTCTCAGTATATCAATGTTTGTCCAACTTGTGCTATTCTTTTCATCTACCTCCTGCTGACAACTCTCATTATTCAATAGCTACTGACTATTCCAATATAAATGCAAAACAGTTACACTAATGACTGTACATCAACAATAAATGACTTGTTTTGGTACTGCGGAACCCAACAAAAAGAGGTGGAAAGGAAAAAACTATATACACACGCATCGAAAATTATCTATCTTTTCATATTGGACATATGCTTGTAATCAAGAGTAGCTTTTACATAGGATCTTTAAGCACACAGTACTTTTTCCGGGATCCCACATGACAAGTGAGAACTGGAATGACTGATTTTTTAAAAATAAAACAGTTTCTCAGGCCTAGTTGCAATGAGGTTTTTAATTTTTATTAAGAAAATTTTATCCCATAAACAAGCAACACCAAATTGCATGTTATAGTAATGTACCCCAAGGACATGGGGGCAGGAATTGCACACATTCATATGTTAATTTTAAATGTGGAAGATGCTCCCCCTCTTTCTCCCTGGACCCCATTAATTCTGCTTTCTCTCCTCACTCCTTCTTCTAATTCTGGCTTCTCCAATAACATCTCCCAGCCTTTCACTTTTCCTAAATCTGTCAAATAGTCTACATGATGTGATTTCTTCTTCCATTACAATCCAAAAACATATAGGGAGCCCACAGCAGAATAAGAGCACCTTCCTGTTTGTACTCTCCTGCAGTTAGAGGCCTACTGCTTCTGATACAAAAAAATATACAGTTGGCCCTCCACATTGGCAGCTTTGAGTTTTGCGGATTTATTTGCTGTTTTGAATATGTTCTCTCTAGGAAATTCTAGGTCCTCCAGCACAACTCTGCCAGAATTTGACCATACAGTTGTTCTGGAGAATCTAGAAGTTCCTAGAGAAAACACTACTGCAGGCATTTGTAGTTCCTCCAGCATGATTCTATGATCAACTTCTGGCAGATGCTGACACAGAGTTGCACTGGAGGACCTGGAAATTCCCAGGGAAATGTTCTCTTAGATAAAAAGAACAGTGTTTTTTATTTGCAGTTTTTCCACATCCGCAGGGGTCCTTCACTCCTAACCCCAGCGAATGTGGAGGGACCACTGTATAACCAATGTGACTAGTACAGACAGAAAGTCTCCTACTTCACGAATCAGTCTAGTTCTCTGTCAAAACAGCCCAGTTTGATAACCATCAATACACCTTGAGGTATCAAATTCTATACTGCTTAGCATTTCATATGCAAACATGTTAGCACTCACGTTTTAAAATATATCGAGATAGCCAGACACTGAGATAGCCAGTTATCTATAGCTAAGATAAAACTGCACCAAAATACCAAAGACCCATATAGTTAAATCCCAAGGTTACAAGGCTCAGAATAAGGAAAGAAAGTGATTTACTATATGCAGAAATTGCACGACTCTTCCTATATAATTACCAACCATTGTGAGACCAAAACAGTACCATAATTGCATATGAAATGGAGGTGAACGTTAATTAGAATGCATTCTGTTCTTTCAGTGGTGAACACCTGCGTTTGAAAGATAATTGTTCTACCTGCCTAAACTGCACAAGATTTTGTGAATTATATTTGCTGCATCTTGCTCTCTCTCTGTCTCTGTCTCTGTCTCCCTCCCTCCCTCCCTCTCTCTCTCTCTCTATATATATATATATATATATCATTTTCACTACACAATTAGAAGGCTCAACTGTACTCTCACATAAAATGTTAAGTACCTGGAGGTTGTGTTCAAAGCATGCCAACGATTCATTGAATAAGGCCAGGAATGTCACTGTACTATTTGACAAGCCTTCACTGTTGTTCTTTAAACAATCTGTGAACAGAAGACCAAAAATGTCAGTATAACCTGGAATCTACTTCCAAAAGGTCCATGTGTGTTTGCATTTGATATATTATTCACTCATTCTTCTTTTATTGGGGGGAAGAGGAAGATTCAGATTATTGTTTAGGGCCAACTTGGACTAAGTCTCTGGGGACCAGGGTTCCATTCCCAACTCAGCCACGAAATCCACTCTCACACGGTCTCAGCCTCAGGGGAAGGCAACAGCAAACCTCCTCTCGGCAAATGTTGCCAAGAAAACACCATGATAGTTTTGCCTTAGCGTCTCCATAAGTCAGAAATGACTAAGGCACAGACCACACACATGCGTCCACAACACTTTACAAAGTGTCCCCAAGGGTTTGGGGACAACTCCCAAAATTCCCCAACCAGTGGCCATGCCAAGTAAAGGATTGTGAGAGTTGTTGTCCAAAAATATAACTTTTCCAATAATCAGTATATCAGACCCCTACTCAAAAATGCTTAGATCTATATTAGATACAGGAAATAAAGAAAAAAAGGAAATGAAAGGTAGACAGAAGAATGCATTTCAACTACACATACTTTAGCTATTATAGGAACTAAAGGAGACATTGACAATTGTTATGGTTTCAGGGGGATGCACTGCCCCCATGGGACACTAGAGTACTATATCTCCTGCTTCCCCCCAAAAAAAATATTTACAAGAATTTCTCTTAAATGCCCATTTTAGGCCCAGAAGAGCCACTCATTCAAGATGAAATGCCACAGAAGTCAACTTCCCAGTCACTTCCTAATGAAATTTAAAAAAAACAAGCTTCATTTATATACCGCTTCATATTGCCTAAGCAGTGTCTAAGCGGTTTACAACTGTAAGCTTTCCTTAAGCTTAAAATGGCCCCAAGGGCTGCAAAACATAATGAAAGGCTTTTGGGGGCAAAAAAAATGGGGAAAATCTTAGGGCTCAAAGCAGTGAATTTTGAGCAAGGACTTAATGAAACAAGGGAGCTGGGCACAAGAAGGACTTTAGAGAAGGAATTCCTGGCAAAGGGGGGAATGAGGGACGTTAGTTCTAAGAACACAAGACCTTTGGATAGATGGCTGAGCACAACAGACGTAGACAAGCAAAAGTCACCAGAAATAATGTTTTGTGATACGTACATACAGATAAGATGTAGCAAGGCCATGGGAGGCTTTGGAGATAAGGACAACAGAATTGTGCAGGAACTGAGAGAAAGCCAATAAAGAGACTTGGGGAACAGACTCACATGGACAGAAAAGTAGGGATAAATAATCTGTGCAACAGAATGCTGTATAGATACAAGTGGATGAAGCTGAGTCATCAGAAGAACAAAGAAGAATGCAGTATTCAAAATTAGAGGCGACCAGTGTATTGTCAGCATATCCTACACCCCGCAACCTGAATACAGGGCTTCATCTTTCTGTAATTTGATATATAGGCCCAGTACAGACGGGACTGAAAGCACACCCTTTTTGGGAGGTATATACCGCTCCATAGTCAGGGATGTTTTTAAGAGGTCACAATGATCTTTGAAATATTAGGAAGTTTCGCATGGGAAGGACATAGTGACCCAAAGACATGTGGAGGATTAAGATAGCGCTAAATAAAGGTTTAATGGGTTTGCTGATTGCTCCATCCTTGCTCCAGGCTTTCTGTATATCCTCTCCTAGTAGAGACTGAGAGATTTCCATCAAAGTAGTTAAAGGACCATATTTCCTTCTCATCCCGGGCTGTGTCCCTATTCACCCCTTCCTCTCCAGCCATCAGTTCTTCCAGAATCCCATTCTCGATTCCTGGAAAAACCATTAAGTCTTTGTTACACTGCAGGAGATCACAATGCACTCTTCAAGACTAAGAAGCATATAGATATCAGCACCAGCTCTAGGTAAATTGTCTAGGAAGTGCAGAAGTAGAGAAACCTGCTTGGTGTACTTGAAATCCAATTTAGGGGCTTCACACATTTTTTCAAAGATAACTAGGTGGACAGACACCAAATTTTCAGAATATGTCTACTGTATAATGGTCTGACTTTAAAAACAGACTATGTGGCATATACAAAATCCTTTTGAGGCAGGGTATTTCACTAATTTCCTCCAAAACAGCTGGATGGATTTCCACTGGATGCAGAGAATATGTTTGGAATAGTCTGATATACAATATAGTCTGTGTGACATATGCAAAATCCATGCTATGATGCATCCCAATAATTAAACTAAACAAGGCTTATCCAAAGTGCCCACATCTAATCATTAAATTGATTTATGTTTCATATACACCTTATACCCAAAGGTAACTTTATACATAATATTTTAAATAATTTTGTGCATGAAACAAAGTTGGTGTACCTTGCAACCATCAGAAAGCAAAGGTATCACTACCTCAGGCACCCATGAAAAAAGTTTTAGATTTTAGAGTATTTTCAGATAAGCTGTAGTAAACCACAGTCCTGGGGACAGATGTCACTTTAAATGTCATCTGATTTGTTTCTTTTCCTGCTTGTTCAGTGAGGAAAAAATGGGCTAAAGGCACTGCTCATTTACATCATGGTTTATGAAACCAGAATTTGAGGCTCATTCTTATGTGCAAACCAAGTTTTTGGCTGACACATAAAGTCATGTGGGACCAGACAGATCTTCATTGAGATAAAATTCTACAGTCAAAGTCTATCTTCAGAAATGGCCCTCTTTAATTCTGGTTCCTATGTGCCCAACCTCGAAGACATAGGCATCTGGTAAAAGGCCTCCAATCACAAGCCTGGCTGATTATGTGGGGAAAGGCACTGCTCCAGGTACACTAATCACAAATCTTGGGTGAAAGGTCTAGCACCAAGGTAATCCTGAGGGCAGGGGAGCTTACTTATTCCTGAAATCCATCAGTTCTCATAAACTGATGTCAATGAAGAAAGACATCATTAAGGTCCTCTTTATTTATGGCACAAATAACCTGAAAATAAGCAAGCAGCTTAATATGCACAGTACAAGTAAGGAAAAGATACAGGTAATTTTACACAGGTTGGTTCAATAAATAGTAAAATGGGAGTACATACTTGCACAATTTGCTTTTTTCCATGTGTCTATAAAAAAATTGGACAGGACCACAACTATCTGTAGTCTATCAGACATCAAGAGACTTTTGGCACAGGGGTTACTCTCAGTAGTGTTCTGAAAAGAGAGAGAATATATAAAATTACACATTTATATGTATTATTATACATTCATATAAAAGTAGGTGCTTTTGCAGTGCCAATACACTGAGGTCAATGTACCAAGCTTTCTTTGCATCTGCAGGAGAAAAATGACTGCCTCTGCATAAGCTGTCCAACAATATTACAATTCAGAGAGAACCCCTGAAGAAAGACAGTATCAAGGGCCTGAATGCAGGAAACCTCTCAATACAAATACATACTCAAAGGCTAGATTCTTGATCCAAGAATTCCTACCCACCCTCCAAAAGATCAACCGATAATGTTAAGACCATGGTACATCATCAACAAACAGCAGGAATCAACAACTATGCCATGCTGTTCATGGAAGAAATAGCAAGAGAAGATATTGAACAAGTGAGTCATGCTACTCATTGAAGTTACAATGAAAAAGTTCCACATGGCCTTTTCACAAAACACACTGCTGCAAAAGATAGGAAGAAACCAGAATGTCCTTTTTAAGTATCACAAGCCAACTGGCCCACTATAAAGTAACTAGAGTCTAAAAGTGAACATATGAATATTGCTTTATACCAAGTCAGTTGTGCATCTGTCAGCTTCAGCAGACTTCATCCAAAGTCTCAGGCAGGAGTCTTTCCCAAACTTCTCTACTGAAGTTCCTTTGGGGTTGCCATAATTCTCTACTAAAAACCGGGACAAAATGTAGGACAAAATTTAGACCAAAATGTAGGACAATTGTAGGATAAAAAATTTATCCCCAAATGTAGGACATTTAAGAAAAATGGAGGACTGGGCTAACTTTTGTCCTACAATTGCCCTATATTTTGGTCTAAATTTTGTCCTGCATTTTGTCCCGGTTTTTAGTAGAGAATTATGGCAACCCTACTTTCAACGGAAGGCTGAATCTCAGACCTATTTAGAGCCTGGGAACATTATTTTCCAGATCTATACTTTCCAGAATCATCTAGCTGCTATGGTCACTGGCCATGCTTGCCTGAGGAATCTGGGAGCCACAGTCCAAAAACAAGTTCCTTCTTTCAAAATTCAATCTATATGTATTTATAAATTCACTGTATAAGAAATCTCTGTGAATGTTGTATGAACAGAAGTGTAAAAAGTGAAACCTAACCAATGAACTAGATGCATACCTCCATCCAAGAGCAAACAACACTAGACCCTTAGTTTGAGTTTAATTTTGTCCTGCTAACTTGTGCTTATTATGTTTACTTGAAGGCAGTTTAAGTGCTAAAAGATCTGCCACTTAAGCTCATATTTGTAATATGCCACTCAAATAATTCCATTTCCCATTTCTGGTTGTTTTTGCTTAACATCCTACTTCCTAGATTTTTCTTTTGCAGAACTAGTATTGTACCCTACTAACAAGAGACCAACTTTCACAAAATTAAACCAAGTGTCTCTAAGGTCCAAAACACACTGCAAAAATAATCCAGTTTGAGAATGCTTTAACTGTCCTGGCTCAGTGCTAAAGAATCCTTGGAATTATAGTTTATTATGACATGAGCTCTTTGTCAGAGGAGGCTAAATGTCTCACAAAACTACAGTTCCCAGAATTTCCTAGCATTGAGCCAGGACAGTTAAAGTGGAGTCAAACTCAATTATTTCTGCAGTTGTGTTTTGGACCTAAATCTTTGTTCCTGGCCAAAGTTCAAGCTTTATCTTTTTAAACTTAGATTTATGCAAGCATGCCTGTTTAGTACAGACCCACTTCTAATGTATGTTCATACCTGCTTTTTCTTCGCTCTCTTTGGAAGTGTGGGCATGTTTGACCTTCAACAATCCAGGCTATTTCACAAACCTGTTCAACTCTCCCCACTATCCTTTTAGAATGAGCACTAAAACTATTGGTGGGTATAAGAAGAAAAATTCACAAATTCACAATTACACTGGAGAGTTTCACAATCGCAAGCGGAGAAAGTGTTTACACAGACAAAACACATGAAGATTGGCAGTGGTATTTGCAAGGGAGGATCTTAAATAAATTCATCATGAGACAAGATAACCTGGGGCAATCATGTGTGTTTCTTCTCAGAAGTATGTCATATTGTTTTACATAAAACTCAGTCACCCTAAAAAAGCAGGCATAGGGTTGCATTTTATGACAGCATCTGCACTGCACAAATAATCTGGTTGACACTACTTTATTGCCATGACTCAGTACTATGGAATTCTGAGAATTATAGTTTGTTGTGGCACCAGAGTTCTCTAAGAGAGAAGGCTAAATGTCTCATAAAACTACAGTTCCCAATATTCCACAACACTGAGCCATGGCATTTAAAATGGTGTCAACTTGGATTATTTCTACAGAGCACATGCAGCCTAAATTGCTTTTTGGCTTGATGGCTTACTCTTCAAAAATAGGGGACACACAAAATGGATTGCCTTCTCCCCTATTAAGTTGCCCACTAGTGGAAAAGGGCATTATGAAATCATTTCAGTGTTCTATGTCTTTAGAAGTCAGGCAGTCTCAAGTAAGACAGCTTCCTCTGTGGTGGGACAAAGCTCCAAAAATCAATCAATTTCCCTCCTCTCCCCCCCCCCTCTCTCTCTCTCTCACACACACACACACACATATAATGCCTGTCGCCCATATCTTCACTACTTATGGTTTGTATGTTGCCCTGATAGCCAGAATTTGGACTATAAGGCCTTTGTGATCTCTTCCAATTCTATGATTCTATTCTATGATTCTACTTTTAGTGGCATTTCCTATCTCTTTTATAAAGTTACCTTTTTAAAAAAATAAACATTATTCATTTTTATTTGATTTTTCAGGTTTTTTAAATATTATTATGTCTTTATGTGAGTTTTGCTTTGTATATCATACTGAAGACATCGGCAAAAGTCCATTCTTAATTCTATAAAGACAATAAATCCAGAGGAAAGAGAAGTTGCTGAAGGCTTTCTGCAGAAGGATTCCAGCCAGGAACAGTAAGTATTCCCATAAACTTTCTGAGGTACAGCAGGTGGTAACTACACCATAGATGGGAATTGTGTGGTCCCCCAAATGTTCTTGGATTGCTACTCACAGCAGCCCTAATCAGTATAACCAACAATATGGAACGCTGGGAGCTGCAGTTGAGCCATATCTGGAAGTCCACATGATTCCCACCCATGAACTAAACAGAGAGCCTCCTAAATGATAGATTCCAGGTGAGTGGGTACTAACCTGGCACCAATGCTGTCATCATTAGGCATCAAATAATAAATATTTTTCCTCCAGGCATTCTAGCGGATTTCTTTATCCTTTAAGTAGTTAACTGAGGTTTGGATTTGCTGTTGCATAGACCAGATATTTTGCTGTTGCTCATTTTTGGTAATGTTTGTTACTTTTTACTGCCCCTTTTAGATTTCTTAAATTTTATGTACAGTATGTCTATTAACCTCCTGGGAATTTTTGTTAGCTGAAGAACTACTGAATAAAATAAAATAAATACATAAAATACTCTGCAGTGGTACAGGCCACTCAAGACTAAATCACTGTTTTCCCCTTACTACAAGATGTTTTGCTGTAAGAATATAATTTTGACCATAAAATCAACTTTGATCTTATCTGATTTCATCTACACTAAGACTTGCCTTCTACTGAAATTAGTAAATCCTGACAACAGAACTGCAGACAGGAAATATTTGGTCAAAAATCAAATTTTCCAAGTGTTTCTAGCCCCAGTGAACTGACTTGAAACACATGAGTGACAGAAATTCAGTGTGACAGAATTAGTCACATTCATCCCTGTTTTCCAGCCAGAGTAAGACATCTGTTCTTTCAAGTTTCTGCTGTTCCAGAGAAATCACTGGTCAACTCACATACAGTATATGAAGCAGACAATAATATTATAGAGATTTTCCAGATGTAATCAAGTGTTCAGATCAACAGAGCTTTTAGGACGATCGCTGTTTTCAGATCTTGCAGAACACGTGGCTTACCAAGCTGAATTCAATTCATAAGCCATTTATGATGGCCAGCCAAAGATTCAACAACCCAGTCACTTTTGGTTGCTAGTGATCTCGATCAGTTTCGGAAGCCACCAGTTGTAAACATTTATCTGAACATGGAGAGTTTCAGATGTACCGCTTGCCAGCCTCTTCCTTAATTCAGGATTTATAAGTGGTCTGTCTGAGCTTGAGTCTCAGCTATGGCAGCCAAAGAACGCAAATCTAGCAAGTCCATCATGCTGAAATTGCTGGGTCCTTCAACTGCATCATGGGCCATCTGTTACCATGCACTGAAAGGAGAGTCAGGACATAAGCATCCCAGGTGGCATGCAAGAGGGCCTCCTTACCCAGTGGCATGGTGGCTTCCATTTTAGTGGAGTGGCAAAACAGCTCTAGGTTGTAGCCTAAGCCTTAAGGAAGTTTTTGTAGGTGCTGAACCCTATGACCAAAAGAGTGCAGACCACAACCCAGGGCAGACTCACCACTGCACTGACAGTGCAGCCATGATCTAATACTGTCCCTTTGTCATTGTTGTGTGTCTTCAAGTCAATTTTTACTTATAGCAACCCTTAAGAGACCCCATCATGGTGTTTTCTTGGCAAGATTTGTTCAGAAAAGGTCTCCATTGTCTTCTTATGAGGCTGAGAGCATGTGACTTGCCTAAGGTCACCCAGCTGGGAATCAAACCATGGCCTCCAGAGTGCACCACTCAAATCACTACATCCCACTGTCCCTACTACCTTGTAAACTTTATAAGTACAGTTTGCTGCTGCCCTCACTTCCTTATTCCATCACTTCCTTCTCCTACCTTCCTCCTCTCTACTATGTGGAGAAAGTAGGTTCTGTGTTTTTATCCCACAGCAGTCAGCAAAGTGGTCAACTACTAGAAGTACTTCTTTTATTATTTCCGAGTGAGACTTTTATCCTGACAGCTACTTTTTAGACAGGAGAGAGAGATAGGCAGCATCTTCACCACCTACTGGCTTTCTGAGAGGACAAGATCAGACTTCTTTGTCTCAACACTTCAGAAAGACAATTTCCAAAGAGGCAGCAGCAAGAATAACAACAGGCCTCATGATACCTCAAAGGTATCAGCAAAGGGATTCTGGTCACAAGCTTCCATGGCCTAGGTGATTGCTTCCAGGGGAAGGTAGGCATAGCCCACCCATCAGTTAGAAGACATAACTCTGAACATTAAAGTGAGGATTATCCAAGCCAATGTATTCCAATCGCCATGTATGGATGTGAGAGCTGGACAGTAAAAAAAGCCAAGGTGCTGGAGAAGAGCACTGAGGATACCATGGACAGAGTAGAAGACAGACAGATCAAACTTGAAATCTCCCTGGAAGCCAAGGTGACTAGATTAAGGCTGTCATACCTTGGCCACATACTGTGGAAAAATGAATCATTAGAAAAGTCAATGATGCTAGGAAAGGTGGAAAGCAGCAGAAAGAGACGAAGATCGCATGTCAAATGGTTGGACTTAATCAAAGAAGACTGGGGCCTGGGCCTACAGGATCTGAACAGAGCGGTCTTGGAGACGCCTCATCCACAGGGTTGACATGTTTAGGGATCAACATGAGGGCAATTATTGACAACAACAAAAGCTTTTTGGGAGCGGAAGCCCAAGCTGAACCTGACTGGACCATGAGACTTTGACCAAGTCACCCTGCCTGCCTAAGAGAGCCAGCGTAGTGCAGTGGTTTGAGCACTGGTCTAGGACTCTGGAGACCAGGTTTCAAATCCTGGCTCAACCATGCAAGCCCACTGGGTGACCCTGGTCATCTTCAGAAGATGGCAATGGCAAATCCCCTCATAAGAAACTTGCTGAGAAAACACTGTTAGCCTTAGAGTAGTCTTAGGGTCGCCTTAGGGTCGCCATCCATCTAGCATGCAAAGTGCAAAGGCAGGCCTACTCCTGAACATAAAGGTGTTATGCAGACAGAGCAGACAGGAACATAAAGGTGTTATGCCAGAGGCCACTCCTGCCCTGATCGCTGCGGGCCTGCAGCAACCAAATGTCACAGTCCCAAGTCAGCCACTACCACAGCCCCAAATGGGCTGCCAGCAAGGAATAGCTTGTTGCCATTCCTTTTACAGTCAGCTTTTCCCATTTGTATGCGCTCTCCGCATGGCTTCTGATCATTCTGGGGGTGTTCGTCATCTGCACATCCTGCCCCCAAAACAGCCAGGGGCTGCTCCATCTTGCCCATCTGTTTTGGGTCAAAGAAAACAAAAATAATGACCATGGAGGATCTACACAAATTCCACCTAAACAATCAGGAAATTAAAATTGTCAAAATATTTCCTGTAGCATGAATCAAACACTGGTCAGAAAAGGGACTACAGTCAAGACATAAGGAGAAGACTAAGAATGGGAAGGGAAGCAATGAAAGAACTAGGCAAGATCCAAAAGAGTAAAGATATACAACTCAGTACTAAAGTTAGAATCATCCAGTCCATTATATTCCCTATCACTATGTAGAGAACTGGACAATGAAGAAAGCAGATATGAAGAAAATAAACTCGTTTGACATGTTCTGCTGGAGATGGCTGAGGATACCATGGACAACCAAAAACACAAACAAATGGACGCTACACGTGATCAAACCTGAAATCTCCCTGGAAGCCAAGATGCCAAAACCGAGGCTGTCTTACTTCGGCCACATTATAAGAAGGCATGACTCATTAGAAAAGACAATGATGCTAGGAAAGGTGGAGGGCAGTAGAAAAAGGAGAAGGCTGCATGTCAGATGGTGGACTCAGTCAGGGAGGCCAGAAGGGCCTGGGCCGGTAGGACCTGAAGAGAGAGGTAGAGGACAGGGGGTCTTGATGATGTCTCCTCCACAGCAGTTAACAATAACAACCAAATATTTTTGGGAGCAGAAGGTCAAAGTCATGATACTTTGACAGAGGGCTCAAACAGACAGGCCAAAATAAAGCTGCTTCAGGTCACTTTGGAGGCATGTTGTTTAAATGATGCATGAGTCCTAAGAGGCCAGAAGCCTGGCCAAAGCCACACTTCAGTCCTAAGGACTAGAGCACAGCTTTGATGCAGCTTCTGGCATCTTAAGATTTGGGTGTCATTTAAACAGCATACCTCCAAAGTGACCCAAAGCATCTTTATTTTAGCCTGTCTGTTCAGGCCCAGAGCTATCTTGCCCACCTAAGGCAGCCGGTGTGGTGTAGTGGTTTGAGTGTTGGCCTAGGACTCCAGAAACCAGGGTTCAAATCCTGGCTTGGCCATGAAAACCCAAGTCACACACTCGCAGACACATAGGATGGCAAGGGCAAACCCCCTCTGAAGGAACTTGCCAAGTAAACCCCATCATAGGGTCACTATAGGGCTGGGTGACCATGGTCCAAAACATATTGCAGAAATAATCCCATTTGAGACTGTTTTAGCTGCCCTGACTCAATGCTAGGGAATCCTGGGAATTGTAGTTTATTGTAGCACTAGAGCTCTCTGACAGAGAAGGCTAAATGCCTCAAAAAACTGCAGTTCCCAGAATTCCATAGGACTGAGCCAGGGTAGTTAAAGCAGTCTCAAACTGGATTATTTCTCCAGTGTGTTTTGGACCCAAGTCCTAACTGTAAAGGAGAGCAATGCACCATGAAATGTAGGACATGTACCAAATAACAGCTAAAAACCCTCACAGAAATAAAAATCCATGCTCTGCATGGAGGATGTTCTGGAATTCCTCCTGGACAGAAAGCTGAAACGTCCTGGAAAAGGGGGGGGGGAGGTCTGGTCACCCTTCCTTAGGGTCAGCCCAAGTGGGAAAGGGCTGCAGCAGTTCCCAAACTGTGGTCCTCCAGGTGTTTTGGACTCCAGCTTCCAGAAGCCAAATGGAAAACTAATGGGCAGTGACCAATCAAGAATCCAAAGGCTTCCGTTTAGGGAGCTGGAGATGTTTAGCCTGAAGGAGAGAAGGTCAAGAGGTGATATAATAGCCCTGTTTAAGTATTTGAAGGGATGTCATATTGAGGAGGGAGCAAGCTTGTTTTCTGCTGCTCCAGAGACAATGGATGCAAGCTCCAGGAAAAGAGATTCCACTTCAACATTAAGAGGAACTTCCTGACAGTCAGAGCTATTCAACAGTGGGCTATGCTGCCTTAGAGTGTGGTGGGGTCTCCTTCTTTGGAGGTCTTTAAACAGAGGCTGGAGGGCCTTTTTTTGGAAGTGCTTTGATTGTGAGTTCCTGCATGGCAGGATGGATGGCCCTTGCGGCCTCTTCCTATGATTTAAGGCAGGTTGGCCAACTGCCTGGGATTCTGGGAGCTGGAGAACCAAAGTGTGGGAGATGACTGAGTAGGCACAGACCAATACCCACCCACACCCCCCCTTGCCCAGCGCCTCCCTCCCTCCTTTCCCAGAATGCCCTAGGCACGCACCCCAGGGCCCCGGGTGATGTTCTCCATCTGCTCGGTGACTTCCCGGAACTGGCGGTGGCACTTTTGGCAGAGGGTCACCGGCCTCGCATTGAGCACCAGGCACCCGCTGAGCCGGACGCTGCTGTTGGCGAAGCCGGCCAGGAGCTGCCGGCACTCGGGCTCCAGGTGCGAATCCTGCATGGGGTCCGGGAGAGCTAGTGCCGCCCGCAGCCAAGGCCTGGGCTCTCCTTCCTCCTCCTCCTCCTCCTGGGCCAGGGCCAGGGCCAGCCCGCCTTCCCAGCCGAGCCTGAGCCTCAGCAGCAGCAACAGCAGCAGCAAAGGCAGGAAAGAGAACATTGTTGCTGATGCTGCAGAGAAAGGGAAGCCCCTTGGAACGCCGCCGCCGCCGCTGCTGCTGTCGAAAGTGAAAGAGAGCCCCTTCCTCGCTCAGAGTCACGCGCGGCCTTGAGAAATGTCTCAACGTTCGGGAACTGGATACACCGCCGCCTCTGATTGGCTATCCAGCGTTCGATGCCTCCTGAAGAGGAAGCGCAGCATTCCAAAGGGGCGGAGCTACTGGGTCAGCCTCTGCTGGAGAGGCAGGCTGAGCCCAGCATCCGCACTGCAGCAGTAATAACCCGCTTTGACACCGGTTTCTACTATACATGTATTGGCATGGGTTTTAGGGAGTGGAATGGTTTTTGTGAGTGTATGTGCCATCAAGTTGCCTGTTGACTTATGGCAAACCCATGGATTAATTAGTTTAGAATACGTCATGATTGTGTACATGGCATGGCATAACCATGGAGCAACCTCAACAGAATGTCTTTACATTGTTCATGTGATTTTAATCTTCCTGATCATTATGAATGAGAAGGCAAGAAACTTTAACAGAAGAACTTTGCATGTATTTAATGATAGCCTTCAGAAAGTTATAATCTCCAGAGCTAAATGGAGGAATAGAGAAAAACTTAGAGGAGACTTGTGATTTAAATTCTGAGACAGGAAGAAGTTATTTTATTAAATCTTTTTATTATATTTAAAAACAAAGCAATATACAATTTTTTTTAAAAAATCACTCATTTACACACATAACATATAAAAACATAACCCTACCAATAAAACTGCTACGATCTACGGAATCAAGTTCAGTTCTAACTAAAACCTTCCAACAAATATGGAAAACAAAACAGTGGACCCCAACTGGAAAAGAGGGTGGCACAGTGGTTAAATGCCTGTACTGAAGCCACTCACTCAAAACCATAAGGTTGTGAGTTCAATACTAGCCAAGGCTCAAGCTCGACTCAGGCTTGCATCCTTCCAAAGTTGCTAAAATGAGTACCCAGATTGTTGGGGGCAATTAGCTTATAGTTATAAAACGCTTAGACACTGTTAGTTCAGTATGAAGCGATATATAAATGAAGCTGTTTGTTTGTAGAAACTCATGTATAAGTCTAGAAATTTTAGTCAAAAAAATGTATCCCAAAAAACCTGAGTCGACTTATCTACAGGTCAATGTAAGTTCTGTACTTTAATTCTCATTAAAAAAGGAACCATCCCTTGGTGAAAGGCAAGAGTGTCCTGGAAGAACTGACCCCATCTCTACTCTCTCATCCCTCCAGCCTTTAGGATGAGCTCAAACAGTTATGCCTGCTGGGAGTTTACACGTTCTTTCGCATTGCTTTGCTTCATCCTTTAAATCCATTGTTATATGCCCCTAAATATTACCCTTGACTTATCCATGGGTCATATCAAAATCCATAATTTTGACCCCAAAATCCACCCTCGACTTATATATGAAGTCAATTTATAGTCAAGTACAGTCAAGTCGGATGCGGTGGCTTAATGGTTAAGATGCCAGTTTTGATGATCGGAAGGTCGGCAGTTCGAGGCCCAAGTGCTGCATGATGGGTTAAGCACCTGTCACTAGTCCCAGCTTCTGCCAGCCTAGCAGTTCGAAAGCATGCAAATGCAAGTAGATAGATAGGTACCACCTTTAGCTTTATATACAATATACATTCCTAAACAGAAAAAAGAAGGCACAAAAGACTGCAGTAACTACATCACCATTGCACTAATTTCACACACAAAGTCATGCTCAAAATTCTGCAGCAAAGACTCCTACAATATATGAAACAAGAAATCCCAGATGTGCCAGCAAGTTTCAGAAAAGGAAGAGTCACTAGGGATCACATTGCAAACATATGATGGAGCATACCAGGGAATTCCAGAAGAAAATCTGCATGTGCATTAATGACTACAGCAAAGCCTTTGGCTGCATAGATCATAAACAGTTATGCCTTGCACTTAAGGAATGGGAGTATCACAACATCTGATTGTCCTGATGTGTAATCTGTACATGGGACAAGACAGGATTCAGAGAAATAGAATGGTTCCCAATTGGCAAAGGTGTCAGGCAAGGCTGCATTCTGTCATCCTATCTATTCAATCTGTATGCAGAAAACATCAGACACAAAACAGGCTTAGACTCAGAGGCAGGTGGGGTGAATATAGCAGGAAGGAAGACCAACAACCTAAGATATGCAGATGACACAATACTACTAGCAGAAACAAAGACCTGGAATAATTACTTAAGAAAGTCAAGGAGGTCAGATTAATGCTGAACATTAAAAAATGGCTACAGAAAATCTAGAAGAATCCATTTTACATAACAAGAAAATCAAAATAGTGAAAGAGCTCCCATACCTTGGATAAAACATTAATTAGAATGGAGACTGCAATCAAGAAAGTAGAAAAAGGCTAGGACTGGGAAGAGCAGCTATGAAAGAACTAGACAAAATCCTAAAGAGCAGTGATATAACTCTGAACACTAAAGTGAGGATCATCCAAGCCATTGTATTCCCCATCACTATTACAGGTGTGAGAGCTGGACAGTGGAGAATCGGATGAAAATCAAAGATGTGGTACTAGAGAAGAGTGCAGAGGATAAGCCAAGAAGACAAACGAATGGCTTCTTGTACGTATTAAGCCTGAACCCTCCCTGGAAACCAGGATGACTAAACTGAGGAAATTGTATTTTGGCCACATCATGAGAAGGCATGAATTATAATAAAACAACAACATTGCTAGGGAAGTAGAAGGCAGCAGAAAAGTGGGAGACTATGTGCCAGATAGATGGACTCAATCACAGAGGCCACAGGTCTGAGTCTGCAGGATTTGAGCAAAGCAGTGGAAGACAGAGGGTTTTGAAGAAGTCTCCTCCACAGTGTTGCCATGAATTGAGGTTCACTTGAGGGCAGTTAACAACAACATTAATCTACAAATATAACCCAAACCTAAATTATTCCTACTCACCTCTGATGGCCTCAAAAAAGCCTCTGTGAGCCACAAGCAGCTCTGTTTCCATGCTCTGCTTTAGGGTCTAGGACACTGAAGGGAGAACATAAGATGATGGCTGGACACTGCCCAGAACTGTGAGAAGCATTCTGAGTTTCCAACAAGGTAAATTCTCTCAATATCCACCAATTTAGGTTGTAGACCCAACACAGTGGCACTTTGGTAAGCATCATTTCAGTTCTGAAAATACAACAAGATTTCTACTGGGACCTTAAAGACTAACAAGCATTATCTGGCATATGTTTGCATTATTAGAGGTGCTGCAAGGGCCTTTGTTTTTCTCTGCCTTAGCAAATGTGTTAAAAGATTTTTTAAGTGCAGGTATAACAATAATGCAAAAAAAAATAGTTTTAAGTTTGACAACAACAGAAATGTCTCTTTAATGATTAAAATGTTTTGGATCTGTCAGAAATAGAACATATTTTGATATTACTACCAAATTATTCCAAGCAGGATCCAGATGTTACAGCCCTGGAGTATAGTACCTAAATACAACTGCTTTGAATCCCATTTTGGAAGAAAGGTTTGTGTGTGTAAAATAATAAATACATTAAATTGGAGGAAGGGAGGCTACAGATAGATAATGTCACTATAGAAGCTGCTTATCTCGAAATATTTATATATAATGTTCTTTGTAAACGGAAGACAATAAAAATACTATTTCAATGCACCTGACAGGGGTTTTTAAGAAAAAAATAATGGGTTTTTGTTGGTGGTGGTGAAACCATAACAAGGAAAGAGTTGAATTTTTAAAAGCAATTATACTGTTTTGAAAAGATGCCTCTTGAAATAAGTTTATACGATTTTGAAGGAAGAAGATTCTCCGTCTGAGCAATTCAGTAATATGTCATTTCTAAGGATTCTGACAAGCTCTCTGTTGTTTTACTCATATGATTCTAATTAAACCATAATTGTGCCATTCGTTATAAAATGAAAGAAGAGCTGTTATACTGGGTATCTTTTGTGACAAGAGAACAGGATGATCCTTCTGAAATGAACAAAACATAGTTGAAAAAAAGAATGAAAGGATATGAGAATGACTCTTGAAAGCAGAAAGGAATACCAATCTTTGATCGGCAAAAGTTCAAGGCACACAATTTTATGTGATAATGTATGTTCAAAAACTGTTTACGCTTCTGAACTCATTTTGAAAAGTGGTTTGTGTACTGGCTCATCCACCACTTTCTTTTGATAGTAATGTGCAGAGTCACAGTATAACAAAAAATGGATATTTCCTACTTTTTACACAACACACAAGAATTACTGGCTGTTCAGCCAAGACAACACGGATGATGAGAATACATCTGGTGATAGAGTTGTGCATAAAACAAAATATTCACCTTGAAACATGCTTTCTTGGCCTAAGTAAAGGGTTGCCTCGCTTGGAGGCCCAGACAGACAGTGAATGTTGCCTTGACTCCAGACTCTTCCATCATTTTTCAAAGCTATATAAGACTTTCAAAATGACTACAATGGGGAAATCAAAAATTGTAATAACTTCCTTGGAAAGGACAGAATTGGATGGTGCAGACAAAGTAAGTCTTTGTTGTGAGGGATTGAAGCCTGATCAGTTTCCAAAAAATGGATGCAGAGGATGACAATTGTGGCAAACCAAAGAGTGAAATAGAGTAGTATTGAAATATATTGTCAGTAACCGTTTTAGAATATGTTTTGAAATGTAATGAGAAGTGAACCAGTCAGGTCAGGATGATGTCTAGCTTCCATTTTGTATAATCTTTGAGGTACAAAGAAGTTGTTATGACTTTAGTAATTCACTGTTAGATCAGTGCACATATATATTAGACAAATAGATTCCATTGGATCTAATTGACTCATAAACATTTTATTGGATCTGCCTGGCTAATAGTTGTTGCCCATATGCTGGGCAGATGGAAAGGTAAATTTAGGTCATTGGTCAGAGATGCTTTGATTCACCATTGTCCCCAGCCTCTGAGTAAAATTGTATAGAAGGACAGTTATAGGATATAGAAGGAGAGAATGATTTGTTTTCCTTCCATCACACTGCAACAACCATTACCTGTACTGATGGGACTTATAGTCCAACAGCATCTAGAGGACTCCATGTTCCCTATCTCTGGTCTAGTGGACACCACTACAACTAGGAAGTGGTAGAAGACAAGGTAAGATCTCTGAAGGCAGTAGCTGTGGGACCGAGCTAGAAGAAGCCACCTCTAGAAATGATCCCAACCCAAATAATAAATTGCAGAAGGAAGAGGACTTCTGAAAGGGCACCTGTGACTTCTTCTTTGCTGTGTCCTAGTCCTTAGTTAAATTGTAGCCAAGGGTCCGTTAGGGGAATTTTATTATGATGTTATTAGTCCAAATGTAGCAAGAGGGGGCTGGCTACAAGAGCCCTCCGAGATCGTCTCCCTATGTGTATACTGAGTAGACCAGGGGATCCCAATAACTGAAGCTGAGGCAGGTTATAACTAAAGATCTACTTTATTGAAAAAGGAGAAACACACACACAATGCACACACATACACACATTCAAGGCTCAGGAAGAAAGGTTGGAAATGTGGAAAAGATGTTCAGGCTTTGCTAATGGTATACTTACCAAGATGTAGTCTTCCTCCGGGAAGCGAAATGGGGTGTTGGGCAGTGAGGCAATCTGCTCCGCAACCTGGGTTTGAGCAGGAAAGCCGGCCACCAGATCAAAGGTCTGACTGACGTGGAGTGGGTAGACCTTGAAAATGGCGCGCTGAGCAGCAAAAGTGGGGACCTTTTATGGGCCAAATCTGGCCTGAGGGCAGAGAGTTTTGGTGATTGAAACAAAGGTGTTTAATTGCTTTCTTTCACCTGGATGTCTGGGTCTGATAATATAAGCTGTTTGGACAACAGACTTGAGGAGGGGGCGATTACTCCAGGGAAGGCAAACATTTACTCTTCCTGGCTGAAGATAATCCCTTCTTGCGACTTCCCAGACCTTCTGAGATGTTAATGTGGCTATTTGCCTAAGGAATGTGGACATGTCCTGTCGCTTTGCCAGTAATGGCGGTCAAGCTAGGAGTCTGGCCAGGGGTCATCCAAGGGTTATCATGATTCCAAAATTTATATGAACCAGCATGGGTAACAAAATACACACACACATATGCACACAGCCCAAAAGTTGGCACTTTTTAAAATACATTTAATTCCTCATCAGTTTACACCAGAATTATAAACCAGGTGACTCTAGATACATCTGCTCAGGACCAAATGCTGCTGTGTTCATTGAGGATTACTCCCAAATTACTGAGTACATGATTGTAACAAGAGTTGCACGATGACACACACAAGGGCTAGCAAGTCAGTGTTAGGCAATTTTGTTTTTTATTGCAAACTAGGAGAATGATTTCCTCTGGGAGGATAGCCCTCCGCCTCCCCAATAAGTTGTATGTTTGTTGGTGTTCTTCCACATCAACACTAGAAGAGCACCTGGAAGATGCACATCTTTGCATTCTCCAGAGTTACAACAGTGAAGGAAAATAGAGGCAGAGAGCCTTAGAATTGCTTATTCTTAATACCACTTTGTATTGCATCTGAAGAAATGAATTTATATCCATGAAAGCCCATGCTAAAATACAAATCAGTTAGTCTTAAAAGTGCTGCCACATTTCTTTTTTCTTCCCCTTCCTCCTTCTCAAAAAGCCTCCTGTGAGCCACAAGCAGCTCTGTTTCCATGCTCTGCTTTAGGGTAGACAACTTAAGGGAGAACATAAGATGGTGGCTGGATGGACACTGCCCAGAACTGTGAGAAGCATCTCTGAGTTCCAACAGGTAATTCCTCAATACCACCAATTAAGGTTGTAGACCCAACAACAGTGGCACTTGGGTAAGCATCATTTCAGTTCTGAAAATACAACAAGATTTCTACTGGGACCTTAAAGACTAACAAGCATATCTGGCATATGTTGTGCATTATTAGAGGGGCTGCAAGGGCCTTTGTTTTCTCCTCGCAACAAACTAAGATGGCCTTAGCAAATGTGTTAAAAGATTTTTTAAGTGAAGGTATAAACAATAATGCAAAAAAAAAAATAGTTTTAAGTTTGACAACAACAGAAATGTCTCTTTAATGATTAAAATGTTTGGATCTGTCAGAAATAGAAAATATTTTGATATTACTACCAAATTATTCCAAGCAGGATCCAGATGTTACAGCCCTGGAGTATAGTACCTAAATACAACTGCCTTTGAATCCCATTTTGGAAGAAAGGTTTGTGTGTGGTAATAATAAATACATTAATTGGAGGAAGGGAGGCTACAGATAGATAATGTCACTATAGAAGCTGCTTATCTCGAAATATTTATAATAATGTTCTTTTGTAAACGGAACACAATAAAAATACTATTCAATGCACCTGACAGGGGTTTTAAGAAAAAATAATGGGTTTTTTGTTGGTGTGGTGAAACCATAACAAGGAAAGAGTTGAATTTTTAAAAGCAATTATACTGTTTTGAAAAGATGCCTCTTGAAATAAGTTTAACGATTTTGAAGGAAGAAGATTCTCCGTCTGAGCAATTCAGTAATATGTCATTTCTAAGGATTCTGACAAGCTCTCCGGTTGTTTTTACTCATAGGATTCTAATTAAACCATAATTGTGCCATTCGTTATAAAATGAAAGAAGAGCTGTTAATACGGTATCTTTTGTGACAAGAGAAACAGGATGATCCTCTGAAATGAACAAACAAGTTGAAAAAAAGAATGAAAGGATAGAGAATGACTCTTGAAAGCAGAAAGGAATACCAATCTTTGATCGGCAAAAGTTCAAGGCACACAATTTTATGGAAATGTATGTTCAAAAACTGTTTTACGCTTCTGACTCATTTTGAAAAGTGGTTGGTGTACTGGCTACATCCACCACTTTCTTTTGATAGTAATGTGCAGAGTCACAGTATAACAAAAAATGGATATTTCCTACTTTTTACCAACACACAAAGAATTACTACGGCTGTTCAGCCAAGACAACACGGATGATGAGAAATACATCTGGTGATAGAGTTGTGCATAAAACAAAATATTCACCTTGAAACATGCTTTCTTGGCCTAAGTAAAGGGTTGCCTCGCTGGAGGCACCAGACAGACAGTGAATGTTGCCTTGACTCCAGACTCCTTCCATCATTTTTCAAAGCTATAATAAGACTTTCAAAAGGACTACAATGGGGAAATCAAAAATTGTAATAACTCTCCTTGGAAAGGACAGAATTGGATGGTGGCAAGACAAAGTAAGTCTTTGTTGTGAGGGATTGAAGCCTGATCAGTTTCCAAAAAATGGATGCAGAGGATGACATTGTGGCAAACCAAAGAGTGAAATAGAGTAGTATTGAAATATATTGTCAGTAACCGTTTTAGAATATGTTGAATGTAATGAGAAGTGAACCAGTCAGGTCAGGATGATGTCTAGCTTCCATTTGTATAATCTTTGATGGTACAAAGAAGTTGTTATGACTTTAGTAATTCACTGTTAGATCAAGTGCACATAATTATACACAATAGATTCCATTGGATCTAATTGACTCATAAACATTTTATTGGATCTGCCTGGCTAATAGTTGTTGCCCCATATGCTGGGCAGATGGAAAGGTAAATGTAGGTCATTGGTCAGAGATGCTTTGATTCACATTGTCCCCAGCTCTGAGTAAAATTGTATAGAATGCAGTTATAGGATTAGAAGGAGAGAAGGATTTGTTTTCCTTCCACACACTGCAACAACCATTACCTGTACTGATGGGACTTATAGTCAAACAGCATCTAGAGGGCTCCATGTTCCCTATCTTCTGGTCTAGTGGACACCACTACAACTAGGAAGTGGTAGAAGACAAGGTAAGATCTCGAAGGAGCAGTAGCTGTGGGACCGAGCTAGAAGAAGCCCCCTCTAGAAATGATCCCAACCCAAATAATAAATGCAGAAGGAAGAGGACTTCTGAAAGGGCACCTGTGACTTCTTCTTTGCGTGTCCTAGTCCTTAGTTAAATACACACACACATTGCACACAGCCCCAAAAGTTGGCACTTTTTAAAATACATTTAATTCCTGATCAGTTTACCACCAGAATTATAAACCAGGTGACTCTAGATACATCTGCTCAGGAACCAATGCTGCTGTGTTCATTGAGGATTACTCCCAAATTACCGATACATGATTGTAACAAGAGTTGCACGATGACACCACACAAGGGCTGAAAGTCAGTGTTAGGAAATTTTGGTTTTTATTGCAAATGAAGGAGAATGATTTCCCCTGGGGGATAGCCCTCCGCCCCCCCAAAAGTTGTATGTTTGTTGGTGTTCTCCACATCAACACTAGAAGAGCACCTGGAAGATGCACATCTTTGCATTCTCCAGAGTTACAACAGTGAAGGAAAATAGAGGCAGAGAGCCTTAGAATTGCTTATTCTTAATACCACTTGTGTATTGCATCTGAAGAAAATGAATTTATATCCATGAAAGCCCATGCTAAAATACAAATCAGTTACAGTGGTGCCTCGGGTTACGAAATTAATTCGTTCCGCCATTCCTTCGTAACCCGAAATTTCATAACCCGAAAAGCTTTCCGTTAGCACTGGAAAGCCTATAGCTGCACTTTGCAGCATTTGAATTTCGCGCCGAAATGAATTTCGTAACCCGAAAATATTTCGAACCCGAAACAGTTTTTGCCAATCCAACTTTTTCGTATCCCGGAAATTCGTAACCCGATCATTCGTATCCCGAGGCACCAGTGTAGTCTTAAAAGTGCGGCCACATTTCTTTTTTCTTCCCCTTCCTCCTTTTTTAAAGGTTAATGATACATTGAAATGAATATGGGATTAAATAAATAATAAAGAGAAGATGAGTAGAAAAAAGAAAACACAGAAGAAGGCATATGATTATACAGCATATACACACAAAATGATGCAGAGAATGAAAAGAAAAATAAGAAATCAGGTGAGATAAGGGCACACTTCTAAGTAAGAATGGTATTATCTAACAAAGATAAGTTAAAGTGTTGTGTAAAGAATGAACAGGGTCAACAGAGAGGGTGGAAAGCAAAGAAAATGAAAGAAAAGGAAATGTATTTTTCAGTAGATGAAAATGAGCTGGAAAAAGGACTTGTTTTTTTAATCACAAATTTTAGCAAGGGAGAAGGGGAAATGCCAGCAATAAACAATGAAAAATGGGAATCATACAATTAGCTTATACTTTGTAAACTGGGTGTGCTTAAGTGCCACTGATAAGCAGTATAGGGGCAATTCAGACTACCTTTTACCCCAGATCAGGAACTGAATTATGCATGTGAAGTTCATATTCCCACAAGCGAATCCGAGACTATTGCTAATCAGACTGGCATTTCAGGTTTATTTTACAACACTGATGTGTATTCTTTCGTGCTGAGGTCAATTGGTAGTCCAGGGAAAAATTAGGATTGCATCCTCACTGCAGAAATAATCCAATTTGACACTATACTAACTACCAAGGCTCAATGCTAGGAAATTCTGGGAATTGTACTTCTGTCAGACTTATAACCCTCCTAGTAAGAGAGCTCTCATGCCACAGCAAACTACAATTTCCACTGAGCACTGAGCCATGGCAATTAAAGGGTGTCAAACTGGATGATTTCTGCAGTGCAGATACAACCCAAAAGACTAACCTGAATATACACCTTCAACACATGGGTACTATCTTCCTCTCCTCTAGATTCTACTTCCTGAGGCTTCCTCATCCTGTTTACTGGTATATCAAGCCCTGCAGATGATTTAGCAGCATTCACTTAGGGCCAGCCAGTTACACACAGCTCTGGGATTTGGGATTTAAATTCCATTTTGTCAGTCCTAACTAAAGTATACCTGCTGAATCAATGGGAATTTGTTAAGTTCAACATTTATGTAAGGTCTACTCTAATTGGAACAAACAGATTTAGGCCTTGGACCAATTAGAATCCAAAGATATGGTAGTCATAACTTTTGCTAGCCCCAAATTCTGTGTTTAATTTGTTTCAGTACCATGACATATAGTAAACAAGTTAAACATTATTATTGATTATTTATTATATTATGATTTA